>NC_138770.1:519453838-519838838 GCF_965119305.1 Pelophylax lessonae | reverse complement strand
CTGGTATAAATACACGTGAAGACCTGTGATGGCTAAAACAACTGACTATTGCACTGTCCCAAAGTGGCCACTGATCAGTAACTAAATAGTTCAGGTGTAACGGTGAAATACTGAATAGCTGCCAATATGGATATCCCAGTGGGGAAAGGGATTGATGCTGGGATCAAAGGTGGCCGAAACAGATGAAATATTGCACTGTCCCAGATTGCCAGTAGTCAATGGCTAAATTGCACACAAAAGTAGAAAGGTCCCAGGGGGGTTCCAAGATGGCATAGGACGTGAGGCTAAAGTGGGACCACAGTCCGATATCCCAATCAAGAGATGGCTGATGCTGGGCTGAGCCTCATATAAAGTAAAGAAGTTGGGTGGCAGGCGGAACAGAGCACAGAATAACAGCCTGCAGTTCAATTGCAGATTCCAGTTAAGGCCATAGATATTAGGTATGTCTACTGTGAAATGATCAGCGATACATGCCGTAGCAAAGTTCCATGCAGTATTTGTACCTCCATGTATGTATCTTGGATAAAGTCAAGCCATCCATGGAAATCAAGTCTGCTTGTCTTCAGCAAACTGTTTGGGGGCTCTGTAATGCATCATTTTTAGAATGCAGACAAATTTGATGCAGTGTGTGGCGTATGGTCTAAGCACTGACAGGCTGACCCCCCACTCTTTCACCATCTGCAGCAATGCTGGCAGCATTGATATGTTGATTACCCAAAGAAAACCTCTAGATTTGACACAGAGCACGTGCACTTGACTTGTTTGGTCGACCATGGCGAGGCATGTTGTGTGGAACCTGTCTGGTTAAACCGCTGTATGATCTTGGCTACTGTGCTGCAGCTCCGTTTTAGGGTATTGGCAATCTTCTTATAGCCCAAGCCATCTTTATGTAGAGCAACAATTATTTTCATATACTCAAGAGTTCTCTGCTATGAGGTGCCACATTGAACTTCCAGTGACCATTATGAGAGAGTGAGGGCAATAACACCACATTTAACACACCTGAGACCTTGTAACACCAAGTCCTCTTGCAACACTGAGTCACATGACACGGGGAGGGGAGAAAATTGGATTTCAGATTTTTTACTGTAAAATCCATTTCTCTAATGTTCATTGACAGACAGCTTCTGATTCTTAACATTGGGTTATACTGCCCCCTAAAGGAGTAGGACACTAGGCAGGAAAACGCTTGACTACGCTAATGGGCAGTTCCAGGGGGGTATACACCCAATATCAGCTATAAGCACTCAGGTTTGTTACGAGCAGTGTCAGAAAAAAGCCAACTCCACAGAGTGGGTGCTGTGTCCGTCAATGAACATCAGAGAAATGGATTTTACGGTAAATCAAAAATTCCCATTTTCTCTTTCATTCATTGACAGACACAGCTTCTGATTCTTCCTAACCATTGGAATGTCCCAAACCAGTGTTAAACATGAGGGGTGGGAAAATAGCATAGCCAACCAGGTAACAGAGCTCAACCATAAACAACTGGAGCTCACCTGAAAAACACCACACCTAAGAGTACAAGGTTTTCTAAATCGCAGCCAGCAAAAAACTTTGTAGCCAAAAGAAGCATCCTCAGATGCCAACACAGCCACTTAACAAAAAACTTTGTAGAGGTGTGCACCGGCGACCAGGCAGCCGCCTTGCAACCCTGCGTCACTGACACTTGAAGACAGAAAGCCCAGGAGACACTAAGCTCCCTAGTAGAGTGTGCCTAAACAGGAAAAGGAGGAACCTGACCCCCCGATGCAATAGGCCTGAACCACCGTCTGATCCATCTTGAAATGGTCGCAGAAGTGGGGGACAACACTTTGTGAGGTCCGTCCATGAGCACAAATAGAGAGCGACTTCCTAAAAGACTTCGTAGGTACACCCTAATTGCCCGGACCACACCCAAGATATGCAAGGCAATTTCCTTCAGATGTTTAGGCCTGGTACACAGGGAAGGCAACACAATATCTGCATTCAAATGACAGTCAGAGACCACCATAGGAAAGAATGACGGACAGAGGCAAAGCACCACCTTATCCATGTGAATCACCATAAGGTGAACGACAGGATAACGCCATCCTTTGACACCCTACATGCAGAGGTGATCGCCAAACAAGGCCACCTTTTAAGGCAGCATAAGCAGGGATAATACCGAAAAATTTTCAAAGAGAAGCTTCAGTAGAGCCGAAAGCACCACATTAGGGGCAGCAACAGAGCCTGCACTTAAGGAACCAAGTGTCCAAAATGTCAAACATCCTAAAGGAAGAGGAAAAACATTCTATTTAAAATGAAAAAAATTGCTAAACTTCCTAAAAGACTCCGTAGCTGCCAGGTACATTCCCACATTCAGGGAATGCAAGTCAATTTCCTTAGGATGTTTAGGCCTGGGACATGGGAAAGGCAACACAATATCTTCATTCAAATGGAAATCAGAGACGACCTTTGGAAGGAACACCGGACGGGGACAAAGAACCTCCTCATCTCTGAACCACTAGATAAGGTGAACGACAAGACATCCCTGCCAGCTCCAACACTAAGCGCGCACCACCGCAGTAAGAGCCACCAAAAATGCCCCCTGGGACAACATAAGCAAGGAAACCTCCCAAATAATTTTTGAAGGGAGGTTTCTGGAGAATGGACACCAAATTGAGGTCCCACAGCAGCAATGGAGACCGCACTGGAGGAGCCAGGTGTCGAACTCCCTGGATAAAGGTAGATCTTCCAAGAACGATGGTAGATCTTCCAAGTACGATGGCAGATCTTCCTAGAGGTAGATTTTCTAGCCTTAACAGCGTAGGAATCACTGATTCAGACAAACCTCTATCCTTTTAACGGCTTGGCTGTTGAAAGCCAGGTGCTGAAGCCAGCAACTGCAAAGCAAGACCGAAGATTGGCCCTTGGGACAGCAGATCTTCCCTGAGAGGAAGTCTCCAAGGAGCAAAGGCTATAATGACCAGAATTCCTTTTGCCTCGATCCTGCACATGAGTCTTGGCAGAAGTTTGAAGGGGGGGGGGGAGCCTAAATCAGATTATACCAACTCCAAGGAGCCACTAATGTGTCTGTGGCGTCAACCAGAGCACCTTGAGACCATGCCACAAACCTCTGTACCTTCCTTGGAATATGTAGAGCAGAGAGGGCTGGAACAAAATCTCCTTAGAATGCTGGCCACTTCCCGAGCCGCCAGGACACTTCTTGTGCCCCCTTGTCGATTGACAAGACCACGGCCATGGCATTGTCTTATTGACTTCGTACCCGACACCCCTGAAGACAAATTGTCCAATGATCCGGACAAAGTCTGATTGCTCGGAGTTCCAGTACATTAAAACCGGCAGTCTGGACTTGTCCAGACAACCTGAGTACATTCTGTGCCGGGGATGCCTTCCCACCCAGACAGGCTGGCATCCGGGGCGAGAAAGGATTTTCCCTGTCGAAGTGTCGGAGAACGAAGCCACCTCTAGAGACCGTGGATTCTTGGCCAATTTCACCAGAATCTTTTTGCAGAGAACTTGTGTGGAACTGTGCAAACAGGACCGCCTCGGAAGGTAGACACCCTCAGGCCCAGCACCCGCACGCAAGCCCGGGGAGGGATGACCGTCTGTTGGTCAACAGAAGCTGAATTGCCTCCTGCAATGTCTGGAGTTTTTCCAGAGGAAGAAACACTCTGATCTATCTGGGTCTGACTGTGGACTCTGCCTCAACCAGTTTTGTGGACGGAAACAAAAGCAGACTACTGAAGGTTCATAGTATGCAGAATAATCTTCAAGTTGTCCATCAGAGCAGTCAAAGACTCCGCTCGCAGAAGATCGTCCAGGTACCCCAGTACCGCTATCCCCCGCTGACGCAACAATGCTAACACTTTTGTGAATACCCGAGGAACGGAAGCGAGACCAAAGGGCAACAACACAAACTGATATAGCGCCTCGCCCGCGGCAAAGCGGAGGAAGTGCTGGTGACCGACACATATTGGAATGTGAAGGTAGGTGTCCTTGGTGTCAATAGAAGCAAGAAAATCCTCCTGAAGTAGGGAAGCCACTACCACCCAAATGGCCTCCATTTGGAACTTCTGTACCCGCACAAAACAGTTTAGCGCCTTGAGGTTCAGATTTGGACGTACCTTACCCTCCCTCCTGGGAGCTGTTCAGATATGGACGTACCTTGCCCTCCCTCCTGGGAGATGTAAAGAGGTTTGATTAAAAACCCATAAAAACATTCTGAAGTTGGAACACTCACCCCTTGAAGTAACAAGTTTTGCACTGCCCCAAAGAGACCCCGTAAGTAAACTGGGGACAAGTGAAGGTCGGAAGGGAAGATCCTTTCCAGAGGATAAGACCGAAACTCGATCTTGTAGCCGGACTGAATGACTTAGTGGACCCACTTGTTCTGTACCAGGGAAGTCCATGAATCTGGAAACCAGCGAAGATGTCCCCTCGCCCAAGATATGGGTGAGGGCACTCCTTCATGCGGGGGGAAGCCTTGTCTGCCGGTCTGAAAGACGGCTCGTGGCTTGCCAGACCAGGTCCTCTTGGAACCTCTAGTGGAGGCCCTGAAGGGCTTTGATCCCTTGTCTTGAGACCCTGAGGGACAAAGGCCTCTGAGCCGAGAAGAATGGCCCCCCCGTCTAAGACAGGGCTCCTTGCCCTTGGTAGTCTATGGAAGAAGAGTACTCTTCCCCTTCCCCCTCTTTGAGACCCTTAATGATGTCATCCAAGGACACTCCAAACAGGCAACCCCCTACAAGGAGGAGATCATAAAAGGTCTTCTTAGAAGTCTGGTCCGCAGACCAGCATTTCAGCCAGATAATACGCAGAAGGACCACTGCTAATACAGACAGCCTAGAAATCAAAGGAGCTGTATCCAAAGAGGCATCGCAGAAACTGTAGCCTCTAGACCAGGGGTCTTCAAACTATGGCCTTCCAGTTGTTCAGGAACTACAATTCCCATTGTGCCTAGTTATGTCTGTGTACGTCAAGTTTTACAATGCCTAATGGGATGTGTAGTTCCACAACAGCTGGAGGGCCGTAGTTTGAGGATTCCTGCGCTAGACCAACTGATCCACCAGCTCCGCAAAGGCAGGAGTAGGGGTAGGTGGTTTCCCCCCCAGGCCCCAGCATAAAAAGTTTAGCCCACTCAGTCAGTTTGAGACACCCGGGCAATAGTAAATAGTGGCCTAAGTGCCGAACCAGCCACAGTGAACATATGATGGGCCAGAGCCTTGGCCCTCCTACCAGCCAGGTCTTTAAAGGTCAGGGACTCCTCAACCGGAATTAAGGTACCTTTATTGAACCTGGAAAACGGCGAGTCCAATAAAGGTGGGACCGTCCACTTTTTAAGCAGGGAAGCCTTATAAGGATACCCTCATAAGGATACCGCCCAGCAAAAACGCTTTAGGGACCACAAAAGTGCATTTTGGACAACCGCACTGTTTTGTGACAATGCTGTCAAAGTGGAAAGGGAAACACCCTCACCACTTTGGAGAGCCTGTGGGTGCCAAAAGGGACCAGCACCTCCAACGCAGCATCAGCCGCATTCTCCATTTTTAAAGTTTCACGCACTGACACAATCAGTGCATCCACCAGCGCCTTTTCATTCGCGGCTAGTGGAGCAGAGAAATTATCCTCACTATCCGAGCGCTTAGGGCGTGTGGACGCAGACCCAGTAGGGTGACTCGCGTCCGTGGAGGACGAAAACAGGTTCAGGATCTGATAAGACAGATGAGACAGGGGAGGGCGGGAGGCGCTATATACTAAGTTCACCTAGAAAACATCAGGGGAGGGCCGCAGACTGCGATCCCACAAAGGGGACGCCGACTAAGGGCCCACGAATGGACCACCTGCTGGAGCCTGCAAAAAAATAAAAACAAGGGGGTCACCCCCCGAGACCCTCCATAGAGGCCCACATAATAGGAAATAGCCCTCTTAAAAAGGGGGCCGTCAGCCGCAACGCGGACGCGCACGTAGGGTACCCTGATGGTACCGCAGCGCTAAAAAGGGGCAGGTGCACTGCACAAAAATGGTGGCATGGCTGCCATCAAAAAATAAACTGCCCCCACAAAGCCACACCTTCCAAGGAAGGCGCCAAGCTGGCCGCAAGCCGTGGCCTAAATTTTTGTTAAAACCCAGCCGCAAGTGCATCGATCCCAGCCAGGTGGATGCCCAAAAGAAGAGCTGGGGGTTCAGCTAACCTCACTAGGGCCACCCCCCAACGGAAGCGCCCGACTCGGCCGCAAGGATGGATACCCAAATGGAGGATGGTGGCTTCAGTCGCCCTCACTGGGGGTCGCCCCACATAGCGCCTGACCAGCAGGCCGCAAAGCTGCAGGCCAAAATTTTTGGCTGGATAAGGCCGCGTAAGGCCTGGACCCACGAATGCTAAACCATCTGCTCCCCCAACCCAAAAACTGCAGCAGGGATCCCAGAGGACATCCCTGCCCTAGTCACCAACCCCCAGGGTGGCAAGGAACGCTGCTCAACCCCCGTTGTGCACCAAGAAAAACCCAGCCTGCATCAACTCCAACAAGCCCACCTTAAGAGCATGTGGCAAAAGCCAGCTCATAACCTCACCCGGGGGGGGGGGGGCACGGGGGTCCCATGGCCCCAGGGAGGGACCCATGTCCACCCCAAGACCCTCCAGGGGAAGAGGGGGGGGGGGGGAGAAGCTTCTTACCATACCAGGAACAGGGTGGGCAACACTCCTGATAGACCACTGCTCCATCAGAATGGGGAGGCTGTCGGCCAGGAGGAACGATATTACACAGGCAAAGGCCAGGTTGTATGCAGCCTCACGAGACCTCTAACTTGCAGGCCAGCCCCCTTCCAGTGGGGCTAGGTCACGCCCGACCTAGCACAGGGCTGAGGGCTGCGTACGCTCGCTGGTCAGACTGGGAGGAACCTCTGGATCAACATTATCCAGTCTGTTGCCAAATCCAGAGGTTGATTGTAGATTCTCACAGGAACAAAGACAGAGGAAAAAATTCCATTTAAAAAAAGGAAAAGAATTGCCAGGACCAGAGATCCCAGCAAAGAACTAGGTCCTGACTAGGCAGGAGAAAAAAAATAAAGTGCCTATAGCTGAGAGTGGGTGTATAAGCCCTGGGACTGCCCATAGGCTTAGTCAAGATTTTTTCTGCCTAGTGTCCTACTCCTGTAGGGGGCAGTATAACCCAATGGTTAAGAAGAATCAGGAGCTGTGTCCATCAACGAACGAAAGAGAAATGGCCAATTGGGCCCAATTTTGGCATTTTCACTTATGGGTGTACTCCCTTTTGTTGCCAGCGGTTTAGACATTAATGGCTGTGTGTTGAGTTATTTTGAGGGGGGCAGCAAATTTACACCATTATACAAGCTGTACACTCACTACTTTATATTGTAGCAAAGTAATTTCATCTGTGTTGTCACATGAAAAGATATAATAAAATATTTACAAAAATGTGAGGGGTGCACTCACTTTTCTAAGTACATTTTTTTTTATATATACACAAAGATCCATCCATCTATCTACATATACATACATACATACATACACACACACACTTTTACAAATAAACATGTTTGTGCACCAATGACACTGCTTTTGCAGAGTATGCCAAGTCTAACACCACAACGGCAGCTTCTTGAGATAATCTTCCAAAGGTAAATTCCACAAAACCATGTAGAACAGGCACTGGGGACAAGTTACTTTATGAAAAAAGTAATTTACAGAGCTGAATTTCTAAAGCTTAAAGCCTAGCAATGTAGTAAAGTTAGCCAGATAACAAGAGTATCATGCTATCTGCTAGCTGGAAATCGTAAGCAAAATTAAAACCAACCACACTACAACACTTTCCCAGGTGCCACAAATCAATTACTCACTTTTTATACAGTATATTTTTCAGGCTCACTCACATCTGTGAAGAGGTGTTTTTCCAGGCACAGCTGTATGCTAATCTGGACACAAACAAGTACAGGTACAGATCATTGGCCCCAGACATATGCAAGAACACATTCAGATGTGCATTAGGATCTGTATAGCCATTGCATCTGTCAGATTCTTGATTTTGAACAGGTTTCCAGGCACCTGGGAACAAACACCTCTTCACAGATTTATGCGCCTGCATAAAATTAACCCAGGGTCACTACACACCATGAAGCGCACAGGAAGGTGCTGTGGGCGTTCCTGTGAGATTCACATGCAGTTCTGTGCATAGCAATTTCAGCTCATTTGTTTTGAAAGGGCCGAAATCACAATGCACCAAAAGTAGTGCATTCATTACTTTTGGAAACTCCCTGCGACCACATCACATCGGAGTGCGGGCAAAGGCACTGCGTTTGGGGTGTCATTAACTTAATACACACCCATTGCAGATCTCAACTGCAGTACCTTTTTAATATGGGGTGGGAAACCAGCATGGAACACAGGTTTTCAGCAGCACAATCTGATGTGAACCGACCCTAAAGCCTTGTACACACGCAACGAATTTCCGCCGACCAGTCGTCCGTCTTTTGTCCAGAGTCGTGTCTGTTGGTTGGAATGTGCTCTAGACTGCACACGAATTTTCCCGCACGACAGAATTCTACTTCAGAAGTGATGTCATGTGTTGGATTGCTTTGTATGTGTTCTTTCATCTCTGAGCATGCCTAGTCTTGCTCATAATATTTTTCCCCCGTCGAAAACTGTACTAATGAGACGAAAATCGGACGTGTTTTGATGGTCGACAAAAATTTTATAGCCTGCACACCAGGATTTTTTTCGGCCTGAAAAGTCGGAGTCGGTTGTCGGAAGCATCATACTAACAAGCCGAAAATGGGCAGATCGGTCGTCGGATGAAAATTCCCAGCCGAATTTTGACTCGTGTGTACGGGCCTTAAGCCTCAATATTCCTTAGGTAAATCACAAACAAAATACAGGCGGTCCCCGGGTTACAAACAAGATAGGGACTGTAGGTTTGTTCTCAAGTCGAATTTGTTTGCAAGTCAGATCAGGTACATTTTTTAAATTTAGCTCCAGCCAAAATAATAATTTTTAAGTTTTTTTTGATAGCATAGGAAAGGGAAAGCAGGGGTTTAGTTGCACACATGCATGTGCTCCCATTGTGGAGACTCTTTAAAGGTAGAGTTAGGGTCTGTGAATATCAGGGTGCCTTGCCCTGGCCTGCAGCTTACGCATGTATTTGCAAAAGTGTGCAACTAAACCCCTGCTTTTAATGCATACTGTTAGACAGGTTAATTCGGTTGGTCGCTGGCTGGTAAGTAGTGACTGGAAATTCCCTTGCTTTTTTTGATCTGCGTTTGCCCTTTCAGTGCTCCTTACTGTCAATACCAGTTATAGGCGGGGGCGGTGACCACTTCTTGCAATATCATTTATATTGGTCAGGCAACGCACTGACACCTTTGCTGCCATTGTGCAATGTGCTGGGTGTTCAGTGTGACCCTGCACCTTTAAGGATGGGTGGGCTCCCTCCAATCACCTGTCCTCCATCTATCCCATCAGAATGCATGTGCTCCTATTGTGCAGACTCTTTAAAGGTAGAGTTAGGGACTGCAGATATCAGGGTGCCTTGCCATGTCCTGCAGCTTACGCATGTATTTGCAAATGTGTGCAACTAAACCCCTGCTTTTAACGCATACTGTTAAGACAGGTTAATTCGGTTGGTCGCTGGCTGGTAAGTAGTGACTGGAAATTCCCTTGCTTTTTTTGATCTGCGTTTGCCCTTCCAGTGCTCCTTACTGTCAAGACCAGTTTTAGGTGGGGGAGGTGACCACTTCTTGCAATGGAATGTTTCCTAGACTATTTCCTTTTTAAATAATAATAATGGTTAAAATCACATATACCCTAAAAAGATGCACCTATAAACCGAGTATGGACATTATAAAAAAACTATGCATTTTTTTTTTTTTAGTTTTAAAACGTTTTTATTGAAGCATCGCAAAAAATACATACAAGTGTATACAATGTAAGACAAACATAATATAGAGGGAGAATCTTTGATGCAACAGTGGTCTCCAAACTGTGGCCCAGGGGCCTGATATGGCCCTATGCTTGCCTTTATCTGGCCTTTGGGGCACTGTTCCATCAACTGACACCAATGATAGAGCACCATTGACCCTACTGACATCAATGGTGCACCATTCTCCTCAATGATAAATGGGGCACTATTCTTTCCATTAAAGCCAATTATGGGGCACCGATGCCAGGGCATTTTCTACTCCCACTGGCCACAGCCCAGCCACCGTAAAGCCTGACGGACAGTTTGAAGACTCCTGAGATAGATTGCCAAAGTATCGACAGTAGTACAGTACATTGAAAAAGTATTCATACATTCTGAAATATGCCACATTTTGTCATGCTACAACCAAAAAAGTAAATGTATTTTATTGGGATTTTATGTGATAGACCAACACAAAGTGGCACATAAAATTGTTGAGTGGAAGGAAAATAAATGGTTTTCAATTTTTTTATAAATAAAATATCTAAAAAGTGTGGCACGCATTTGTATTCAGCCCCCTTTACACTGATTCCCCCAACTAAAATCTAGTGGAACCAATTGCCTTCAGAAGTCACCTAATCAGTAAATAGAGTCCATCTATGTGTAATTTAATCTCAATACAAATACAGCTGTTCTGTGAAACCCTCAGACGTTTGTTAGAGAACCTTAGTTAAACAGCATCATGAAGGCCAAGGAACACACCAGACAGGTCGGGGATAAAGTTGTGGAGAAGTTTAACCACTTCCAGCAAACCGACGTGCCCGTACTGGGGTGATACTTGCAGCTAGAGGCATCACCCCCGCGGTACTTTTTTTTTTTTTTAGAGCTGGCGGTTGGCTTTCTGGTGATAACCGATGTGGCTCAGCAGTCACTCGGCGGTTATCAAAAGGAGCAGGAGGGGATGCCGCCTTCTGCTGCTATGTCCGGGTCTCTCATCCCACCGGAAGACCCAAGCGACCAGCCAGCACATCCGCCCGCTGAAGTCCCAAACTAAGCCCGATTTAGCTTAGATCGGGTATCCGATATAGTAACCCGGAAGCAATGTCACTTCAGATTTACTCGGCTGCCAATGCCAATTTTAAAAAATGACAGTATTCAAAAATTATGAATTTGGCATTTTGATTAAGTGTAAACGAGGGATTTGGGGTCTAAGAAAAATTTATGTCTTTTTTTCCTACAAATAGGGCTTTCTATTGGTGGTATTTGATCACCTCTGCAATTTTTATTATTTGCGCTATAAACAAAGCGACAATTCTGAAAAAGTAGTATTTTTCACATTCTGCTACAGAAAACTCCCTCCAAAAAAATGTAAAAATTAAAAATATGTTTTATCCTTTTGTTGTCTGCTAAATATTTTTGGTAAAAAAAACAGGCATATTTTGATTTGTTTGCGCAAAAGTTGAGTCTACAAACTATGGGAAAGATTTAGGTAATTTTTATTTATTTTTTTATTAGTAATGGCGGCAATCTGTGATTTTTAGCAGGACTGCGACATTGCGGCGGACAGATCGGATCCTTGACATTTGACACTTTTTGGGGGGACCAGTGTCATTACTACAGTAATCAGTGCTAAAAATATGCACGGTTACTGCAATAATGACAATGGCAAGGAAGGGGGTAACCTAGGGGGTGATCAAAGGGTTAGGTGTGAGCATAGGGGAGTATTTACTAACTGTATGGGGGGTGGGCTTGTGAAATGATATAGACCTGTGATCCTATATATATATAGCAGGATCACAGGCGCTCTGATCAACACAGCTAACCACACTCCCTTAGCAGGGAGCGATCGCAGGTGCCCGGTGGTAATCGCGGCCGCCGGTCCCGTGAATTAGCATCTTCGCTGCCTAGCGGGGGCGGGAGCACGCTGGCGGCACGCGCGATCGCCTCCCAGCACCACGGACGTGACCGACGTAGAGCCAAGTCATTTCGCGCAGCCGAGCCAGCCTGCCACAATAAAACTGCAGCAGGCGGTCGGCAAGTGGTTAAAGCACCCCGTTCCAGCGTGCTCGCACACCAAAAAAAAAAATGCATATGCAAGTCGAGTCAGCAAATGTAAACGGTGCTATCACACATGTGGGGTATCGCTGTGATTGTCAAAAGCAAGAGCAATAATTCTAGCAAATAACCTCCTCTGTAATTTTAAACTGGTAAACGTAAAAAAAATTTAAAAGCGTCGCCTATCGAGATTTTTAAGTACTGTAGTTTGTTGCCATTCCACGAGTGTGTGCAATTTTATACCGTAACATGTTGGGTATCTATTTTCTAGGCGTGACATCTTTCACAATGTACAAAATATACAAAAAAATAACCTGTTTTTTATTTTTATTAATTCAGTAAAGTGTATTTTTTCCCCAAATAAGTTCCTTTGAAAAAGACCGCTGTTCAAATACCGCGTGACAAAATATTGCAACAACCGCCATGGTATTCTCCAGAGTCTTTGTTAATAAAAAAATATAAAATATAATATAGAACAAATATATTATAAATCTAATAGAATACATTTGGGGGTTCTATAATTTTCTAGAAAAAATACTGATTTTAACCACCACCGGGCCTTTTTCTGACACTTGTTGTTTACAAGTTAAAATCTGTTTTTTGCTAGAAAAGTACTTAGATCCCCCAAAAAGTATATATATTTTTTTAGCAGAGACCCTAGAGAATAGAATGGAGATTGTTGCAATATTTTTTATCACACGCTATTTCTGCAGCGGTCTTAAACGCAATTATTTTGGAAAAAATTCACTTTTTTGAACTAAAAAAAAAAACACCACCGTAAAAAGTTAGCCCAATTTTTTTCTAGAACGTGAAAGAATGTTACACCGAGTAAATGGGATACCCAACATGTCATGCTTCAAAATTGCGCATGCTCGTGGAATGGCGACAAACATTGGTACTTCAAAATCCCCACAAGCGACACTTCAAAAAGGTTTACAGTTTAGAGTTAGGTCTAGGGCTCAAATGATTGCTCTCGCTCTATTGCGGCGATACCTCACGTGTGGTTTGAGCATTTTCTAAATATTCAGTCCACCTACATAAGTGATTTAATCCTCACTTTTGTGGAGTAAAGCTAGTAAAAGGCTAAATATAAATCAACAAGTGGTTATTTCATAAATGACATGATGGAAGTGCAGATCCCCATCCTCAATTTTTCATGAGGGGACCCAGCACGCCATCTTAACTGACCCAAAGAGTAATGTGGGGAAGAAGAAGAAAAAAAGGGGGGGGTGGCAGGGAGGGAGGGGAGATTGGACATCGGTCCTCAGGTCTTGTATCCCTCCCTCCTCTTTGGCTAAGAGGTGCGGAGAAAGAGGCTCAGTAAAGCTTTGATACCATATCAGGAATGAAAAGTACCGCACCTTATGACCATACCCACTTAAGGAAGCATAGTTGGCTCTTCTAAAACTGTATTGGGCACCCATGTCAGATGGCTGTCAGACAGCAAACCTATTGCAAACATATGAAATAGCCAATAAGCAATAGCAGCGTGCTGAGTCATCTTAAACCAACTCATGTATACAGATCTAGGGCCGAAACAGCTAATCAATTAATCGACAACTAATCGATTATGAAAATAGTTGTCAACCATTTTCATAATCGAGTAGTTGGTCAGCTAATTAGTTGGCCTGCATATAAAATGCATTATTTGTTTTCATATCAGGAAATACAGTGAAGCACACATACAGCTCAGTACACCATCCATACATGTCATTAAGTGCCTGAGAACTTGTGAATGTGAATATGTGAGCAGCAATGCCTCATGGGACATGTAGTCCTGGGTAGAAAGGGAATGGTTCTAAAAAGGCAGAAGTTTTCTTTACCTTGCTATAGGGGCATTCTATACTATACATTGCAGCTTCCTATTGGGGCACTCTAAAGGCAGGCGGAGCCAGAAGCATTGGTGGGGGACCCCAGAAGAGGAGACACAGGGCTGCTCTGTGCAAAAAAATTGCACAGAGCCAGTAAGTATAACATTATTGCTGTTTGTTGCATTTTTTAATCTGCCCAACAACAAATTGGCCAAAAAAAAATGCAAAAAAAAACGTGGCAAAATCACATGTGCAAAATGCACAGCAAAAAGCACTGCAGAAACAGATCAAAAGCAAACTGCACAGGGGTGAAGCGAACCTTATGCTGGCATATCGCTTTTCACATGAGAATATGCATACGAAAAAACCTTTGTACATTTGCTAAAATGAAAGAATGTGGTTTAAAAATTTCACTTGCTTTTAACATTCAGTTTTAAAACAAGTGTAATTTCTGAACGAAAACCACATACACTGTCTAAAAATTCATTTGACCAAGAAGTTTTCTTATTTCATGTCACTGTGGTCAAAAATAACATCGATTTGACCCCACTAACTATTAGAAAATCTAACTATTTAAATAAAAAATTTGCTTTGAGTCTGATGACGTTTACCAGATTCAATCTCTAATAGTATATTCAGTATATCTCTTCTGTCTGTTATCAGAGTGCATTAGAAATTTTGCTCCCTAACCATATAATTGATTATTTATATTTACCACTGCATAGAGATATTTAAGAATAAATTGCCTTTTTTTAAACTTTACATATTAACTAAATTATTCAAGACACTAAATTATTCACGACACCCTATTATCTGATTAATCGAAAGTTCGAAACAATCGGCCAACTAATCAATTATTAAAATAATGGTTAGTTGCCCCCTATACAAATGCTTGCAATAAAAAAAAAAATAAATAAACTGGCTTCTTCCTGCTGCCCTACACCATTCCAATGCAAAGTAGTAATCGCCTAGAGCAGTGGTCCTCAACCCTGGTCCTCAAGGCCCACTAACAAGGCCAGGTTTGCAAGATAACTGAAATACATCACAGGTGATATAATTTGCTGCTCAGTGATTGCAGTATTCTAGTCTGCATCTCCCCAAGGTAATACTTAAAATCTGGCCTGTTAGTGGGCCCTGAGTTGAGGAACACTGGCCTAGAGCACTGATGGCGAACCTTGGCACCCCAGATGTTTTGGAACTACATTTCCCATGATGCTCCACTACACTGCAGAGTGCATGAGCATCATGGGAAATGTAATTCCAAAACATCTGGGTGCCAAGGTTCGCCATCACTGGCCCAGTCTCTGCAGAAACTTCTAGGAGTGTCAATCTCAGTGGTTCTTACTGCCGACCTCCAGGTTACATCAAAAATATAGTGGATAGGATGGACACTAAAAAGTAGGTAAATATTTTTACTCTGAGATTTCACATCTGCTATACAGGGATTGACAGATACAGTAGCTGTAACATGAGAGTGAGAAACAATGAGCTTGCAACAGTCTGTGCCCAGGTACCATTAGATTACTTAATTTTACCCTTGCGAAGCAATAATGAGGACTTCCGATTCTGAAAATCTTTGTTCTATCATCTATCCTCTTAATGAGTAGCAGAAGGACCAAGTTAAATTACGTAAGATGCAGAAGAAGTGCTGGTGGAATCTGGCGCTAGAGATAACATACATCTCGCCATTTATCATTCCTGGGTAGAAATCTGTCTGACTAGGCCAGCACATGAAACCGCAGAATGTCACTTTTTCCCCAACTGAACACATCATACACACTGTAAATGTTGATGGCTCTGGCTAGAATGGACAGCAGTGACATTGGCTAATGACACTGGTTAGAATAAGCTGCGGGTCTCTTGCATCTTGTTTATCGCAATGCTTGGGAGTTTGCAAACATGTGAACACAGCCTTAAAAGGACGGAATTCTCAACTAAAAAAAATGCATGCAAGCAGTTTGTTGCTGTGAAAATGGAGGCCTTTTGCCATTTAAACATGAAACATAATTACATGAGATGCCACAAATGCTGACATTTAAACATGTATGTAAGATTAAGGAGATGGTTAAAAAGCAAGATAATTACAGACAGTGCCACACATGCCGACTATCACAGCGACATTTTGAAAAACAAACACCAGGTTTTAGCAAATTGATCTTTTAAATGTCTTCATTACTAGAAAAATTACTGTGTTTAGGTCTTGTTATGCACAGGATTCAAACTGAAGACAAAAACATGTTTTGCATTTCAGGGTTTTTAAAACTACAGGTAGAAACTACTGAATTGCAAAAAGCATTAGTAGAACAATAAAAAGACTTAGTTATCGAAGGACGATTTCCAGCAGTATGCATTTTGACAGCCTCTGCAATTCAAGTAAATGATCCTTCTCAGGCATCTCTCAAAGCACCCTCTCAATTTCCTTGCTCTCTACAGTATACTGCAGTGGGTGCAGAATATACAGCTACACTTCCTGTATGCCAAAAAGGTACCCTGCTGGCACAATGATGCCACTTTCGCACAGAGTTCTAGCAACTTTTCAATTTCTCTGCCAACTCTGGGAAAATACACAATGTAAATCATAAAATTAAAGCAGGACTAAACCCCCCTATCCTTTACAGCCATGGAAGCTACCATCTTAGCGTCTGATCTGAAGTTGCCATGGTGCTGCACATGTGATCATTTAGGATGCCCGCTATTTTATATCCTTGACGGCTAACATAAGCACACTAGTGCATGGGTCCCAACCTTTTGAGACAAAGGGCCAGTTTACTGCCCTTCAGACTTTAGGGGGCAAGACTGTGGCCAATGGAAGCAGAAAATCCCCTGTCATCAGTGGAAGTAAATAATGAAATAGGCTTGGTGGTCAGTAGGCGTAAAAAAAAAAAAAAAAACACACAGCATTGGTGTCAGTGGGAGGAATAGTACCCCATAGTTTGTGAATTAGTTCCCCATCTCTGGTGTCAGTGGGAGGAATAGTTCCCTGTCTGGCATCAGTGAAAGGAATAGTGCCCCAAGGGCCACATAAAAGGCAGGCAAAGGACCACATCTGGTCAGCGGGCTGTTTGGCCACCGCTGCACTAATGCATGCCTTTAACGTAATAGTTTTGTGAAACCGTTAAATCAGTGGGTTTAGTTCCACTTTAAGGCAAAGTGGTGGCAGACTTTGCAGAGGGTGAGACTTATCTGCACCATAACAAAAAGACGGCTTCAGCACTACTGATAACATATGCAAAGTACCTTCACCATCTAAAAGGTCACTTAAAGATGTTGGCAATTTGAACACAAACTCAATTTATAGCAGACTGGTTGATGTCAGTCATCAGCAACATGCTCGCCAACTTACTAATGTTTTTTTTTTTTTAGAATTGCTCCCTTGCTACCCAGGAGAGCAGGAAATTGCCCCTACTTGCTAGCAAGGTAGATTTGACAGAATTCCAAGCCAGTAAGGTAAAACATCATTTAGGCTCATGGCAGAAAAAAAATTGCTAAATTTTGACCATTTTTTTTGTACTAGCGATTAGGAGCATTTAGCATTTTTTTCTGCCAGAAAAATGCTCAAAAAAGCAAAACCAAAGGGTTTTTTTTTTTTTGCCTCTAAAACACAGCTTAAAAAAGCCTCTAGACTACCTAATATGCATTGACATATAGGATAACAGTTGTTTCTACAAGCAAAATGCTAAACTCCTCTAGGAGCAGCATTTTTTTAAGCCAGTGTGCATGGAGCCTAAAATCTTTCATAAAGGAAGCACAAATACCGGAGTTTGACCTGGTATCAACTCATGCAAGCCTCTGTACAGCAAAGCCTAGACTAAAAGGTTGAGCCCTGGTTCACATTTAGGCGATACAGGTAAGGCTGAAAATCCTGTGCATTTCCTGCACCGCAATAACATGGTGTCCATTCGATCTGCTGCAGGTGTCAATGTCCTCTTAATGACACCCTGAAAAAGATTGCAAAAAACGCAGCACAATTGCCAGAATCACACCACATGGGTGTTCCTACGATTCAGGTGCAGGGGGAAAAAAAGGGTCCTGCACCATTAGTGTGTATGCGATTTCAGCCATACAAAATGTAAGGCAGAAATTGCACCGCGCAGACATGTGGTGCAATTCCTGTACGAATCAGATTCTGTGTCTACATCGCATGAGTGTGAACCCAGGCTGAAGCAGCCCAAAGAGCCAAGGCAGATGTGTGTCCGTGCCATCAAGAAGTATGCACAAAGAGCAGACTAGCAGTCACAGACCATTGGAGAGGAGTATTTAATATTATATATATATATATATATATATTATATTATATATATATATATATATATATATATATATAAAATAGGCTCAGGCTTACACATTGCATTAGATTTTTATGGTTTTCATGTGTTCTAATTGTAATGGGGTTCAGCCCAAGGGGTTGAATACACTAGTTACCCCACAGAGTGGGTAGTGAAAGGAAACAAACATCTGAAAATCCATGGATACACAGAGAAACAGAAGGGCTGAGCTTTTAGGCTTCTTCTGAAAATGCAAGTTGTCAGGCTAATGTGCGGTCACATTCTAAAGTCACTCTGCACTTCCGGATTTACACGCTTAGAAGCCAGGCAACTAACATTTTCAGAATTTAACAGCTTTCTCATTTTTCTGAATACACGTTTCCCTTAGAATTTTAGTGTACGGGCTAGTATGTGTTGTGACCACCCAAAGCATCGTTTACCTTGTTTTTTTTTTTTTAATATACCAGTATTTAATTTCAGATACTTAGAGTTCCATCAATTTATGCAGTGCTTTACATATTACACATTCACATCAGTACCTGCTCTCAAGGAACGTACAATCTAAAAAAGGTACCCAACTCCCATTCAAACATACTAGGGCCATTTTAGACAGGAACCAATTAACCTACCAGCAGATCTTTGGACCTAAAAACTATTGTAATGCTAAAGTGGTAATCATATTCTTTTCTATGAAGAGTTGCTGTGTAAAAATGGAGCGATTTCAGGTGAGCTCTACTGCATTGCTGAAAAATGCTGCATGTCTGCTTTTTTGCTGGAAAGCAATGCAACCCATCTGAAGGCAGCGTTGCAGTGAGAACAAAGCACAATTGATTTCTGTGTGCTCTTGGTAAAGTGTGTAAAAAAAAAAGCACCGACTAGACTAATACTAGAATTTAAAGAACCGAAAAGTCAGTAGTAGTAGGAAAGCTCCCAAAATGACATTTCCCCATTGCCGTTTTCTTCAAAGAATTGCTTACAAAAAGTTATCTCAAGTAACTTCTATAAATATTATGGTGCAGTTTGACTGTGCCGTTTCTCATGTAAGCAGATCTTAATGCCTACATACACTCGACCTTATCTAATCAAATATTAGACCCATATTTATCTGTATACAGCACTCACTCCACCCTTCCTAATGTCTTATCGCATGAGAATTTTCTTCTCAGATGGGTGGAGAAAACTTGTTTAATAAAGCAAATAAAAGCACATGCAAAGCGTGCAACCACACGAAACCTGGTGTCAGTTAACCATATATAACAGCACATACAGCAATGGCACTAAAGGTTATGCCGTAGAACTGAAGTCAGTAAAGGTTGACTTTGAACTCTAAGCAGGTAGAAGAAAAAAAAAAATTAAATTGAAAGCTGTTCAGCCCTATGCACACAAGGCATTTAGTCCTGATGCAGAGGGTTCTGGCAACTAGCCATGGGTAAAGAGCACATGTGCCCTGTTGCAAGCAACATGCCAAACTAAATGAGAATCTTAACAATTGCTGCGCCTAAATGATGCACCTAGCTGTACTCATGGACAGGGCAGTATGTGCCGGGGTATGAATGCATGAAACGCAAGAGGTCTGGGGCATTTGCCCCAGGAAGTATGCTGCCCTAAAAATTCTTACCGCTAGGTGTGCCATCCAGCCGCAGCATCTGTCAGCCTCTCAAGAGTTTGATAGGCGGCTGGCAGTGGAACTGGACAGGGCACCTATGTCGTGCACCCACAAAACATCAGAGCCACATGCACCAGGGTTAAATATCCAGTGTGCATGGGGCCTTATTTTTAAAAAAAAAAAATGAAGTATAGCTAGCATGAATACCCACATACATAACACTCATTCAAGGAGAGAAAGGGAAGTTCTATGATCCAATCTTGTGCTGTACTGCATATGTGCAGTGTAACGCTCCTGCGTTTTTGTAGTAGGCTGGATTTGCAGCTGCAGAATCTCCACTCAGTAGTCATGTAGAGATGTGTTGAATAACCAGATCCAACTCTCCAGACTCATCACTGTGGGCCCGTCAGCTTCAGCATACAGATATACACACACTCAATAAGATGTTACTGGAGTGATAGGATGTATATGATAGTATGAAGGTGATGTGCTGAAGGGACAGGTGTGAACAGTGACAGAGATGGTAAGCACTTGATAGAAATGTTCAGGAGAGTATTAGATGGTATTTAGGTAGAATGCAGATAGGTTAGTAATCGAGTATGGTAACAGGTGGTAAGGACAGCAGATGACAAATACAGGATAGGCTAACCCAGTGCAAGGATAGATGGTAGTAGACTCAAGAGCTAGCAATCTATGTAACAGTGCAGATGATAGAATTAGTATGCATAGATAGTAACAGTCCTTAATGTGCAGAGGTAGGTAGTGTAAGTTAGGTTATGGAGGATTCCCCTGTGGGGTACTTATCACTAGTAAGGTTAGTAGTAGAGGGGTCCAGTAGTGAGGGAGTGATCCGGTAGCGAGATACAGGGATCAGTAGCGAGGTTCCGGTCTGTTCCAGGTAAAAGCAAATAGCTGGAGATTCCGGCAGCGAGACAAGCTTGTAAGCATGTATAACTGAGGGGCCCTGCGCTTATGGATATTAAAATAAAGTACTGTGCATAAAGCTGCTAGCTGCAGTGAAAAGTGCTGGTGCTCTTTTTATAATGAGGGATGTGAGTGCAGCGCTGCTTTAAAATTATAAATCTATAAATATATGTAAAAAATATAAAATTGTGCAATGACTTATTACATTTGTGGTAATCTTCAAAAAAAATATGAAGTGTACAATCAAAAAAATCTAATATTTATACACAATGTGTTCCAAAATAAATATATAAATAATTGTCCATAAATAAATCTTTCCAGAATGCTGTGACTTTTTCCGATATTCATAAAGTGCTTGAGTGCTCAAATTGTGCAATAAGCGGGGTTTCCCCCTTAAGATGTCTGCTTACCATCAACTGGATGTAATCAGGCATGGAAAAAAGGCTTTACACTCTGTTTTTCCAATTGGTGAGTGAGGAATATTTGCTGGAACCTCAAGATTCATCGCCCCCGTATCCTCAAAAAGAGAAGCTTTTCATGGTGAAGTTTGTTTCAAACAACACATTTATTGGGTACATGGCGGGGATTTATACTCACAAACAACAAAATATAACAAGCAGAGAGCGGCTCGGTGGTGTGCTGCTCCCGCAGCATACGATCCTCCGGCCGGGGATCACGTGGTACTCGCTCTACCTATCGCTAGACGCGTTTCGCTGTGACACACAGCTTCATCTGTCATGGTGAGGGAGTGATCCGGTAGCGAGATACAGGGATCAGTAGCGAGGTTCCGGTCTGTTCCAGGTAAAAGCAAATAGCTGGAGATTCCGGCAGCGAGACAAGCTTGTAAGCATGTAGACACACAGGCACATAAGCACAGGCACAGGCACAGGCACATTGAACGAACAACGTGAGAGAGAACGCCGGCGGTTGAAATAGCCGCTCAGAGCGGCGCTCGGCGATGACGTCATCCGTCTTAAAGGTGTATGCGTACCACATAATTAGAAAGGTGGGACGCATATTGAAAGGAAATGGAAATTAAGGGTACCAGAGGTACCAGAATCTTACATGCAGGAACTTTAAAATTTAATAGGGGGCGAGAGCAGTGGCATTTAACCCAAAAGCAAACATATCGCAGCCTACTTGGATGCTTGGTTGCATTTGTTTTCTTTGGGCTCTTTTATTTATCTGGTGAAATAGCAAGCAAGTCTGATTTTCAACAGAACAAGCTGTTCTGCAGTTATAGCTGTGAAAGTTGAGACAAACCATTCACCATTGACAGAGGGTGCTTACTATGATCAGCTTGTGAAAAACTATTACATAAGGATCAAAAAACTGTATCTTGTCTACCAGTGCAGGCCCAGTGGCTAGAGAAGCAAAGCAACATTATAGGCATCACAGCAGAGGAGGTAGCCTTGTTTTTATATAGGACATAACGGGGGACACTTTGCTGAAATTGATTTATTTCATGTGGGCTGCATGTGACCAAGGCTGTGTTGTATTTAGTTAAAAAAAAAAAAAAAAAAGGAGCGAGTGATGGAGGATTTGGTTCTCCTCAAGACAGGAAATATATAAGAAAATCTGGTTCTACTGGGTGGACCTTGACATTCTTGGAGGAAGGCAAGACTATCCCTTCCTGGAACAGAAGACTCAAGATAGGCCAGTCATACCACTGAGGGAAAGGTTCTCTTACTGGCCTTTGTTTTTTTGACCCCCCGTCTGCTCTTTTTTTTCTCCTCTATACCCATTTCTTCCATTATCTTTTACCCCTTTATCTCCCAAGCGGGAAACTCTTGGTTTGCAAAACACAGATCCTCACCCATTACTGGATTTCATTTTCACCCTAATCTCTAGAATAAGTTTTTGCTTTACGTAAAACTTCAAACTTGCTTTGCATTACGAAAGCGAAGAATTTCATGTATTAAACCCTTCCTGCCCACCAGAAAACTGTATAATAAGGTTTCCCAGCATGCTGCCCTATGCTGGTGATAGGTTAATAAACCTCAAGCCTTTGAGAGGCACCAGCCAACACTTTAAGCATCTGTTGGCACTCAATCTCAAAGTGTTACATAACACAGGACCCTGCATTCACTATATCTGCCCTCCCACAGAAAACATGGAACTGCAATTTTAGGAAATTTAAACTGCTAAATACCTTTTCGTATCAGCAGAATATACAGTATTACACAAAAAAAAGTACACCCTTCACATTTTTGTAAATATTTATAAATATTTTATTATATCTTCATGTGACAACACTGAATAAATGACACTTTGCTGCAATGTAAAGTCGTGAGTGTACAGCTTGTATAACCGTAAATTTGCTGTCCCCTCAAAATAACTCAACACACCATTAAAGGGGTAGTACACTCCGTTTTTAACTTTTACCTACAGGTAAGCCTATAATAAAGCTTACCTGTAGGTAAAAATATCTCCTAAACCTGCACGGTTTAAGAGATATTCACCCTGCATGCAGCCGCTAACAGCAGCAGGGCGCATGTGCTCTGAAGGTCCAGGGGACCATCAGAGCTCCTTAGCGGAAAGTGAACTCCTGTGCGCATGCGCGGGAGTGACGTCATCACGGCTCCGGCCACTCACAGCGCCGGAACCGCGGACCCCGAAAGAGACGCCGAGTGAACATGACAGCTCCCTTAGCGGTGTCCAGGCGATCGCATCGGGTCTACGTTCTAAGGCATTTCATAATGTGCTTTTATGCTATGCATCCTAGCACATTATGCCAATGTCTTGCAGGGTGTTTTTTTTTTCTTCAGTACAGGGATACTACTGCTTTAATGTCTAAACCGCTGGCAATAAAAGTGAGCACACCCCCAAGTGACAATGAACAAATTGAGCATAATTAGCCACTTTCCCTCCCCGGTGTCATGTGACTCGTTAGTGTTACAAGGTCTCAGGTGTGAATAGGGAGCAGGTGTGTTAAATTTGGTGTTAATCGCTCTCATTCTCTCATACTGGTCACTGGAAGTTCGACATGGCACCTCATGGCAAAGAAGTCTGAGGATCTGAAAAAAATAATTGTTGATCTACATTAAGATGGCCTAGGCTATAAGAAGATTGCCGAGACCCTGAAACTGAGCTGCAGCACAGTGGCCAAGACAATACAGTGGCTTAACAGGACAGGTTCAACTCCGAACAGGCCTCGCCATGGTCGACCAAAGCAGAGTTAGCATGCTCAGCGTCATATCCAGAGATTGTCTTTGGGAAATAGACATATGAGTGCTGCCAGCATTGCTGCAGAGGTTGAAGGGGTGGGGGGGGGGGGTCAGCATGTCAGTGCCCTAGACCATACACTGCATTAACTTGGCTGTCATCCCAGAAGGAAGACTAAGGTTGATGCACAAGTAAGCGTGCAAACAGTTTGCTGAAGACAAGAGGACAAAGGGCATGGATTACTGGAGCCATGTCCTGTGGTCTGATGAGACCAAGATAAACTTATTTGGTTCAGATGGTATGATGCCTGTGTCAGCAACCAGGTGAGGAGTACAAAGACAAGTGTGTCAAGCATGGTGGTGGGAGTGTCATGGTCTGGGGCTGCATGAGTGCTGCAGCACTGGGGAGCTGCAGTTCATTGAGGGAACCATGAATGCCAACATGTACTGTGACATACTGAAGCAGAGCATGATCCCTTCCCTTTCAGAGACTGGGCCGTAGGGCAGTATTCCAACATAACGACAACAAACACACCTCCAAGGTGACCACTGCCTTGCTAAAGCTGAGGGTAAGGGTGATGGACTGGCCAAGCATGTCTCCAGAGCTAGACACTCTATTGGGCATCTCCTCTCACTGTCCTATGAGGCTGCATGACCCCTGACTGGACAGAGCCGATTGGCCCTGTGCTGATCACCTGCACCCTCCCAAAGAAAAAAAAAAAAAAAAAACCCTCTCTAGCAATACACACCAAACTGAGCATGTGCAGAGTGAGTGCCTCCAAGGCTCTGTAGCAGCAACAGATAGATTGGGGACAGTAAAAACGGGAGGCTCAAAGACAACAGGATCAAACAGCCTTTTTACACAATGTGGTGGTTCCATATTACAAAAAAAAAAAAAAAAAAAAGCAGTATTTTTATCTAAATCAGTGCTCACAAATCTTTAGATTTCCTTAGAAATACATAAAATGAACACAGGTATGCAAATTAGCCATAGTGTTTGCAAGTAGACCAACATGTGGGAATACCGAAATTTTGCGTGAGCATCTAGGCATCAATGACATAGAACCGTTCACATGTAAATAAAACTGCCACCTTCTACAAAAGGGCCCCAATTTAACACACAGCATATAAGTTTGTGTGGAAACCTCTACATTGCAATGCAGTGATCTGAAACCCTACAGATAACTTAAAGTGATTGTAAACCCTTATATATGCACAAAGTGACTGGCCTTCTGTGATACGCAGATAAAACAAAATCACCCTACATAAGTTGTACCTGTTAAAAGGGCAGTCTTCTCTTCTCTACATTCATTCAAAGTCCAGAATTTATACAGCTTGTTAAAGGCTGGCGAAAAAGGGGGACAGCTGAAATTACACACTGCAGAGCTCAGGAAGTGAGAGCTGATTGGAGAGAAGGGACACGCCTTCTGACAGCACACATGAACAGAGCTGAGGCTGTCACTCAGCTGGAGCGCCCTCCCGTCCCCAATTTTCTCTTGGTGTCAGGAAAATTTGTCAGAAGTGATTCATTCCATTAGAGGAAGAAAGCAGAAATGACACTTGATGCTCTTAACTTAGACAAGCACACATTATAGAAAGATAGGCTTTTTTATATTTCACGTCTGAGGTTTGCAACCACTTTAATTTGAATTGACCCTTGACTTTTCTGCATTACATCAACAAGAAGGCTTCAAGCCTAAAGCAGGCCATAGACGATTCGAATTTCGTACGATTTATCGTTCGATAAACTAAAGCGGCACTCGTGCACATCATCGAGTGTACCATCAATGTGAGCCGAAAATCGTACGACAAAACAATATTTTTTGTGCCTTTTAACCACATCTCTACCGGACACACTCCCTACTGTTCTGTGTTTTGTTAGGCGAAATCATACAACTCCCCCACTAATGATACGAAATTCGGCCGATTTTCGCAAAAAAACCCAACATGTTGGATATGTGAATTTTTGCTGTCGTACGAAAATCGAACGTTTTACATACCACACTAACGATACGAAAATCGTTCGATAACACTGCCATTTACGATTTTCGAACGAAATTCGAATCGTCTATGGCCTGCTTTACAGGGGTCCTTGTACTTTGCTGAATGCTGGGATGAACCTAATAAAAAGGAACACTTTGGAGTCTGCAAGGTGTAAGTCCTGACGCCCATGTTACCCATAGAAAACCATTCCAGTAAAAAAAATCAAGCACACATTGTACCTGGAAAACTCTAGAGGCAGGAGCTCATATTAAAGCGGATTTTGCAAGAACTGAGTATACTACCGTATTCAAAAATGCCCACTGTAAGCTGTTCTGCATGACATTCTATCAAATTAGCTGCCTTCCGGAGTTCCATTTTTGGTTGTATTAGGGACCAATATTGTAGGCTCTCCAAAAATACATGAATCAATCCTACTATATATTTTTATCTAGCTGCATTACCATATCAGACATTTACAGTTTAAAAGGATGTAACTAATAGTACGTTTACTTACAGGGCTGTGGTCTGAGACAGCATGTACAGTAAATATTGTAATACACTGAAATGTATTCTTAGGATGGATCTGGACAGAAGGGAAGGGAGAGCTATTATGCCAACCTTCAGCTTTTTACAACCCAGAGTTTCAATGCTAGAGTGGTCTGTAACAAATGACAGCAGGTCATATTGAAGAGTGTGTGTAAACTGAACAGATGTCCAGTAACCAAAGCATCAGAGGCAGCATTACTCGAAGCATACAGCGTAAGCCAAAGTTTTTTTTTTTCTGCCCAGCCACTTATTGAAACCAGTTTCCTACTAAGATATGTATACCTGCCTGACACAAATGCTAAGGCTGGTACAATCCTGGGTACTTCAGACTAAGGCTATAATAAAAAGTGAATAAGCAAAAAAGTTTCACTTTGTGAAATAATCAAATGAAAGATATTCGTTCCAGAAATATTAACATATCCTGTAAATGACCATTAGCTCTGCCCCCAACCACCTTTCAGCATGCCTACTGGGTGTTTCGGATGCGTAGATTCACTCACTAATTGGGGAGCTCAGTAAAGGAGGCTAGGGCCAGGAAAATTTGCAAGAACATTAGCAGCCTAATATTTCTTGACCACTTTTATATATAGCATTTACACCTTATACATTTTTAAACTATACCTCTTAAAGCAGAATTCTTCTTGAACTTGTGTGCAAACTAGACATCTGCCTTTGGCAGAAAGGGAAGGGTAATGTTAAACTGCCATGACTGACATATCACCACTGATCTGCAAACTACACATCACACACCTTTACTAATTACTTCGTGAACACGCATACTGACAACCTGATTTTTAAATATACAAAACTTGTGGTTCACAACTTTTAAAACTTAGCACTTGTTGCATAATACATCTCTGGCCTTTAGCTAGATTTGTAAAGGAAAGTAATATGCACTGAAAGGCAATGCATCATACTATTTCAGACTTGCGCTCGATTCATACCTGTGCCTCTAGTGTGTTGTTGGGGGGGGGGGGTGGTGTTTTACCCATGGTAACACCTCTCTCTCCTCCATTGGGCCTAGACCAGCCTCTTAATGTTGTTACCCCAGAGGAATCCTTGAAATAATTTTCAGGTCTCAGGGACCTCTGGTAAGATTAGCCCATCAGAGGATCATTGGGAAAATGGTTAAGAATGTGCCCGTTACAGGGTGGCCAGAATGACACCCTTGCAGTCATGCTGCTGGCTTTTACAAATGGCATTGGACCTGGAACTATGCATGCAACATAAGAGGATGTCAGTAAGCCACAGTTCAAGGAACTCTTGGGAAAAAGTGGAGGTAAGCATTTCCTCTGTTAAGCTTAGTATGGTTCCAGGAGATATTTTGATGGCCATGAGATAGAACTACATCTAAAAAGACCAACTCATTGGAGTCGAGGACGTGTGTGAATAAACCCAAGAACATGGCATTGCAATGTGCTATAAAAGAGAAAACCTTACACCTCACTAGGTAAAGGGTCAAATGGAACTTGCATGTACGAGTCTGTATCCGCAAGGAGACCGTGTACTTCTAGGAGATAGTTCAGTTCTATCCTGGATACCAAGACTACCTCCCGTGTCCGCTTGTTTGATTACGATGTTACGATTAGTTGCCAGATTTGTGAGGGCCAGGCATTCAGAACGTGTCAAATTGGGACTAATATTATTGGTAGAGGTGTCACAATGCCAAGAAGTCCCTGTACACGGCCTGGTATTGCGTTTCACACCATCTCCTTGCTGATACAGACACGTACATGCAAGTTCCACCTGACCCCTTACCTTGTTTTCAACTAGATCTCAATCCATATAATGGATGGAGCTTGGAGGGACAGAGTGTTGGACAAAAGGGAGAGGCAGTTTCTGCTTTCCCTGAGTGCAGCACTCCCTAATGGTAATCATCTCCCTAAAGTACAAAAGTCCCTACAACATGCACCTGGTAGGCAAATAGTGGCCAGTACCAATATTTTTACTAATGGTTTGTTAATTTATATTGATTTTATTTATCCCATTGTGAAAAAACTTCCTATCATACATTAGGTACTCCAGTCACGTCTTAGACATTTTAAAACAATACTCATGGGAGGACAATTATATGTGGACATCCCTGGACGTAGCCTCTTTATATACCTCTATTGCTCATGAAGTAGATCTCACTGCCCTTCAGTGTTTGCTAAGAAAGGGAACGCAACAAATTCAAGACAGGCTAAGTTTCTGGTTGATTGTACTGAATTTTGTCTCAAGAATAAATTTTACTTTTTGGATCGCTTTTATTTACAGTTGAGAGGTACAGCTATGGGGGCAAACTTTGCCCTAGTTTATGCCAATCTTACCAAGAGCTACTGGGAGGAGGGATACATTTGGACCAACAACCCCTTTGCCAAACACATGATTTTCTATGGATATTTTGATGACATATTGTTCATCTGGGATGGTGTAATACAAATTCCTTGGGTTTATCTTTCACACATGTCCTTAAAGGAGTTGGTCTTTAGATTTAGCTCTATCCCATGACCATCAAAATATCTCCAGGAACCTTACAAAGCCTACCAGTGGAAATTCTTACCTCCACTTTTCCAGCTGCCACCATCTGGCATGGAAAAACAATATCCCTAGTGGCCAATTCAATAGGCTGAGAAGAAATTGCTCCAAAGTTAAAGACTGTCACACAAGTAGCGACATCAGAAACAAATAAAAATAAATCAGGGAGAAAGGATATCCAACAACAACAGTACAGGAGGCATTTAATACACACCTTGACCCTTCCATAGAGAATAAATCCACTGTGTCAGAAAAGAATCCTAATGCAGTTTGATTTATTACAAACTATGACAGATATAGGTCCATTTCCAAAATCATCTGGAAACATCATAAAATTCTTCAACTAGATCAAAGATTGGCCCAAGTTCTACCACCTATTCCACAGGTTACCTTCAGAAGAGCATGGACAATAAAGACCATATTAGCTCCCAGGAAGCTACAGCAAGTTGTAAAGAGGCAGACTATGGATATCAGATCTTACTTTGATAATAGGACAGGTGTCTTTCAATGTAGGAAAAGGGGTTGCCTTACGTGCAAATTTAATACACATTAAATCCAATATCAGACAGCAAAGGTAGAATTTTCCACATCAATTTATCACATGCACTACAGAGTATAGTATCTAGGTCTTAAGGTGCCCCTGAAACCTATTGTTTGTAGGGCGTACCATCTATCCCACACTGAAACAAGGAGGGAGGGATACCTTTTGGATTTATAAATTTGATTCTTTATCACCACATGGTTTGAATGGAGACTTAGATTCAAAATATTATCTAATGTCATCCTTGATATGTTATTCACCTTCTATTTCCTTGATATAAATAGCTGCTGACAGTTATATTAATTCAGATATGTGCTTAGCAATAGAGATATAGATATACACATATACCAATTGTGCTCATAAGTTTACATACCCTGGCAGAATGATTTCTTGGCCACGTTTCCGAGAATAGGATAGAGAACACAAGCTTTTCTTTCACTCATGGTTAGTGTTTGGCTGAAGCCATTTATTATCAATCAACTGTTTACTATCTTTAAATCATAACAAAATCTACCCAAATGACCCTGATCACAAGTTTACATTCTCTGGTGATTTTGCCCTGATAACATGCACTCAAGTTGACACAAAGGGGTTTGAATGACTATTAAAAAGGTAACCATTCTCAACTGTGATCTGTTTGCTTGTAATTAATGGATCTGTATAAAAGGTCAATGAGTTTCTGGACTCCTGACAGACCATTGCATCTTTCATCCAGTGCTGCACTGACGCTTCTGGATTCTAAGTTATGGGGAAAGCAAAAGAATTGTCAAAGGATCTGCGGGAAAAGGTAGTTGAACTGTATAAAACCGAAAAAGGATATAAAAAGATATCCAAGCAATTGAGAATGCCAATAAGCAGTGTTCAAACTCTGATCAAGAAGTGGAAAATGAGGGGTTCTGTTGAAACCAAACCACGGTCAGGTAGACCAACTAAAATTTCAGCCACAATTGCCAAGAAAATTGTTTGGGATGCAAAGAAAAACCTACAAATAAACTTCAGGTGAAATACAGGGCTCTGTAAACATGTGGTGTGGTTGTTTCAAGATGCACATAAGGAGGCACTTGAAGAAAGATGGGCTGCAAGGTCAAGTTGACAGAAGAAAGCCATTACTACGCAAATGTCACAAAGTATCCCGCTTACAATACGCCAAACACAGCACAGAGACAAGCCTCAAACCTTCTAGCACAAAGTCATTTGGAGTGATGAGACCAAAATTTATCTTTTTGGCCACAACCATAAACGCTACATTTGGAGAGGAGTCAAAAATGCCTTTGATGATAAGTGCACCATTCCTACTGTGAAACACGGAGGTTTTGGGGGTGTGTGAGCTACAAAAAGGCACATGAAATGTGGTCAGAATTGATGGTAAGATGAATGCAGTATGCTCACAAAAAATACTGGAGGAATATTTGCATTCATATACTGGATGAATATTTGCACTCATTAAACCGGAAGCTGCGCTTGGGACGTACTTGGACATTCCAACATGACGATGATCCTAAATACAAGGCCAAGTCGACCGGTCACTGGCTACAGCAGAATAAAGTGAGGGTTCTGGAGTGGCCATCTCAGTCTCCTGACCTCAACATCATTGAGCCACTCTGGGGTGATCTCAAAAACGTACAGTTCATGCAAGACAGCCCAAGAATTTACAGGAACTGGAGGCTTTTTGCCAGGAAGAATGGGCAGCTTTACCATCTGAGAAGATAGAGACTCATCCACAAATACAACAAAAGACTTTAAGCTGTAATTGATGCTAAAGGGGACAATATACAGTATTAAGAACTGGGGTATGTAAACTTTTTTTAATGACCCCTAAAGGGTCATTTGGGTAGTTTCTGTTGTCATTATGATTTAAAAAGAGTAAACAGTAGATTTATAATAAATGGCTCCAGCCAAAACACTAACCATGAGTGAAGGGGGAAAAAAAAAAAAAAAAAAAAGTTTGTGTCAATCACTCTCTGTAAAATGGCCAAGAAACCATAAATTCTGCCAGGGAATGTAAACTTAGGAGCACTATATATACACACACACATTATATATATATATTATATATATATATATATATATATATATATATATTTATTTATTTATTTATTAGGGATGCACCGAAATTATCGGCCGAAAATGAGCCTATCCCATTTCGGCCGATAATGGGTTAACATTGCCGAAAATAACGGCCGCCGCGAGGAAGGAGGAGGGCGCAGCGCAGGGCAGGTTTTAAAAGTCCCACCTCTGGCCGGCCGCCCGCCTCTCAATGACATCCCTACTACTAGATGTGTGCATGAATGGACATACCAGGCAGGGGGTGGGGCGAGCAGCCGCTATAGATACTAGAACTATGTGATCCATCCCTGTCAGCTCAGCACGACTATGTGTGAATGAGAAGTGAACTGACATCGGGCGGGGGGGAAGTGGCCGCTAATAACTATAACTATGTGAGCTTCACTTCACTGTCAGGCATGTATCTCCGCTGACAGTGAAGCTCACATAGTTATAGTTATTAGCGGCTGCTCCCCCCGCCCGATGTCAGGTCACTTCTCATTCACACATAGTCGCGCTGAGCTGACAGGGATGGATCACATAGTTCCATCTATAGCGGCTGCTCGCCCCGCCCTCCCGCCCGGTATGTCACTTCATTCAACACAGATCGTAGTAGTGACATCACCGGGAGGCAGGCCGCCGGCCAGAGGCGGGACTTTTGAATGTAGCACACCCGAGGAGGGACGCTGAGCCAGAGGGGGGGGGGGGGTGTACTGCCGAGGGGGACGCTGAGGCAGTGGGGGGGGGGAAGAGAGCTGAGGCAGCTTACCAATGGTTTTTGTATTATGAAGCATGAGGGGGTTAATGTATTGCCACTGCTGGTCACTCATCTATTATTATTAATTAACCCCTTTGTGCTGCATTAGTGCAACCAGTATCAGTGTTAATTAACACTGGTTGCACTAATGCAGCACAAAGGGGTTAATTACCTGCCACTGGTCGGTCACTAATAGATGAGTGACCAGCAGTGACAATACATTACCCCCTCATGCTGCATAATACAAATACCATTGGTAATTAAATTAACCTCTTGCCAACCCATCACAGTACATATACTGTGACAGGGTGGCAGCGACAGGTGTAAGTCACAGCCTGTTTTTGGCGTATGCCCCTGTTCTATCCATTTTAAATTTTTTTTGGGGAAAAAGTCATTTTCGGTTTTCGGCCAAGGGCATCCTGCATTTTCGGTTTCGGCCCAAAATTTTCATTTCGGTGCATCCCTATATTATATTTATATATATTATATTTATATATTACACACACACATACATACATACATACATACATACATACATACAATCTCACAAAAGTGAGTACACCCCTCACATTTTTGTAAATTATATCTTTTCATGTGAAAACACTGAAGAAATGACACTTTGCTACAATGTAAAGTAGTGAGTGTACAGCTTGTATAACAGTGTAAATTTGCTGTACCCTCAATATAACACAGCCATTAATTTCTAAACCGCCGGCAACAAAAGTGCGTACACCCCCAAGTGAAAATGTCCAAATTGGGCATAATTAGCCAATTTTCCCTTCCCGACGTCATGCGACTCATTAGCGTTTCAAGGTCTCAAATGTGAATGGGGAGCAGGTGTGTTAAATTTGGCACAATCGCTCTTACTCTCTCATACTGGTCACTGGAAGTTCAACATGGCACCTCATGGCAAAGAACTGAGGATCTAGAAAGAAAAAAAAAAGAGGAAGGTTTTGCTCTAAATAAAGATGGCCTAGGCTAAAAAGATTGCCAAGCCCCCAAAACTGAGCTGCAGCACGTTGGTCAAGACCATACAGCAATTTTAACAAGACAGGTTCCACTCAGAACAGCTCACCATGGTCGACCAAAGAAATGCAAAGAGTGCACATGCTCAGCATGATAGGCAGAGGTGGCCTTTGGGAAATAGACGTGTGAGTGCTGCCAACATTGTTGCAGAAGTTGAAGGGGTGGGGGGGGGGGATCAGCCTATCAGTGCTCAGACCATAAGCCGCATGCTGCATCAAATTGGCTGTCATCCCAGAAGGAAGAATCTTCTAAAAAGATGATGCACAAGAAAGCCCACAAACAATTTGCTGAAGACAAGCAAACTAAAGACATGGATTACTGGAACCATGTCCTGTGGTCTGATAAGACCAAGATAAACTTATTTGGTTCAGATGGTGTCAAGCATGTGTGGTGGAAACCAGGTAAGTACAAAGAAGAGTGTGTCTTGCCTACAGTCAAGTATGATGGTGGGAGGGTCATGCTCTGGGGCTGCATGAGTACTGCCGGCACTGGGGGAGCTACAGTTCATTGAGGGAACCATGAATGCCAACATTTACTGTGACATACTGGAGCAGAGCATGATCCCCCTCCATTTGGAAACTGGGCCCCAGGGCAGTATTTCAACATAATGATCCCAAACACACATCAAAGGCAACCACTGCCTTGCTAAAGAAGCTGAGGGTAAAGGTGATGGACTGGCCAAGCATGTCTCCAGACCTAAACCCTATTGAGCATTTGTATGGCATATTCAAACGATAGGTGGAGGAGTGCAAGGAGTGGAAGAGGACTCCAGTGGCGAGAGAGCGAGAATACACACACAAATATACATATCATTACTTATTTATTGAGTCCTTTTTGTGACTAGATACTGCTTGTACTCAACTGATGGCAGCCATGAGCATTGATGGGTTAAGTGACATCCAGATATGCATAGCTCTGACAACTCTGCGCCCCTCCATTAGGTTAAAAATTGTTTACATACTTCAGTTGCCTCTATCCCCGTGACCTGATAAAGCACATGCGTGCAAAACACGTCATCACGGCAACTGATCAAGCTTGCATTCCATGCGGGTTTCCACCCGCTGGCCGACTGCGACAGTATCCGAGTGCGCCACGCGCTGTCAGGCCTCCCGAGTGGACACACCACATCCATCAGGGCTTTTGGATTGGTGCCCTTCTCAGCCCCTCTCTTTAATGCCCAGGGCCTCCATGAAGTGGTATTGTTTGTTTTGATACACTAATTTTGGTTTTATCGATTTTTAGAACCTTGAAATAAACTGCTGACACTTTTACCTTCTATAGACCCAGTTGATGTGGTTCAGCCTCATTACAGTGACCACTGTGGATGCGAGTGCAGTCTTTGTTCATTCAGGTCTATCTTGCACCACTTAAGGTGCTTTCTGACAGCTACACAGGTTTGCCCTGGCCCTTCCACCAATCCATCCGTTATCTGTGAGTTTAGCGCATATTAATAGTTTTTCTACCAGAGGCACAAGAATACCACCTTCTGGTATCAAAATGTATGGAGTATTTCGTTTTTGGTTGGATTGTACTTTCAAATAAAATATATGGTCAATGGCGCTGTACATTAAAGGTCTACAGAAAAGAATGCTCTGGCAATAACTCTAAAGTGTTGTATGAAATAAAATCATAATCAGAAATCTCTAAAACATTAAAAAAGTCCTGAGTAAAAGTAGGTGAACTTTGATTACACTTTTCAGCTCTAAGAATTTACCATTAGTTCTTTTTAAAATGAGGAACAAATGCTAATTAAGTGGTTTGTAATAGGCAGCAATGATAACTTTTGGAACCCTAGAAAAATACATTATTAATGCTCTATTTGTGTTTATTGTGCTTTAAGGTATCTACTTAATGCATTCAACTAACTTCACTCCTAGTAAAGAAAACCAAGGCAACAGGGTCTTGGGCATTTTGCAATTTTTAACTAGCATATGACATCTTGCACGTGGTTATGTAATCCGAGAAATACAACATCCATGGGAGGAGGGCAGTTTCACATTCTCCCTTCTCCATAGCACATTACGTTTTCTTGATCGTACTCCTGCATTATAAAAACAATTTAGAAAAGATAGGCAGTAAAAAATGAATAATTTTTAATATTTATAATAGTCATGGCACTGGTTGTGCATTGAATGGGTCCCAACAGAACCATTGTCAAGTGCTGATGAGCACCACATTTTTCAACATCTGTATGCTACCTACACACCACCTCTGACAAGCAGGTGGGGGGGGGGGGGGGGCGGGCACAAACAGACTGTCACTGCCACCCGGATGAATTATGTACAAGTGTGTGATGAAAAAAACTAAACACCGCAAATACATAGACACATAGGCCTCTAAAAATAAATGTAGATGTTCTACGCTACTTGGAAGGTATGCTCATTTGTCCTATTACACCCCATGGGAGTCGATACAACAAATAAGAATGAATTGAACTTTCATTTGATGTAATTCTTCATTAATAAAAATACTTTCTTTCTATGATGCTATGGGTGTATATGGTCAGACTTATGTAGTCATCTGGTGACAAAAAGGGACAATTCACACAATAAAGTTGTGGTAGAAATGTTCAGTGAATTTGTGTGCTGTGGTGTCATTCATTGGGAAAAAGATTGCCAACATATGTTCTTAATACACCTGTTCTGTAGGACACCGAAATGTGTGATAATACTACTACAGCCTTTTCATCCACGCACATTGCAGTGAATTGCTCTGGTGTGAATGGGCCCCAAGTCCTCATGTTTAGGTTATTTTTGCTCATAAATGGAGGTCGATTAATCTTCCCCTTCAGCAGCAGTCATGTGATTTGTGCCAGGGGTGTTGCTTGGATTGCTAAAAACCTGGAGCCCGTATTGACAGTGCCTAGGTCACATGGACAGTGGATAGAATTTAAAATTTACAGCGCTATGCAATGATAAAGCGAAAGTGCAAAACATTAACTACTTTCAGACCGGAGGATTTTCCCCCTTAATGACCAGGCCCTATTTTGCGATTCGGCACTGCATTACTTTAACAGACCATTGCACCGGTCATGCAATGCTGTACCTAAATAAACTTGACCTTTTTTTCCCCACAAATAGAGCTTTCTTTTGGTGGCATTTGATTCTCTGTGCGATTTTTATTTTTTGCGCTATAAACATAAAAAAAAGTGACAATTTTGGGGGAAATATATATATATATATATATATATATTGTGACAGGACGTCAAGTAAATGTGACAGGAAGTCAGATAAATCTGAGTGTTGTCACAGATTGGAGACACAATTCACCAATTACTATAGGGTGTCGGCTGCAGAAGCCAGCAGAAATATCTAAAGACGTTGAACAGACTTCAGCTGTTCAGAATGTGGAAGTTAAGGCCTCTATAATTTGTCCAAAGGAAGTCTATGGATGGCTGCCTCCGGAAGCTGTCTCCTGAAGCCGTGTGGGCTGGGAGAAGGAGGACAGTCAGACGTGTGCCTCCCGACAAGCTGTTTTTTGCATGGGAGAAGACCCCCTGAAGTGATGTGCGCTAAGGAGGGTAACCAGTTGTGAAGACTTCTCAAAGGTGAGAAAATGAACTATTTCTATGTGGAAGAAATAAATGAACTGTTTGCTTTATGAAGAAACAAGCAAAGGGACATGTTCAATGAGAAGAGGAAAAGGGACCTGTTAAATGAACATGTGCTGTGTGAAGAGATAAAACATGGACTATTGAGAGTCTGCTGTACAATCAGCCAAGTCTGCCCAACAGTAGGTTGGGGACAGACTCTTAGGTAGGTTCCAGTGTGAGAAGGTAGCCGCCCACAGAGGCAAGGATTTATTTTGGTGTTTTATTTTATTTTGCTGTTTTTGACGCTTGCAGTCTGGTGAAGAAAATTGCATTAATAAACCAAACTGTTGTTTGCAAGCACTTCTCGGCTATCTCTCTGTGAAAACGCACCCCCCAAGGGGTCATCCACGCCTACCACTGAGCTAAACCCTCTATATATATATATATATATATATATTATATATATATATATTTACTGTAACAATGACACTGGCAGGGAAGGGGTTAATACTATTAGTGATCAAGGGGTTAAATGTAAGCCTAAGTGTGGGGGGGTTGGGCTTGTGAGATCATCAGAGACATGTGATCCTATATAGCAGGATCACATAGCCTCTGATCATCCAAGGGAGACGAACAGGCAGCTGTGTTTACAACATCCATTCTGTCAGCGGGAAGAGATCGCCGGTGTCAGGCGGCAATCAGAGCCTCCTGGCACCCGCACTGGCTTCCTCGCTGACAATCAGGGGCGGGAGCGAGCGCGCTCACCCCCTAGCTCCTCCCAGGCACATAACGTTCATTAACAGGGTTATACCTGGGAGAGCCACTTTGCCGACGTAAATGTACAGTGACTGGTCGGCAAGTGGTTAAACACATCATTCCTTAGCCCATTTTTGCTTGTGCATTCAATATAAAGTTGACCAGTGCACGAGCAATACAACATATGAATTTGCTTCCACTTTGTGAACCAATAAAGTTAAAAACGTATAAATGTGTAAATAACTCCGCACTACAGAGCAAATATTGCAATCTACCAAACTATATCTCACAATATTAAATAAAATTTTCCTACTTTCTTAATTTTCTACAGCACAATACAAACATATACAAGAGATTGTCAAGTGTAGGCGATTCACTTTAAAAGTAGAGCGGCGATATATACATATACAGTTAGGTCCATATATATTTGGACACCGGCACAGTTTTCATACAATCCAAAATTAATTTGAAGTGAAGACTTTCAGCTTTAATTCAAGGGGTTGAACATAAATAAATATCAAGTACAAATTTTGGGAACCGCAACCATTTTTATACAGTCTCTCGCTCACTTTCTGTGCTTTGGATCATGAGCTGTTCAAAGTTTTCTCCACATTTTTTCTTCCAGTCATTCAGGTACAGATTTATCTTAGTTTCATCGGTCCAAAAAAACACTTTTGCAAAAAAAAAAAAAAAAGTCAGACCAGTTCTGGAAAAGTTTAATCTGGCTTTTCTGTTCTTCATGCTTGTGATGGTTTGAACCTTGTGGTGAGCTCTCTGTATTTGCTCTCCTGGAGTCTTCTCTTGATTGTAGACTGACCATGCTACGCCCACCTCCTGGAGAGTATCCTTCACTTGCCTGGACGTTGGGAATGGGTTTTCCTTCACCACAGAGGATCCTGCGATCGACCACTGTCGTCGTCCGTGGAGGTCCAGGCCTTTTTATGTTGCTGAACTCATCAGTGTGTTCTTTCCTCAGAATGTAGCAAACTGTTGATTTGGCTACTCCGAATGTTGCCGCTCTCTCTGATGGATTGGTTTCGCTTCTTGAAGCCTTACAATGGCCTGTTTCACTTGCATGGACAACTTCTTTGAATGCATGATGAAGGTTCACAGCAAAAGATTCCAAATGCAAATACCACAATTAGAATCCACTCCAGACCTTTCACCTGCTTAATTGATGAAGAAATAATGAAGGAGTCGCCCACACTTGGCCATGACACCGCTTTTAATTTATTTGGCTAATTACTTTTTGGTCCCTTGAAAAAGTGGTTACTAAGAGCTGTAATTCCTACATACTCTAAGTTAAACCTGAAAGTGCACTTTCAGTCCATAGCCATTATATAACTATAGCTTAAAAAGGATTTGGTAAACGCCTGAAAAAAAAAAAAAAAAAACATGCAATCTTCCCTGATTTGGGTATCCAAAAATCAAAGACACCTCGCGTGCACAGGTAATCCCTCTCCCCATTAGAAAAACTTACCAATTTCACATCCCTCCCATCCTTATGGTTGTCAAAAGCTTTATGATTCATTGCACCAGCTTTTGTCTCATATAGATGTTATTAAAATGTCTCCCTTACGGTTCACGAATGCCTAGATATAAGAGAAAAGAGAAACTTCCAATGGTACAATAACCACGCCACAATATTGAACCACCTCCCACCCAACCACCGTACATATACGGCCGGGTGGAAGCTTCCTCCTGAGTGGATGTTCCTGAACGTCCTTCAGGAGGGAGATTGTGTGCCGGGCGCAGCTGCGTGATCCTGGTGTGCCTGTAGTTCCCCCCCCCCCCCCCCCCAGACAGCGCGAAACCACTCGGCAGGAGGGCTCTGATTGGCCCTCCTGAACATGGTGGCTGTGTCAAACACGGCGATCAGTTCTGCTTCTCCTGTCAGTGAGGAGAGGTAGAGCAGATCTGTGCTGCCAGCCGGGGGGGGGGGGGGGGATCAGTGAGTTTACAGCACTTTTACTCACTGATCACCCAGCTAGTGTCCCCAACACAGTAAAAACACCTGCCCCCCCCCCCCCATCTGTCCCAGGGAATCAACATCTGCCACACATCTGACCCAGGATTTATCTGCGCACATCTTTCCACATGGTTAAATTATCCAGGCCATTTAAAAAATTTGATAGGTACTCATAATGAAATGTGTAATTTAATTTACGTCCTAGAACGCCTGACAGTGCTACTTGGATGTTGGGCCTCTGTATTTGACCAGGCTGTGGAAAAAGGCTGACACATGTGGTATCGCCATACTCCGGAAGAGTAGCAGAATGTATTTTGGGGTTCAACTGCAAGTTTATCTATGCCATGTGTAAGAAATAACTTAATATGACAATTTTGTGAAAAACAAATAAAAACGTGATTTTTGTCTTACCGAAAAATCATTTTCTCTGATGTTCACTGATGGACACAGTTCCAGATCTTCTAGACTTTTGGGTTTATGCTGTCCCCTACAGGGAGTACGAGGAAGAAAAAAAAAAAAAAAAAAAAAAAAGGTTGTCTACGACTATAGGGCAGTCCCAGGTGTATACTCCCACTTCCAGCATTGTCAGAAGAACATAAAACTCAACTCAATAAGAGCGTCGGCTGCTTTGTCCCGTCACTGAACATCAGAAAAGGGATTTTACGGTAAGACAAAAATCCAGTTCTCTTTCATTCACTGACAGACACAACTCTAGATCTTCTAGACTCTTGGGATGTCCCAAAGCAATGTCAATATGAGGCAAGGATCAAACTCCCAAAGGCTAAAACCTAGCCAACCAGGTAAAAACAGGAGCTCACCTGACAAAAAAAATAAAAATATACACCCTCAAAGAGGACCAATCCTCTCCCAACAGCTGCCTGCAAAACCAGGCAGCCAAAAGAAGCATCCGCAGATGCGAACACATCCACCTTAGAGAATTTTGTAAAAGTATGCACGGACGACCAAGTAGCCGCCTTACAAACCTGCACAACCGACGCCGGATGACGGAAGGCCCAGGAGGCACCAAACGCCCTCGTAGAACGTGCCTTAACAGGGAAAGGGATCTTTACCCTGAACGGAGTAGGCCTGCACCACTGTCTGCCTGATCCATTTGGAAATGGTCACAGCAGATGCTGCCAGCCTCTTACAGGGACCATTGGTAAGGACAAACAGAGAATACTATTTTTGGAACGAATCAGTCGCCGCCAGATACACCCTGATTGCCTGAACCACATCCAAAGAATGCAAGGCAATCTCTTTAGGATGCTTAGGCCACAAGGAAGGAAATACATTGCCTTAATTTATATGGAAACTAGGGATGACCTTAGGCAGGAACGACTGGCAGGGATGAAGCACTTCCTTTTCTCTGTGAACCATCAGGTAAGGTGGACGACAAGACTGGGCAGCCAACTCTGACACCCTGCCTGCGGAAGTAACAGCCACCAAAAAGGCTACCTTCTATGACGGTAAGCAGAGGAACCTCACAAATTTTTTCAAAAGGCGGTTTCTGAAGAACCGACCGCACCAAATTGAGGTCCCATGGAGGAAATGGAGACTTTAGTGGGGGAGCCAGGTGGCGAACCCCCTGAACAAAAGTGTAAACTAAGGAATTTGTGGCCAAGAAAATCACTAAGGCTGAAATCTGGCCTTTAATAGTACCCAAGGCCAAACGCTGATCTACGCCTCTTTGGAGAAACTCCAAGACACGAGACACCAAAAAAGAATTGGGGGGGGGACCCCCAAGACTCACACCAAGTGATGTGTGCCCTTCAGACTCGATGATGGATCTTCCTGGAAGTAGATTTTCTAGCTTTAAACAGCGTATGAATCACCGATTCAGACACCCCTCTTCAGCACCTGGCTTTCAATAGCCAAGCCGTTAAAGCCAGCGACTGTAAAGCAGGATGGAAGATTGGCCCTTGAGCGAACTGATCTTCCCTGAGTGAGTCTACAGGGGACATCAGCAACCAACCGTACTAGGTCTGCATACCAGGACTTGGGAGGCCAGTCCGGAGCCAATAGGATGACCGGAGTCTGGGCAGAAGAGTTAGCGGAGGAAATGTGTACATCAGATGATACTGACCCCAAGCAGCCACCAGAGCATCCCGAGATATTGCTACGAACCTCTTCACCTTCCTGTTGAGACGAGAGGCCAACAGGTCCACGTCAGGAGTCCCCCACCAATGAAATACCTTCTGGTGGAGAGACCATTCTCCCTGATCCCTCTGCCGATTGAGGAGTCCGCCTGCCAATTTTCCACCCCTGGAATATGCACAGCAGAGATGGCTGGAACGAACCATTCTGCCCACCTTAGAATGCCGGCTACTTCCCGAGTCGCTAGGGCACTTCTGGCACCCTCTTGATGATTTACATATGTGACCCCCGTAGCATTGTCTGATTGGATCCTCACTGGGTGCCCCGGCAGGCGATCTGTCCATTGGGTCAGGCAGAGCCTGATCGCCTGAATTTCCAGGATATTGATCGGCAGGCTGGACTCCTTCAGAGTCCAAACTCCCTGAGCAAATTCCATGCCCAAGACATCTCCCCACCCGGACAGGCTAGCATCTGTGGTGATCACTGTCCAGTACGGGGGGGGGGGGGTAGATTTCCTCTGTCGAAGTGCCAGAGAGTGGAGCCACCATATCAGGGATCCCCTCGCACCTTGGCTCAGAAGGAATAAATTGTCTAGAGACAGTGGGTTCCTATTCCATTTCACCAGAATCTCCTTTTGTAGGGATCTGGTATGAAACTGAGCAAACAACTGCCTCAAAGGTGGAAACCATCAGACCCAGAACTTGTATGCAAGTCCTGAGAGATGACCGCCGACTGGACAACAGAAGCGGTATCCATCCTGCAGCTTCTGGAGTTTCACCTCCGGAAGAACCACCCGGGCTGAGACAGTGTCCAGGGTCAGCCCTAGATAGTCCAGTTTGGTGGACGGGACCAGAACTGATTTTTTTGAAATTTAGTTTCCATCCAAACTCCTGCAAAGTTTGCACCGAAATGTCCAGGCTGTCTTTCAAGGCATTCAGAGACTCTACGCACAGAAAGAGGTCATCCAAATACCCCAGTACCTCAATCCCCTTCTGCCTTAACAACGCTAACACCAGGGCCAAAACTTTTGTGAACACCTGAGGAGCCGAGGAGAGACCAAAAAGGTAATGCCACGAATTGATAGTGCGCCTCGCCCACGGCAAAGCAAAGGAAACGCAGATGCCCGACATAGATTGGAATATGAAGGCAAGCGTGTCCTTGATATCAATGGGCGCCGCTCCACGCAGACCACCGCACCATCTTGCAATGGAGGCGCTGCGGGCCAGAGGCTCGCGGCAACTCAGGTCATGACCAGGTCTATGTATCCTCCTGAGGCGTTTAACTCGCCGGTCAGCCCCGTCCAGTGGTAAGGTCGGGTCACACTCGCTGGCCAGAATGGGAAGCTCATAAAGATCTAGGATATCCAGTCCATCACCCAGCCCGGCGGTTGATTGAAGTTCTCTCAGGAACAGATTGTTAAAAAAAAAAAAAACAATTCTGTTTGAAAAAAAGGGGAAAAAAAATGCTAGGACCAGAGAGCCCAGCAAGGAACTAGGTCCTTACTCCTGACTAGGCAGAAAAAAAGTAAACCCCCTGGGGACTGCCCTATAGGAAACTTTTTTCTGCTTAGTGTCCTACTTCTGTAGGGGGCAGCATAAACCCAAGAGTCTAGAAGATATGGAGCTGTGTCCGTCAATGAACGAAAGAAGAAAAAAAATTACCCAAACTATTGAGACCAAAAAATTACAACTTCAAAAAAACTCACTATGCCTTTTGACATACCTTTGACATCTGAAATACCTTTGACAGTCCTTTTTCAAAAAGGGGGTAATTTGGAGGTATTTGTACTTTTCTAACATTTTAGGGTCTCAAGAAATGAGATGAGATGGGTAGTCAGTACATCAGGATTGATCAATTTTCAATGATACTTAGCCTAGCTTGTAGGCTCTAAACCTTTCACACAAACCCATTATCATACACTTATCAGCATTTTATTTTACCAAAGACATGTAGCAGAATACATTCTACGCTAAATTTATGATGAAATTTGATATTATTGGATTTCTTTTAAAACAAAATGTAGAAAATACAGGATAAGTTCTTTTTTCGAGCCAGGATCTGGCACCAACTATTTTGGATTGGACAGACAAAATTGGGCACAAAAAGATCACCACACCATAATCTTTTAAAAACCAAAATGTATTTAACTCACAAATGAATATATAATACATTGAGTTTAATTTTGGTTTTAAATCTACAGGCACTTTTTTTGTTTTTCGGTCTATTAGAGTTTGCTTCATGCTCCAGGAATCCGACAGCCCAAGTGGAAAGACTTCTAGGACTATATGTATATCTTTTATTGGACTTTAATATTCTCTCATTGTAATAGGATAGATATTAAAGTCCAATAAAAGGTATATATATATATACCTAGAAGTCTTATCACTTGGGCTGGCTGATCCCCGTAGCATGAAGCAAAGTCTAAGACAGAAAAACAAACAAAAAGGAAAGCCCCTGTAATTGTAGTTTTAAAGCCAAAATTAAACTCAAAATGTATTAAATTATATATGCATTATGTGAGTGACCATTTGTGTGTTTAATACATTTTGGTTTTAAGTCTACACAGAGGCGCTTTCCCTCATTTTATGGGTTTATTTTAACAAATTGTTTTACACTATGGGACTTTGTCTTCTCAGGTCTCTTATTAAGGAATTTATATGAATGGCGACTGTCTCTTGGATTGATACTCCACTTATTAAACGAGAGGGTCTCATGGTCTGGTGAGTGTTCATCCTATTTGGTGAATTTTACACAAGACTAAGGCAGCACACAATGGGAGCAGGAACTATACGGAGAGCGATTTGAATACTGTGGAGCACAGAGCACAATTTGGACACGGTTTGTGGACTATTTATTGCATTTAACAATATAATGTATTATCTGGTTCACCAAGTGGAAATGGAATGTCACATTGTTCTTGCACTGGTCACTTTATATTAAATGCACAAGCAAACATAGGGGAGATTTGTTTAAAGTTTTTCACTTGCACTTTAACCACTTGCTGACTGGCAGTCAGCCCCTCACAGGCAGAGCGACGTAGTACTACGTCGCTAGCCTGGGAGGGTCTAGGGAGCGAGCGCGCGCCCCCGGAGGCGCGGTGTCCCAATGTCCGCCGGTCACTCGGCGATCGTCGGTGCAGAGGGAGAAAGGCAGGCGGCAAATGTAAAAAAGCCGCCTGTCATTCTCCCCTGTGTAGGAATAGTGATCATACGCTTACATAGTTACATAGTAGGTGAGGTTGGAGACAATAGTCCATCCAGTTCAACCTGTGTAGGTGTGTGTGGCTGTAATCTTTTCACATAGCCCTGAATGTCCTGATCCTTGAGATGTAAGTCTAAGAGTCTTTTGAAAGCCACCATACTTCCCGCAGAAACCACCTCTTGTGGTAGAGAATACCACAATCTTGTAGCCCTAACAGTAAAGAACCCCCCTCGTTGCCTGAGGTTAAACCGCTTCTCCTCTAATCGCATTGTATGTCCTCGAGTCCTCATGCAATCCCTTCGAATGAACAGCTTTTTTTCTAAGCTGAGATCCCCATTAAGATATTTATAAATTGCTATCATGTCCCCCCTCAGACGTCTCTTCTCCAGGGAGAATAAATCGAGTGATTGCAGATGCTCATCATAGTTAAGGTCCTCCAATCCCCTAATCAGTTTAGTTGCCCATCTCTGGACTCTCTCCAGCTCCAACACATCCCTCCTGAGGACTGGCGACCAGAACTGGACAGAATACTCCAGACGCGGTCGGACCAGAGTTTTATAAAGTGGAAGGATTATAGTCGTATCTCTGGAATACATCCCTTTTTTTATGAATGCTAATATTCTGCTGGCTTTGGCAGCTGCCGCTTGACATTGCATGCTGTTGCCTAGTCTATCATCAACCAAGACTCCCAGATCCTTCTCCATTTTTGATTCCCCCAAGGGTTCCCCTCCTAACGTGTATTGTGTTTTTAGTCCCCAAGTGCCAAACCTTACACTTCTCCACGTTAAACCTCATTTGCCATGTCGTTGCCCACTCCGTTATTTTGTCCAGGTCATTCTGTAGGATATCTGCTTCATGCTGTGCAGTTATTGCCCTGGCCACTATGTAGGACTGTTGATCACTGTTCCTACACCTCAAGCCACAGCCAATCACAGTTAGAATCATGCCCCTAGGGACACACATAGCCCCTCCCTCTCAAAAAAAAAAAAAAAAAAAAGTTAACCCCTTCACTGCCAGTGTAATTTTACAATAACAGTGCATATGTATAGCACTGATTACTGTAGAAATGTCACTGGTAACCCCAAAAGTGTCAAAAATGTCAGTCAAGGGTCCGATCTGTCCGCTGCAATGGTCGCAGTAACAAAAAAAAAAAAAAAAAGCAGATTGCTGCCATTACGCGTTAAAAAAAAAACAACAAAAATGACAAAAATATTTCCCTTTGTTAGTAAACGCGATAACTTTTGCGCAAACCAATCAAAATACGCTTTTTTCAATTTTTTTTTACCAAACATATGTAGCATAAAACAAATTGACCAAAAATTTTAAAAAATTTAGATTTTTACTTTTGGGGGGGAATTTCATATAAAAAAAATGTGAAAAATATATTTTTTTTTGCAAAATTTACGCTCTTTTTTTGTTTATAGCGCATGATCAAATACCACCAAAAGAAAGCTCTGTTTGTGGGAAAAAAAGGACATCAATTTCATTTGGGTACAGCGTCGCACGACCGCGCAATTGTCCGTTAAAGTCACGCAGTGCCGAATCACAAAATAGGCCCTGGTCAGGAAGGGGGTAAAATCTTCCAGGGCTTAAGTGGTTAATAGCTTTCTCACTTCATAGTCCTCTACAGTGTAGTTTCATATGATATATTAGGACGATATGCAGCAGATGTTTTTTTTTTTGGATTTCAGGGCTTGATTTTGTGTTTGGTTAAAATAAGGAAGCATATGAATCTAATTTTTCCATATGGCCCACACCAAAATGTACCTTGTGTTAATGCCTACAGGTGTGATGACCTAAGGACTGGGTGCGGTGTATGTGTTCTAAGCACATAGGAGGTCAGCGGTTAGATGCTCCCTCCCCCCCCCCCCCCCATACTTGACATTGTGCGCTGTCTGGAGAGAAGGATGGGCAGGGATCACTGGAAAAAGTATCAACTAGCCAGAGTGGGCTTTTCACCGACACGGTCACTTTGTCCTGAATGAGTATAGTAATAGAGAAGGGAGTTTACCAAAACTGCTGCATAGCAAATCTGGTGCAGCTGGGCATAGTAACCAATGAGCTTCTTACTTCAGCTTGTTCAATTAAGCTTTGACAATAAAACCTAGACCCTAACTGGTTACTATACACAGCTGCACCGCATTCTGGGTGCACAAGTCAGCCAAGGCTCGGCAGTTCCTAAATGTTTTGCAGGAAAATTTCATGGGTCAGATGGTGAATGCACCGACAAGAAACAATACGGTACTTGACCTACTGATTACCAACAATACAGACCTGCTCACGGATATAGAAATACGGGACAACTTCGGAAACAGTGACTATAGGTCAATTCGTTTCAGTATTAATTATAGTAATAGGAAACACAAGGGCAATAAAAAGGACACTGAATTTCAAAAGAGCCAATTTCCTAAAACTGCGCTCTATGCTAGAAAATATCAAATGGGATAGAACTCTGGGAACAAAGAACACGGAGGAAAAATGGGAATGCTTCAAAAAGCTTACTTAAGGGATTGACCAGTGCATTCCAAAGGGAAATAAATTTAAAAGAGCAAAACTAAACCATGGGTGACTAAATTCTAACATAAAAATGCATATTAATGCTAAAGGAAAGGCCTTCAAAAAATACAAGACTGAGGGGTCATTGGCAGCATTCAAGCATTACAAAGAGTGTAATAAGAAATGTAAAGACGAAATCACGGCAGCTAAAATAGAACACGAGACATATAGCGGAAGAGAGTAAAAAGAACCAAGAAATTCTTTAAGTATATAAACAGTAAGAAAGCGAGGCCAGAACACATTGGCCCCATAAAAGACGATAAGGGAGTTTTGGCCAGATGACAGGGAAAAGGCGGTAGTGTTAAATAATTTCTTCTCTTCAGTCTTCACAAACGAATTGGGGGGCTACACTAACCCAGCTTGTAAGGCCAAACTAAACAACACACCTCAGGAAGTACCGCCATGGCTAACAGAAGATAGAAACTCCACATAAATAAAATCACCGGGACCAGATGGCTTGCACCCGAGGGTTCTTAAAAGAGCTCAGCCAGGTGATTGCAAAACCATTATTCTTGATCTTTAAGGATAGTTTACAGACGGGTATGGTGCCAGCTGATTGGAAAAAAGCCAACGTGGTACCAATATTTAAAAAGGGGCCGAGATCTATCCCGGGTAACTATAGGCCTGTCACCCTAACATCAGTAGTCTGCAAGATTTTGGAGGGGATGTTAAGGGACCACATACAAGACTTTAGTAATGAAAACTGTATTAGTAGTAATCAGCATGGATTCATGAAAAATCGTTCTTGCCAAACCAATCTATTAACCTTCTATGATGAAGTGAGCTGCCACCTAGGTTAAGGTAAGCCTGTGGATGTGATGTACCTGGACTTCGCAAAAGGCCTTTGACACCGTTCCCCACAAAATCTTACTGTTCAAAATAAGGAAGTTAGGTATGGACCATAAGGTGAGTACCTGGATAGAGAACTGGCTCCAGGGGAGAGTGCAAAGGGTGGTGATTAATTGGGCGGGTGTGGAAAGCGGGGTCCCCCAGAGTTCTGTCATGGGGCCAAGCCTGTTTAATTTATTCATAAATGATCTAAAGGAGGGGATATCGAGTAAAATCTTAGTATTTGCGGATGATACTAAACTAAGCATGCCAATATCTTCTGGGCAGGATGTGGAAACCTTACAAGCAGTCCTAAACAAAATTATGGGGTGGGCAACTACATGGCAGATGAGGTTCAATGTTGAAAAATGTAAAGTAATGCACCTGGGTGCCAGAAACCAGAAAGCAAGCTACTCACTGGGGGGGGGGGGGGAACCTCTGGGTGAGTCTAGGATGGAAAAGGACCTGGGGGTACTGGTAAACAGGCTTGGCAGTGGCATGCAATGCCAAGCCGCTGCAAGCAAAGCCAACAGAATACTGGGATGTATAAAAAAGGCGATTCACTCCAGAAATAGAGATTATTCTCCCACTCTACAAGACTTTGGTCCGGCCACATCTGGAGTATGCTGTCCAGTTCTGGGCACTGGTCCTCAGGAAGGATGTGCTGGAACTGGAGAAAGTCCAGAGAAGGGCAACAAAAATAATTAGGGGAATGGAGGATATCAGCCATGAGGAAAGACTACAAGCACTGAACTTATTCTCTCTGGAAAAGAGACGATTGAGGGGGGATATGATATCAATGTACAAATATTGTACTGGCAACCCCAGCATATGGAAAAACCTATTCAGAGAAAAGGAATACAATAAGACACGTGGCCACTCACTAAAACTAGAGGAAAGGCGGTTTACCCTTAAAATACGCAGGGGGTTCTTCACTGTCAGAGCAGTAAGGATGTGGAATTCTCTTCTGCAAACAGTCGTATCAGCAGGGAGCATTAAGAGTTTCAAAAAAACTATAAGATGGGCACCTTAAAGACCACAACATACAGGGGTATACAATGTACGGTTAACAGCAAACACACACACACACATCATAGGTTGAACTGGATGGACTGGTGTCTTTTCAGCCTCACTATGTAACAAGTTTTAGTAAATTTTCTAAAAAAAAAAAAAAAAAAAAAGACACCAATTACATACTGCACACGACAGTCCTTTGTAGTGTACCCCCAAAATAAGCATTATGCCATGCTCCTGTCCAAACCAAGTGAGTCAGCAGATTCCTGCAGCAGAAATCAAAGGTGTGTGAAAATCGCTGCAGCTACTCTGTCTCCTGTCATGTTGTCATTGCTATGTACAGACTGCGTTCTGTCCACCACTGTTCTCATGTATCTGCACATCCAGCAATTACTTGCGGCAAGGGACAGATAACCGGCACTAGAGATAGAAAATCCAAATTTTTATGCAGCTTCATCATTATAACCGATAGAAGCTATTATCCAAGATTTCATTCCTAATAATGCAGTAAAAGGTAGGGTACAATGATCAAGAGTAAGGTTTTAAATAAAGTGAAGGTCAGGGCAATTTTTCTTCATCTTTGCAATTACCCTGCCTTAAAGCATTCATTATTGTATCCAAGTGCTAACATTAGTGTGTTGTCTCCTATCAGAATCTCTGTATTCCAGTATAAAATTCTTGAGTGGTGCATGCACTTCCAAAATTTTAGATAAGAGGATGTCAGACACTATAATTTTATAGGCTATGTTTTGTTTCTTATTTGTACCAAAACATTTATTTGTACTGAAAAATAAACTGGCAACACACATTCAGTCTCTTTACTGTGAACATGAATACAGCTAGATAAAAGCAAACACCAGTGTAGTCGTAAAGTGGCACTTGTTTTTCCTAACATATTAACATATGCTCACTCATCAGGAAGGAGGCTGTTTTAAAAGCTTACTGCATTGCTTATGAGCCATGCAGACTTTTGAGACGGTTTGTTCAGCCATGCAGAAATGTCCAGAAAACCCTAGGTCAATATTGATTTCTAAACTTAAGTAACATTACTCTGAAAGCTAGAGAAAGGTGTTACCTGTATTATGAGAAAGGCAAAAACATCTGTGGGCATTTAAAATCCCAAAACTGTTTATCTAAAATTCAATAAAGGGATTTTTTTTTTTTTTTTTTAAGAGCCATGATAGAAATGGAACATACGTTTATGCACTGTAATTTTCAAGATATGGAGTACCATGTACACAGATGCCAAATCCTGGGTCTTGCAGAATTCCAGAAAATGAAAGCGTTTGTTACCCAAACACTTCTTATTCCGGAAATTTGCCTGCTGTACCATGTACAGGCAGTCCCCAGGTTACAGATATCCGACTTGCAAACGACTCCTACCTACAAACCGAGGGAGACAACATGAAGTGAGGAAATCTACCCCTAGGAAGGGAAATTCACTCCTGTAAGTTATGGCAAAAAAGGTGTCTCCACTGAAGCTTTATCACTAATCCTTGTTTCCACGACAACCCAAAATTTTCAAAAACCAATTGTCATAGGGACAAAGTGGGGTGAAATCTTCTGAACAGGGACAGACCGCTAAACAAATGTTACAGAGGTGCGAATCCTTCCCTATGCTATTCTAAAAACCCAAAAAAAAAAAAAAAATATTTACCTGTTCCGACTTGCATACAAATTCAACTTCACAACATACAGACCCTATCTTGTTTGTAACCAGGGGACTGCCTGTACTTGTAGGAGAAAGTACCCTGTTCCCTTTCTTCATTTGTGTGGAAATCCCTGGTGTTCCTGCTAGTCCCCTTGCTTCCCTATTAAAATCTGACCACACTAATACAGAAGAGCACACCGTGGTCAGTTCTCTAGCTATTCTGGGAACTCAGTGTACCCTATTCCAATAAATCACACTTGTCCTGACACGCCCCCACTGCACAGCCCTTCACTGGGAAGCCCAGTGTGCGGTTGCTTCTCCTCCCCCAGCTCCTATGCAGCCGAGAACAGAGGGAATGTGATCACTTATTAAGTGTGTGTGGGGGGAAGCGATAAGGTTATAATTTTTTTTCATAGCTATTCAAAAAGGTTTTTTTTGCCTTCTATTCCAATTTTAAACTGAATGGGCTGCTTTACAAGGCGATAATTTACAATCACTTTAAAAAGGACAACTGTAGTACAATGGCAATACAATGCGCAAAAACCAATGGGATGCAAGAAGCCTTTGTTCAACACTACACACATTGCATACTTTCCAACGCATTGATGCTTTACTTCCTATTGATCAGCCGCCTGGTGGAGATACAACATCCCGATTCTTGATCAATGCGAACATTAGGTATCATTTCAAAAAGTCACTGGAATAAGATTTGTCTCCAGTTCCTATAATAGCCCACTCCAGTTGTAGGGTTACCTTACTTCCAGGAAATTAAAAAAACACAACAATGGTCAGTGAAGGGGGTGCAGTGATTAACAGGTCAGTGCATTTTAAAGATGAAAGAACTGATTGCAACAGTATACAATGCTTGCGTGTTGTGCGTTAGAAAGGTCACTAGCAGCCTTTAATCTAAAGCCCTTGTGACAAGAGCACAAATGGGAGACAGTGTTGTCACCCTGTAGACGGCAGTGCCTTAACAAGGGCTTTCAGGGCCAAATCACCAGGTTTTTTTTTTTTTTGTACATGAAAGCTGCATATTTTTAAAATGTAGCTTCAAGGGACACTTTAAATATTAAAAGAGGCTCTTTACTCCCAAAAAGCACTAGCCTGCCTCCACCTCCATTCTCGCCTAGGGGACGACATGTACCCTGCTCCAGCAGCCTCCTGGTATATCCACATCAGGAGCAGCAACCCAAGATGGCAGAAGTCCCCTGCTTACAGACAGGGCTGGGGGAGGGTGGACCTACAGCTGGAGGAGGGGGGGGGCATGAGACTCTGCAAGAAGGTCAATGCAGGAGAAAATAGTTAGCTGGGTATGCATATAGGACAGAGAAAAAGATAAGGTGGCATTAGAAGCAAAACCTATGCTAGCCATACAGCAGTTAAAAAATTTGCACAAGCGCGATTTCAAAAAATGAAAAACTATATTGCCATTATGCAATGAGCCAATTTTAAAATCATTTAATGGACATAAATGAATGTTTTTTTTTTCTTCTGGGTCACATACGCACAGTACCAACAGTTCATCTTTTAACCTTTCGTTATATCATCCATTCGGCAGAAGTTTTCCTTCGATTTTTTTTGGCTCAAAAACATCACAACCGATTTTCAATTTGTGCCCAATAGCTGGATGGAAAACAAACAGTCTAATTGACCGCCTAAGTATTTTTCATCTAGTGTATGGGCCCCATAAGGCTGGGTACACGGGCCAAAAGCAATCCTAAAAACTGTTGGCTCGGCAGAAACCACCAACTTTTGGTCTGTGTCTGCAGCTCCCTCTCTGACAATGGGCATGCTGGAAAACCAGCATCAGTATTTTCTGGAGGGGGGAAACCCCTGAACCAAGATCACTTGTGTTAGTATGGAAGTCTAAAGTTTTTTTTTTTTTTTTTCTGGGTTGAATGAAAAAAAAAAAAACCCACACACCACTAGTGTACCCCCCACATAAATCAGGTGGTAGAATTACCCTTCAAACTGAAAGCTTAGGTTTGGGTTTAAATGAGCGCCCTTATGCTCGCCAGGGCAGAATTTACTGGAGAATTGTGCAAAAAAAACCACACATCTACTTTACTGGCCATGCATTTCACAAGAAAACATTTATGAAAGACAAAATGCTGCGGAGACGTATCACTATTACAAAAAGCACTTGGATCCTCTGCATGACGCAATCAACTCAAAGATATCTGTTGAGCAAGGCAAACATACAGCACATCCACATAAAGAAAAAAGAAAAAAAATCTAAAGGCTATTAATCCCCTTTCATTATCCACTTATATTTGAAGTGCCAGAGTACTAGCTGCTAAAGTGATCTAAATGCAGTCTGGAAAGCTCAGAATGCACAATCTGCAATTGCAGGTCTTTAGACAAAAAAAAAAAAAAAGTTAGTGAAATATGTTGACGTAATTTCAATGAATCTCTGGAATCACGCAGAGCCTGGATGAGCTTAATCTCACCAATTTGTAGGAGGAAAATCCTCTGGCAGGCTGAAAAATGATTTATTCTCACCCAAAAGCTTTTGGCCTCATTTATTTGTCAACAGAAATAATTGAAACAATTCACTGTAGTTTATGGCTCAGAAAAATGTTGAACATGTTAAACTCTAATTCACGCCATAAAGAAATACACTAAGGATGTAGGAAATAACACTCTGGTATACATTAAAGGGTAATTTTGGATACAGTGAGGAAGTGGGGGTTATTCCCGTCAGGTTTCTAATATCTAGAACTCATTAGTTAGATTTTCCCCTCACTGTCCTATTGAAACTGGCAAAAAATGGATTTTTGTAAAATCTTACCGTAAAATCCTTTTCTCTTAGCTCATTGACAGACGTAGTCCTCGGTGATACAGCACCTTCGGGTTATGTTGCCTCCACAGGAGTAGGACTAGACAGGAAATGAAAAATGCTCTGGCCACACCCTAGGGGCAGTCCCAGAGGGTATATCCTCTCTCTCTCTGCCTCAGCAAATCCGTTATGTCATAAAAGCAGTCTTTAGAGAATTTAACCCAACCCAACTCAAAAAAACAGAGGGGCGGGTACTACGTCTGTCAATGAGCTAAGAGAAAAGGATTTTACGGTAAGATTTTACAAAAATCCATTTTTCTCTATCGCTCATTGACAGACGTAGTCCTCGGTGATACAGCACCTTCGGGAAGTCCCAGAGCAGTATCACAAATGAGGGGTGGGAAAATGGAAATCAAATCCAAATCTAGAAGGCCCAACCGGTGCCAACTAGAAGTTTACAATGCTCATCCTTAATGATGAGACTCAACAAAAAACATTTTCAAACAGAAAAAAACCCTCAAGGTAGACCACCGGTCTCCTCAAATTGCGGCCTGCAAAACCTTGCGGCCAAATGAGGCATCCGCCGATGCCATCACATCAATTTTATAAAATTTTGTAAAGGTATGTACCGACGACCAGGTGGCCGCTTTACATACCTGGACCACTGACGCCTGATGGCGAAAGGCCCAGGAAGTACTGAGCGCTCGAGTGAAGTGCGCCCTAACAGGGAACGGAGGATTCCGACCCTTAATAGAATCAGCCTGTACCACCGTCTGACTGATCCATGTAGATATGGTCGCGGCAGACACAGGCAACCCCCTTCAAGGGCTATCCGTGATCACAAAAAGTGAGTCTGTCTTACGAAAACCACTTTAGGAAGGAAGGATTCGGAAGAAGAACCACCTTATCCCTATGAACCACCAGATCTGGGTAACGACAGGATAATGCGGCCAGTTCTGACACCCTGCGTACAGAAGTAATGGCCACCAAGAAGGCCACCTTCTGGGAATGTAAGCAAGGGAATCTCCCTAATATCTTCAAAGAGAAGTTTCTGAAGAACCGACCACACTAAATTAAGATACCAGGCGGTAAGGGTGCGCGCACTGGCGGAGCCAGATGTCGCACCCCCTGGATGAAATTCCGCACCAAGGAATGATTAGCCAAAGGTTTCTTGAAAGAAGATTGCCAACGCCGAAAACCTGACCCTTGATCGTGCTCAAGGATAGTTTCTGCTCAACCCCTTGTTGCAGACAGACCAAAATTCGGGTCACCGAATAGGTATGTGGGGGAAATCCAATAGATTCACACCATGCAATATAAGACTTCCATGTGCTGGAAGTCGCTTTCCTTGCTTTAACTGGAGGTAGGAATAACTGAAGCTGACACTCCCTTGTCCTTCAGTACCTGGGTCTCAATGGCCAGGCCATTAAGCCAGCGACTGTAAAGCAAGATGGAAGATCGGTCCCTGAGACCGCAAATCCTCCCTGAGAGGAAGTCTCCAAGGAGCGTCCGCGACTAGCCTCGCCAAGTCGGCGTACCAGGCTCGACGAGGTCAATCCGGAATTTCCAGAATAACTGGAATTCCCTCCACCTCTATCCTGCGAAGAAGTTCCCGCAGCAACTTGAGAGGATGGAAGGCATGCCGTAGCTGATACTGCCCCCACGGGGCGATCAGCGTTTCTGCTGCGTCCGCCCAGAGGATCGTGGCGCGAGCTACAAATCTCCGCACCTTCCTGTTAGGCCAAGGTGCCAACAGATCCACATCCGGGATGTCCCAATGAAGGGACAGCTAGGGAAAAACCTCTGGATGAAGAGGCCATATGCGATTGGATCCGAATCGGGCTGCTCTAGAGCTGCTCGATCCAGTAAATCAGACAAAATCTGATCGCTCTCAGTTCCGATACCCTTATTGGTAATCTGGATACTATCGGAAGAAATGACTTCCCCTGGTTGAGCATCGGAGACTTCCTGGTCCGCTCGCTCAACCGGATCCGATTGTCCAGGGAATCGGAATTCTGATTCCATTAAAAAAGAATCTCCTTCATTTCGGGTATGAGACTGGGTATACGGTACTGCCTCTAAAAAGGCCACCATCAGTCCCAGCCAATTGACGGACAGCAACTTCCGAATCATTGACTGAACCTTCTGGAGTTTCCCAGCAAGGAGAAACTCTCTTGCCCAGGATGTATCCAACCTTAGGCCCAGATAGTTCAGTCTCCTGGTGGGAACCAGGGATGATCTTTGGGAAAGCGAAAAAACGCTGATGTCCTGCGATGATGGGGATATAAAGATAGGCATCCTATATGTCTATGGACGCCAGGAAATCTCTTTGATGCAGGGAGGCCACCACTGTACGGATGGACTCTATTTCTTCCCAAGTCCAGATTTGGACGCACCTTGCCCTCTTTCCTGGGCATTGTGAATAGGTTCGAATAGAACCCCTGAAACCGTTCAATGTTAGAAGGGAAGAATCGCACCGGTGGAAGTGATCGAAACTCGATCCTGTGTCCTCCAGAAACCGGTGAAGACATCCCCCCCCCACCCCAGAGATGGGTAGGGGCGCATCAGGCTATATTCTTCAGGCTTGGCTGAGCCGGACTCTTTGTTTACCCGACCAGCGCCCTTTGAAACCCCTCTAAAGGGGCTTTGGAGGGTATCGCCTTATCGCCCGCCCTCGCGGAACGAACAACTCTATATGAGCAGAAAAGGAAGGTCCTCGTTAGTTACGAGGTCTTTTTATCCTAACAGTCTGTGGCAAGACAGCAGGTGGTACCGTCTATCCTATAAAGAGGAATTCCTCAAACGGATAGCACCTAGCCATGCGTTTGGAAATAACAGGGGTTCGTTTCAAAACGACCCCATTTGGGTAAAGGAAAATCCTTCGCCCTTTTGGTAGGCTAACAAGTACCAAAAAGGAATCTCAGTCTCAGCTACCTCTGCCGGTGTAACCTCAAGACTAAAGGTTTCCCGGACGGACACAACTAGTGCATCCACCACTCTTGTGCTATGGCGGAGGCAGAAACGTGCTCCTCACTGCTGAGGAGATATTACCTGAGACAACAGCCCCCTAAGAGGGACCTGCAACTGCATTGACCAGCTCCGAATCCGTATCTGAAGTATCTGATAAACAATAGGGGTAGGCGGGGGTCGCTACTTGACCCCGTCCCTGACAGGCCACCTCCACCCGGGATACCAAAGACTCCAAAACTGCCGATAATGCATTAAAAACAAGTGGGGTACTGGAGGGTCCTGCGGCCACCTTAAGGGGATCAGGTGGAGATACCTATGCGGCAGGGTCAATGATTATACAAGACACTTGCCAGCGACAAAAAAATGACAAAGTAAAAAAAAAAAAAAAAAAAACTTTTTTTTTTTTGTGTCCCCCAGTCGCAACAGCGCCCCTCAGTGTTACCTGCCTTTTTGGACCCCACAGAGAGAGACACAGACCCCAAGGCTCATCCCTGATGCACAGAAGTTTTCATCAGCTTGCTCAGTGCTTGTCTTGTTACAGACAGGAAGTCTTTGGCCCTATTTCCTGGGTAAAAGAGGCGGCTCCGCCCCTTAACACGCCTGCCGGCTCCTCCCCCTGGCTCCATGAGGTGTTTGAGTCACCTCAAACATGGCCGCCCCCATGCTGGAGACACGAGGCTACACCAAAATGGCGGCCTCGTGCGATCTACCAGACAATGGCGGTGGCCTGCACAGAATAGCGGCATGTCTGCAGAAGGATCTCGGCCTCAACCCTTCACCCTCATGGTGGTCAGCGTGGTCGGAGGTACCGGACCCTAGCGGGCCGTATGCGGTCCGTGGCCGTCGGGAGGCATCTGCTTAGCTGGAGGAATGATCTGGAATGCAGTATACATGTATAGACATCGCCCTGTGGCTACTGACAGGTAGGATACCTTATACTATCACAGTAAAGTTCTAGTACTGCCACTGACTACAATCATTTTCACATTTTTACAATTAGATTGTCAGCTCCCAAACCAAGCCTCCTGGCTTCTTGTACACAAAAATCACACTCAATTAGGGGGATCTGTGACATGTTGTAGGATAGAGGGGAACCCATCCTTACCATTACAGAGAGGGGCCCGCGTTCACCACAAGACCCGTCAGGGGGAAAGGGGGAACATACTACTCACCATACCGGAACCAGGCAGGCGCCAACTCCTGACAGTACCCCTCTCCACCGAGGTAGGAGGGCTGTCGACCAATACGGGCGCCGTGACTCATGGTCTTTGGCGTTTCAGCGAGACGTTTAACTCGCAGGGTCAGTCCCAGTCCAGTGGGACTATGTCGCGGCCGACCCAGCGCGGAGCTATGGCCTGCATGCGCTCGTAGGCTGAACTGGGGTGACCACTGGATCTCAACATCCCGCCCGTCGCCCAGTTCAGCTTTCTTGCTTGAAGATCTCACAGGTCACTGGAGAAAAAAAGCTGTCTTAAAAAATTCTTTTCTAAGAAAAAAATCCTGCCAGGACCGAAGATCCCAGCAAGGTATCTAGGTCCTTACTCCTGACTAGACAGAAAAAAACTGATTTGCTGAGGCAGAGAGAGAGAGGATATACCCTCTGGGACTGCCCCTAGGGTGTGGCCAGAGCATTTTTCATTTCCTGTCTAGTCCTACTCCTGTGGAGGCAACATAACCCGAAGGTGCTGTATCACCGAGGACTACGTCTGTCAATGAGCGATAGAGAAATAAATATTGCCAGTGTCATTGTCATGTGTCCTCAGGTCAGGAAGGGGGCAATCTCTTTAAGGGATTGCAAAAACAATCAGTGTTCGGGCTCTTTCACGCGGTCCGCATTCTGTTGCGCACCGTGCCCTGCTCAGCGGGGATCGATCTGCCGATCCCTGCTTAGTGGCGGATGACAGCTCCGTCTCCGCACTGTGTGCAGAGAGGAAGGTGTCAGAGCCCTGCTGCTCTCTATGGGGAATCTGATGAGAGCGGACCACCTGTCCGCTCTCATCCGATCCCCAGGACGGATGGAAAATAGGGTTTCCATCCGTCCGGATTTCACGGACAGGATCGGATGCGGATGGCAGCGGACATGTCACCGCTGACATCCGCTGCTCCATAGGGCTGAATGGGGCATCCGATCAGATCCGCCTGACAGGCTGATCTGATCGGAACGCCCGTGTGAAAGAGCCCTTAGTGAATAACTCATTTAACAACTTCAATAGTGGGCACTTTTACCACCCTTCCCACCCAGGCCAATTTTCATCTTTAAGCACAATCACAATTTGAATGACAATTCTGCGGTCATGCAACACTGTAACCATAGGACATTTTTATATTTTTTTTTTCCACAGAAATTTAGCTCTTTTTGGTAAGATTTAATTTTAAAAAATTGAGGGAAAAAGTTTCTTCATTGCAGTTATAAAATTTTGCAAATAACATCTCTACATAGGTTTTAGGTCAAAATGTATTCTACTACATTTCCTTGGTAGAAATAACCCCCATCAGTGTTTTAGTCTATATGAAAGTTTGGACAACAGTCAACAACCTATGATAGATGTATATCTAGATCTCTGAAAATCTGAAAAAGTACTGATGACCCAAAAACACCAGGACAGTACAAATATCCCCCAAAGACCCAATTTTTGGAAAGTAGTCAGTCCAAGATATTTAGTAAGAGGCATGGCAAGTTTTTAATGTTGTGATTGTCACAATTATTTGGAAAATGAAGATTTTATTTAAACACACCCACACCAATTTATTATAGCATTATCATAACTGTTGTGGCAGTGATCAGGGACACTGACTGTTAACAGTATGTTAAAATAAATACAATTTCTTCATCACCTTTCCATTATTTTTTTTTTAAAACACATTAGGATTGCTTATGCCAATAAATTTAATTGGTATAAGCAACCATCTTTACTGATTAAAAACCGATTCCTTCAGTGTCTTGTTGAGATTAGCTGATTGGCCAAAGCTAATCCCATGGTTCAGATGGGCTGTGATTGGCCCTGTGTACCATGTGATCACTGTGACCAATCACAGCTAACACAATGGTATACAATGGATGGCATGAAAGAAAGCCATCCATTGTTTACAATTGTCATGCAATCTGCTCCGATTTGTCACAGCGATCACATAATACTGGCAGCAGGCTGGTACAGTGAGCAGTCATCTGCTGTCTCTGGTGTACACAGCCACTGACAGATCGCACTGCAGGCGTTCTATGAATTCCACTCAGGACGGAAGGCCTGCCCAGCCATCAAACTGCTAGGGGAAGGTGCTCAACATATGCCTTAGGAAAATTCACCTGCAAGAAGTGGGGGGCCAGTAAACTCTAATCTGCAGCAGACACCCATGATTGCATTTTATAAACAACCTGCAAAAGACATAACTGTACGTCGGCTTGAAGAAGCAGTAGTACCGGGGTGATGCCTACAGGTAGTGGCATCACCCTGGTACCGTTTTTTTTTTGTTTATTTTAGAGCCGGCAGGTGGCTTTCTGGCGATAACCGATGTGGCTCAGCACCCGCTCGGTCATTATCACAGGGAGCGGGATGGGACGCCCCCCCTCCCGTCACTCTGCCCGCGTCTCCCGTCCCACCTGGAGACCTGAGCGACCAGTCAGCACGTCCGCTGGCTGGTCAGAGTCCCCAACAAAGCCGAATTTGGCTTAGATCAGGTCTCTGATGAAGTAACCCGGAAGCAATGTCACGTCGCCCATTCCGGTTTACTCATCTGCCAATGTCCCTGATTTTTAAAAAGTGACAGTATTCAAAAATGCAGATATGGGCGTTTTGAATACTTTAAGTGCAAAGGAGGGATTTGGGGTCTTTTAGACCGCAGATCCCTACATAAAGAGTACCTGTCACTTCCTATTACTGTCAAAAGGGATGTTTACAGTCCTTGTGACAAATATGATCTGATTTTTTTTTTTTTTTTTTTTTTAAAGGAACAAGGGAAAAAAAAAAAAAAAAAAAAAAAAAAACGACTTACCGTAAATTCCCATTTTTGCTTTCGTTCATTGACAGACACAGCTCTTGATCCTCAACCATTGGGTTATACTGCCTTCTACAGGAGTAGGACACTAGGCAGAAAAACAATCTGGCTACACCTACGGGTAGTCCCAGGGGGTATACTCCCTCTCCCCGCTATAGGTGCTCAGTTTTGTTACAAGCAGGGCTAGAAGAATTACAACTCCACAGAGGGGTGGGTGCTGTGGTCGTCAATGAACATCAGAGAAATGGATTTTAAGGCAAGTCAAAAAATCCCCATTTTCTCTTTCGTTCATTGACTGATACAGCTCTTGCTCTTCATACCCATTGGGACGTCCCAAAGCAGTGTTAAACATGAGGGGTGGGAACAGCAAAAACATTCCCCAGACTCAACAGTAGCCAACCAGGCAACAGGAGCTCAACCAAAACTGGAGCCTACCTGAAAAAAATACACCCTATTTATATGATTATGCACGGATTCACTTTAAGCGATATAAGCACCTTATAGTCTATATTTATTTATATTGTGACTGACACTTTAGCACTTTATAGTATTTATGTTTTTTTATATTTATTTGTACGAATGTGATTAATTTGGACAAGTGATAATATTTTGCACATATAATCTGTAGTCACATGACACACAAATGCACTATATTTATTTATTGTATTTATTGAATTATATATAAGAGCATAAATGCACTATATTTATTGTATTTATTGAATTATATAAGAGATCTATTTAAAAACACCCTTGAAGCGCAGTACAACCCCCCATATATAAAAATAATGGTACCGCTTTTAGCACCTAAAATTTGAAATAACCATACCGCCAGGGAGGTTAATATGGGAGATCAATCAAGGCCTTTTTAGAAGTCTAAACCGCAGACCAGCATTTAAGCCAAAAGACACACCGAAGGCCCACTGCTGAAACAGAGCCGATCCATTAGGGGAGCCACATCCAAAGAGGCATCACATAGAAACTGCAGCTCCTGGACTAGCTGGTCTGCCAGCTCAGCAACGGCAGGGGGGAGCAATTCTCCCTCTAGGTTATGGTGTTAAAGCTTAGCTCACTCGGTCAGAGTCTGCGACACCAGGGCAATGGTGAATAACGGCCTCAGCGCCAAACCAGCCAGAGTAGATATTGCAGGCCACAGCCTCAGTCTTCCTGTCAGCCAGATCCTTAAAGGCCGGGAACTCACGCACAGACACAATCAGTGCTTCCACCAGCACCTTTTCATGCATGATTGCGGTGTGGAGGTATCATTCTCACTATGAGGATTCTGGGCGCGTGGTCGCAGACCCAGCAGGGTGACTCACGTCCGCAGCAGCTGAATCAGATTCAGGACCTGATGAGACAGATGAGGCAGCTGGCGCTTTTTGCGAGCCAGTTGCCCGAAAACCACCTCCACCCGGGACACAAAAGGACTCCAAGACTGCCAATAGTGCATAGATGAATAGTTGGGACCCGGAGAGCCCCGCAGCCTCAGAGAGGGGGGTCAGGTGGGGAGATGTGCCCCAAAGACTCCCATGAGTCACCAGGGGAAGCCCACAAAGTGTAAAATGCCACCCAGTCACAAGCACTAAGCGATCCTCAGCAGAAAGGGAGAGAACCCCACCAGACTCACCACCCAGCAGAAACCGGCACCTGCAGCCACCAGGATAGTATGTACTCCACGTGCGGTTATCAGGAAGTTAAAAGATACACGAGTCAGCACCAGGAGATGAGGGGCTCCCACCACCGGAATCGCCGCCCACAGGGCTCCACTGTCATGGCCACCACTATTTTCAATGGCAAACCACTGCAAAATGGCCGCCGGACTACACAAACATGGCCAACGCGCAGAGAAAGACAGGCTAGAGCAAAATGGCAGCCCCACAAAGCTCCCAGGGACCCATGAGGGATCACTAGGCCTCAAAAGGACAGACCCCAGCAGGACAGGGGGGCCTACCTAGCGCAGAGCTGAGGTCTGCGCGCACTCGCTAGCCAGACTGTGGTGACCGCTGGATCTAGATTATACATTCTGTTACCCAGTCCGGCAGCTGTAGAAATTGTAGAAATAACAGGAAAAAACCTGGAGAAAAAAATTGCATCTAAAGAAATTTGCCAGGACCAGAAATGCCAGCACGGTACTAGGTCCTTACTCCTGACTAGGCAGAAAAAAAAAAAAAAAACTGAGTACCTATAGCAGGGAGAGGGAGTATAACCCCTGGGACTGCCCGTAGGCGTTGCCAGATTCTGCCTAGTGTCCTACTCCTGTAAGGGGCAGTATAACCCAATGGTTATGAGGATCAAGAGCTGTATCCGTTAATGAACTAAAGAAATAATTTTAAAGTGCCCCGTCCCTCATACACCAAAGAAAATGCATAAGTCACACCCGCAAATGAAAACTATGTTCAAATCACACGTGAGCTATTGCTGCGATCGCCAGACCGAGAGCAATAATTTTAGCCAAAAACCCCCCTCTGTAACTCTAAACTGGTAACAGTTTGGAGATTTTTAAGTACCGTAGTTTGTTGCCATTCCACGAGTGTGCGCAATTTAAACCGTAACATTTTAGGTATTTATTTTCTCAGCGTGACATCTTTCACAATATACAAAAAAAAATTGGGTTAAATTAACGGTTTTGTTATTTGTTTTTTTAAATCAGTAAAGTGTATTTGTAAATAAGAAAATATTGCGTTTAAAAGACCGCTGCGCAAATACCCCATGACAACATATTGCAACGACCGCCATTTTATTTGCATGGTTTTGCAGTTATCAGAAACGCAAGTTGAGATTTTCCACAAGTATTCTGGATGAGGATGGGTCTTCGCTGGATCAATTTCTATTGCCCAGAAAACAAAGAAGCTATATCGTGTCTCAACTCACCTCCTGCTATACACCCAAAATCAGAAGCAAGAATACATTTAGATCACTACATTTAACCTGTAAAAATGCCCAAGCAAAGGCTTATTTTGTTCTAGCCTGCAAAGGTTCTTACAATATCCCGCCCAACACAGCAGAACAGATCTTGACCTGTTTTAGTATTTCCATCAGGTACTCTTAAGATTCTCTCATTTTAAAGATTGTTTCTAGAAGTGGATGGCCCATAATTGTAGCAGAAAGCATGGTGCAGAAGTTTGACAGCACATTTTTATGTTGACATTTGCATCCAGACCTGCCTGATAATGGAAAGCACTTAAAAGATGTGTATTGACACAAGTGAAAACTACCATGCAGAAAGTTTGTAAATGGAATCCAAATCACTTCTTAGTGTAAAGAGCTTTAAAATACCAGTCTTAAACATTTTCACTTACAATGAGGATGTTACATTTCAGCACAATGATGCAGGAAATGGCCACATTTATGGAGAATTTAGCAACCCATCTACCATCTCCAAAAGCCAACATATACTTAAAAAAAACAGGCAACCCGTTCCCCACTAAAAGCAGTAGAAATGGCTCAGCACTACAGTGCCAGCTACAATTTTTCTTTATACACCAGCAACATGGCTCCTAGGATTTACCAAGTCAGACTCTACAAGGTTAAATTTGTGCCACTTTGGATATACAGCGAAGTAACTGTTGCAGCAATAGCATCAGTGACTGTATGCAGCTCTGAATTTCCAAGGCATTCAAATGATCCCCCCAAAGTGAGTACTTTGTTACCACAGAAAAAAACCCTGTACAGCTTCAGAGGTCCACATTAAAGAATATGTAAACTCAACATTTTATATTCCCAATATGTGCCTGCTGTGCCAGTTACTTTTATGAAAATGTCCCCTATTCCCTTTGTGTAAAATGCCTGGTGTTCTGCCAGTCCCTCTGCTTTCCTATCAAGCACTGCGCACACTAGGCATTAGAGCACATGGTGGTCAGTTTTCTGGCTGTGCTGAGAACTCTCCATGTTCAAACTTCTGCTGACCCATCCCCACTGTGCATTTACTGGGAAGATCAGTGTGCTGCTGCTTCTCCTCCCTAAGCTATGCAGCTGAGAACAGGGGGTATGATCACTTCTAAAAAAAAAAAAAAAAAAGGGGGGGGGGCAACAGCACACTGATCCTGCCAGCAAAAAGGCTGGGCTGGGGGGGGGGGGGGTTGTCAGACAAGTCTGATCACTGGAGGAGGACACATATCACATTACCTCACATCAGGGCCCCAAGTCTCACACCCCCCCCCCCCCCCCAACACACACACATTACAATAAGGTCTCTTTCACACGGCTGCTCCGGTGTTTTGCTCCGCTGCGGGACTTTTTTTTTTTTTTTCACGGAGCGGATGACATTTGTCATTTGTCAGCGGAAATCATCCGCAAAAAAATAGGATTATTTGCGGACATACGGAGCGCCCGTGTGAAAAGGGCCCTTACCCACTTCATATCTATTCCCCTCTGCAGTAGTGTTCTCAGGCTCCCTGCACATCACCCCACCCTCCATTTAGAGTAATGTACTGATTCCCCTTCAAATCATACACCCACTTTATTCACAACAGTCCTCAATCCCCCCCACACCTTCAAAAATCACCCCTGCCCCAACACTACTGTTCTTTTGCCCCTTCACATTCCTGTCACAGTCTCAAATAAGTTTTCCAATGCTGCTGAAATGAAACAAGAATTATTTCAGCAACTTGACCATTTGGCTTCTAAATTAATTTTAGAGGCTCCAGGGTACATAGGGTAAATTTTTGAGGAACATCTGAATTTTCTTTGGCAGATGTGGACTTTACACCACTGATAAATGCTAGGGATGCACCGAATATTCGGCGGCCGAACATTATTCGGCCGAAAATAGAAAAAATAGCACTTTCGGTGTTCGGCCGAATAAGTCAAAAGGCCGAATAATTTTGTGCCGAACAATAGGGCTGAACGATAGTCGATATGATATCGACTATCATTCTGTGGCCGTAGGCGATATTCATATCGCCGAGGTCACGATATTTACAGGGGGAAGGGACTCGGAGGAGGACAGGAGGACTCACAGACTTCCGTGTTAGGCAGGGGAAGCCGGGACACTTCAGCGGTGTGCATACATTCATTACTCACTCGTGCACTGCAGCCCGCCCCACACATTCAGTGAGTCTTACTCTCCTCCCTAGTTTTTTCAATGGCACATTCAGGAAGCCAATCACGCCGTGATTAGCTGCACAGCGAACCAGTCACGCGTGCCTGCACACCTGATTGGTTCCGCTGTGCCGCTACTCACGGCGTGATTGGCTTCCTGAATGTGCCATTGAAAAAACTAGGGAGGAGAGTAAGACTCACTGAATGTGTGGGGCGGGCTGCAGTGCACGAGTGAGTAATGTATGTATGCGGCTGTACTCCTTTCCAGGCTCCTACTAGTCCACCTCCAGCCTCCTACTACCACCACTATGAGAGACTGTCTGTCACTGTATAATCTGATCGAGTCCACACTGACACTGACTGACTGTCACTGAGTAATTGATGTTACCATATTAACCCTGACCTGCCCAGTGCCCTGTATCTGCAATGAAAATTTACAAGGCTGCCTGCATGCTTCCTGATTTCCATTCCCAGCATCCTTCCCAATCCCTACAGTGTCACTAACATTAACCCTATGGTACAAGGCTGCAGTGTGCACTGAATCCCATTCCCTACAGTAACATTTAGGGAGAGAGACATGAGAGGACGAGAGAGAGAGAGAGAGAGAGAGAGAGAGAGAGAGAGAGAGAGAGAGAGAGACATGAGAGGACAAGAGAGAGAGAGACATGAGAGGACAAGAGAGGACAAAAAATTGGCAAAATAAATGGAAAAAATGCGAAACACTGCGTTCGGTATTCGGCCAAACATTTCATTATTATTCGGCCTCGGCCAAGAATTTCATTTCGGTGCATCCCTAATAAATGCGTAATGCTATTTGCTCCTACCATTTCCTTTTGTTTACTACACCTTTAAGAACAGCCAAGGACATGTTTGAAATCTAAAAGGTCAGGTAATCCACTACCGCCAATCAAATTAATGTCTAATTGAATGTGCTGTACTAAAAATAACTTGTAGAATTTGATCAACTGCTTTTGGGTGCTTCTTTAGTCCTAGATATTGCAGCTGCCCAACATCCCCCCATGGGGATACACTCTCCATTTGCCATAACACTCTAATAGAGCAGAACAAGCCCTAGTTTATTGCTCCATCACAGCCCAAGCACACAACCAATCTTAACATCGCCAACAACTAAAGCACTAATTTACTGTGACATGCAGAGAAACCCTCTGGTTCACAATGTCATTAGAACGGTCAAATGACACATCAGCTAAATCTACCTTCACAGCATCAAAACCCAGTCTAAGACAAAATCTGCTCGTCATTTGCTGACAAATCAATAAGTATCACAAGCGCTGCATGAAGGGTTAAAAAACACACAAAACCGACAGGAGTGACAGGTTCACATTAGTGTACATTAGCTTCCAACAGAAATAATACGTGAAATAGACTTTGATTTCTGCACTACAACAGAACATTCTCTCATGAAAACTGAAGGATTACCAAAGCAAGTCAGAGTAAATAGCTGCTCCCACAATTGTTCAGGGAGAAGCTAGACTACCCTAAATCATTAGGTTTGATTTGCCCATAATAACTTCAATTCTGTGTTACCATCCAATATGGCAGCTGTCCAGATCAATTCGTGGAGCTTTCATTCGGCAGAAGGCATAAGATGTGACATCTCTATTCTCCATGCACATGTATACAATAAAGTGTGGGCTACATAAGTTTCCACATCCTAGCTGCCACAATGGTTTGCATGCCAAAATCATTTAATTAGTATAAACCCAAGAAAGGCAACTACTGTGCAGTTTTACTGCAGAGAAAAAAAAAATTATATATATATATATATACACATACATACACACACATATATATTATATTTATTAATTACACACACACACATTATATTATAATATATATATATATATATATATATATATATATACACACATATACACACACACACACACACACACACACACACACACACATCCATACATACATCATACACTTCTTAAAGCTGAACTTGTTTATGAATAATACTATTACATAGTGACCATTATCAATGTACTATATTCAAGAAGAAAAAAAAATGGTTATGCAAAGTAGTACAGGAATCCCCGTCAATAAAATGTGTTTTTTACATTAAATAAAAACTTGTTAGACAAGAGTATGATTACAACACTCTCACTTTAATACTGTAGCATTTTAGTATTTCAGTCTATTTTAAAGGCATAGTTCACCTTTAGCGGAAAACTGACAATGCAGATAAGGCATGTCTGTAGATAAGCTGTGAAAATTACCAAAATTGCTTACCTCAAAGCCTGACTGGAAAACTCCCAGGCGATTGGCAAGAGGCCCAGCCATTACTGTTCACCTTCACTATTACTCCAGTGTAAAGATGGGAAAACCCGCAAGAAAAAAGGAAAATAGGGGGAAAAGGGATGCGTTTTTTTAAAATGTGGAATATGTTCTTTTACAATGATAACTAATATTTCTGTGACATGATATTCAAACTATACAACATGACTATCGTAATGAAAGATTTCTGAGACTATGTAAAGTATTAGAAATTACTGCAAGTTCTCTCAGCTCAAGACAAGAAAATCCTGGAATACAGTTCAAGTAACACTGTACGTCTCAATGCAGTTCTCAAACAAGAAAATCTGCATTTCTGCCACAAGGGGGCACTGCAAGGGAAAAAATACAGTTCGGTTTTCTTGTGGGCTCCAACCTACAGTTTTTGTGATTGTTGGGATAAAGTAGATAAGGGTTTGTCCCAGGTCTTGACAGGTAAGAGTGAATTTGTCTAGCAAATTAGTTTCCTATTTAACCTTGAAAGGATTCCTATAATGTTTACCATCACAGCATAAGGTTTTCCTATAGTCTAGTCAGTAATTTGTTTTCTCTTTTCCTCTTCTCAGTAAACTGGTGAAACCAACATCTAGAGTTTGGAAACATTTCCACAGTGCAATTTCTGCTGAGAGCAAAGCTGCCTTTCCCAATATTGTGAGAAGAAATATGCTTTTCCAAAGGCTACAAGGATGACAAAACTCATCCTTCCATACCAGAGGTGCCCTAAAGATCCTAAAGAGGTTGTATACCCAGCTTTCTTATTTATACCCACAGGTAAGCCTATGATAAGGCTTACCTGTAGATAAAATTAATATCTCTGCATGCACCCGCTGACATCCGCAGCGCATGCACTCTGAAGGTCTGGCAGACTGCGCCAAAACTTCAGAGCTTATTGCCGGAAACGAGGGCTCTCGCGTGCATGTGCGGAAGTGACGTAATCGCGGCACCAGCCACTCACAGCGCTGAAGCCCACGATCCCAGGAGGAGGATGGAAAAAGAGGTCAGCCCTCTCAGTGATCAGGTGATGCTGAGAGGGCTTCATTCTAAGGTGAGTATTTGATGTAGTATGCAATGTATACTAGCACATTATGCCTTTATCAGGCTTTTTCCCAGTGGGTTTACAACAGCTTTAAATGAGGACTAATGAAAGCGCAAGTAGCTTTTCCCTCCAGAGAGCCCTTATGGGCCTAAGCAGCTTTTTGTTCAATGTGAACTAACCCTTTAAAAAGAAAGCTGAACTCTAGAAACGGATATAAAAAGAAAAATAAATAAATAAATAAAAGAAATGGGGTCGGAACTACGGATGCACCGAAAATTTCGGCCACCGAAATTATCGGCCGAAAATGGGCCTATCCCATTTCGGCCCATAATGGGTTAAAAATGCAGAAATTAGCAGGTTTAAAAAGTCCCGCTCTGGTCGGCCGCCCGCCTCTCAATGATGTCCCTACTACTATGATCTGTTCATGAATGAAGTGACACACCGGGCAGGAGGGCGGGCGAGCAGCTGCTAATACGGTAGCTGTAACTATGTGAGCGCTTCACTTCCCTGTCAGCGGGGGACGATGAGCATGAATGAACTGACCTTACAGTGGGCGGGAGGGCGGGGGGAGCGGCCGCTAATAGCTATAACTATGTGAGCTTCACTTCCCTGTCATGCTGGTCTCTCCTCTGACAGGAAGTGAAGCTCACATAGTTATAGCTATTAGCGGCCACTCCCCCCGCCCGGTGTAAGGTCAGTTTATTCATTGCTCATTGTCTCCCGCTGACAGGGAAGTGAAGTGAAGCTCACATAGTTACAGCTACCGTATTAGCGCCCGCCCTCCCGCCCGGTATGTCACTTCATTCATACACAGATCGTAGTAGTAGTGACATCACCGGGAGGCGGGCGGCCGGCCAGAGGCGCGTCTTTTGAATGAAGGGCACCGGAGGAGCACTCAGCAGAATGACACTACAGTAAGGAGATTGAATCGTTGGGATGGGGAGGGACGCTGAGGCAGAGGGGGGGGAGGGTGTACTACCGAGGGGGGACGCTGAGGCGGTTTACCAATGGTATTCGTATTATGCAGCGTGAGGGGGTTAATGTATTGTCACTGCTGGTCACTGATGCATTAGTGACCGACAAGTGGCAGTTAATTAACCCCTTTGTGCTGCATTAGTGCAACCAGTGTTAATTAACACTGATACTGGCAGCACAAAGGGGTTAATTAACTGCCACTGGTCGGTCACTAATAGATGAGTGACCAGCAGTGGCAATACATTAACCCCCTCATGCTGCATAATAGACATACCATTGGTAATTAAATTAACCACTTGCCAACCCATCACAGTACATATACTGTGACAGGGTGGCAGCTACAGCTGTACGTCGCTGCCTGTTCTTGGTGTATGCCCCTCTTCTATCCATTTTAAAATGATTTGGGGAAAAAGTCATTTTCGGTTTTCGGCCAAGGGCATCCTGCATTTTCGGTTCAAAATTTTCATTTCGGTGCATCCCTAGCAGAGATCTTTGATCTTTCATGTTTTCTAGTAGGCCTTCACCTCTCAAAAAGGTTGCCTACCCCTGATATACAAGCTGTCAATAGAAGCATACTCTAGATTTGTGGAGCATCATGCTACCCTCTTGATAAAAAATAAATAAAAAATTGCCAAGAAAGCTACTCTTACTTTATCGGTCAATGAAGTGGATTTTCTTGGTTAATATACTTCAAAACTAGGATAGCAAGGACTACAGTAAGATTTATTCCTGCCATTGTTTAAAAAGATTAAAAAAAAAAAAAACTATGCCAAAATTGCCCCTTTAATAATGAAAGGTAGTGATAGAAGCAGTCACTATGAGTAGGAGTCAAAAATAGTTATTTACCACACTGTTATTCTGGATACTTTCTAAATATTGATGAACAAGGTTTCAATAGTTCAGATCTAGATATAGAATATGAAATTATAAACTTTTCTTGTTGATACTTCTTATGTCATAATGTTTATATGATCTGTAATGCACCTATGTTAATGCATTTTATTTTTGTACTGTCTTTTTTACACCCTGAATAAGTTTGTAACAAAAAAACAAAAAAAAAATAAGTTATTTTAGATTCCAAAAAATGCTGACCTCAATGTATTCAGTAAAAGGAGGAAGAACTCTGGCAAAGCTTATAAAGGAAATCAATCCAAATAACCCCTCTCAAGTAGCACAGAAACCACTTCTAAACAAATGCCATGATTACCTGGCAGGTCTTCAAAGTGGTCAAGGTTAGTTTTCAGCTTGATCTTTTGTTTTCAAGGATTGTAAAAAAAAAAAAAAAAAAAAAATCTTTAAGTGAATATATTTAACCACTTAAGCCCGGAGGATTTGGCTGCTCAAAGACCAGGGCCTATTTTGCGATTCGGCACTGCGTGATTTTAATGGACAATTGCGCGGTCGTGCGACGCTGTACCCAAATGAAATTGATGTCCTTTTTTTCCCACAAACAGAGCTTTCTTTTGGTGGTATTTGATCACCTGTGCGACTTTTTTTTTTTTGTTTATAGCGCAAAAAAGTAAGAGCGACAATTTTGAAGAAACAACAATATTTTTCACTTTTTTTCTTTTTTTTTTTTTTTTTTATATGAAATCCCCCCCCCCCAATCAAATTTTTTTTTTTTGCAACATCTTAGGCCAATTTGATTTCTGCTACAAATTTTTTTTTTTTACCAAAATAGCAATAAGCGCATTTTGATTGGTTTGCGCAAAAGTTATTGCGTTTACTAACTACGGGAAAGATTTATGTCATTTTTATTCTTTTTTTTTTTTAACTAGTAATGGCGGCGATCTGTGATTTTTTTTGCGGGACTGCGGCGGACAGATCGGACCCTTGACTGACATTTGACACTTTTGGGGGTACCAGTGACATTACTACAGTAATCAGTGCTATACATATGCACTGTTACTGTAAAAATGACACTGGCAGGGAAGGGGTTAACTTTATTAGTGATCTAACTGTAAAGGGACGTGGCTTTTGATGTAACCATAGAGACATACGATCCTACATAGCAGGATCGTATGATCTCTGCTGTTACACCAGGGAGAATGACAGGTGACTTTGTTTACATTAGCCGCCTGCCTTTCTCCCTCGGCAGCGGGAGATCGCGAGTGGCCGGCGGACATCAGAGCCGCCAGTCACTCGCGCGGGGATGTCAGGGAACGAGCGGGGGGCGGGAGCTCGCCCACTATTTACTCGTGGGCGAGTGACGTACCCATACGTCACTTTGCCCAGGAGGGACTGACCGCCGCAGTATATGAACTTGCGACGGTCGGCAAGTGGTTAAAGTAGAACTATAGGGAATTTTTTTTTTCATTTTTGATAAAGGGGGGAGGGGGTTATATTCTCTGTAAGGTTTATTTTTTACCATCTTTGTCCCATTGAGGGAGGGGGGGGGGGGGACTAACTTTCTCTTCCTGTCCCATAGTCAAACAGGAATTAAGAAGAAATCTCTGCAAAATTAAAGGGGATCTCCTGGGGACTCCCAGATCACAAAACTTGCCTCTCTATTGGAATATTTACCCTCTACTTCTTTTCTGGGGACAATTCAAAATATTTTCTTTTAACTTTCAATGATAATGTTAAAATGGATAAAGAGGGTGAATCTCACTAACGGCGCAAAGATCACAAGTTAAAAAAAAAAAAAAAAAACCTGACAAGTCTTCTGATCCCTGTTTCCTCTATCCAAAACATACTGTTACCAAACCCAGGACCCTGCATTCACTATATCTGTTCTCCCAGAGTACACAGAAATGTACACTTCCAAGAAAAAAAAACACTCTAGCAATACACGCCAAACTGAGCATGCGTGCCCCCAAGGCACTGTACTCTCATGAGATGGATTGGGGACTGTGGAAGAAGGGGAGGATCAGAGGAGACAGTATCCAGTGGCGTAGCGTGGGGGGTGCAGGGGGGGCCGGCCGCACCGGGCGCAACATCTGGGGGGGGCGCATCCGCTCCGCACATGAAGTTCAGTTGTCAGTCACTCACACTCTTTCTGTCATAGCCTAGGCTGGCTGCCGCCGCCCGCTCGCACTCGCAGCTCTCTGCCCCTGGCCAGGCTGGCTCACTCACTCTCACTGGCTGTGCGCAGCTTGGCTCCCGAATCCGATCCGAGCCGCCGGGTCGCCCACTGTGGAGGAGGAGTTTGGAGAGACAGTCCCTGCACGCCTGGCTGGCTTATCTGGGGGGGGGGGACTAAGGTGCAGCGGCCGCCCAGCGCAGCACTGAGCGCGGGATGGGAGAGGAGAGAACCATCAGGCCAGGCAGCAGCAGAAGAAGCCGGCAGCGGCGGCAGGTGAGAGGAGAGAGCCGACGTCAGACGGTGCTGCAGGAGGAAAACATAGGAGGACCTGGAGGAGCAAACCTAGCCTGCTGTGATCGGGTCCGGGACAATGAAAAAAAAGGTAGGAGTCACTTTCAGGACTGGACTGGAGTAGTACTGGGCTGGCTGTGCCTGTGCTAGTAGTAGTAGTGACTGACTGAGACTGACAGTGTGAGAAGAACACTGAAAAGAATAGTAATGCAACTATATGTGGTGGACATAAAAGGCACAGAAGAATGTATTTTGATGGAAAGGATCCTCAGAAGGGATCTATGTTATGGGGAACCTGGCCTGCTGTAAGGGGGGAGATCTAAATGGGGGGTGGGACCTCACCTCACCCTGGCCTGCTGTAAGGGGGAGATCTATATGGGGGACCTGCCCTGGCCTGCTCTAAAGGGGGATCTATAGGGACCCTGCTCTAAAGGGGATCTATGCCATAGATCCCCTTTAGAGCAGGATCCCCATAGATCCCCTTTAGAGGAGGCCAGGGTCCCCCATATAGATCCCCCCTTACAGCAGGCCAGGGTGAAGTTAGGTCACTCTGGGGTCCCCCATATAGATCCCCCCCCTACAGCAGGCCAGGGTCCGGACCTCACCTCACCCTGGCCTGCTGTAAGGGGGGAGATCTATATGGGGGACCTGCCCTGGCCTGCTCTAAAGGGGGATCTATAGGGACCCCGTTCTAAAGGGGATCTATGCCATAGATCCCCCCTTTAGAGCAGGATCCCCATAGATCCCATTTAGAGGAGGCCAGGGTCCCCATAGATCCCCTTTAGAGCAGGCCAGGGTCCCCATAGATCCCCCTTTAGAGCAGGGTCCCCATAGATCCCCCTTTAGAGCAGGGTCCCCATAGATCCCCCTTTAGAGCAGGGTCCCCATAAATCCCCCTTCAGAGGAGGCCAGGGTCCCCATAAATCCCCCTTCAGAGGAGGCCAGGGTCCCCATAGATCCCCTTTAGAGCAGGCCAGGGTCCCCATAGATCCCCTTTTAGAGCAGGGTCCCCATAGATCCCCCTTTAGAGGAGGGTCCCCATAGATTCCCCACTTTAGAGAAATGTCCCCATAGATTATATGGGGGACCATTCTCTAAAGTGGGATCTATGGGGACCCTGCTCTAAAAGGTGATCTATGGGGACCCTTCTCTAAAGAAGGTTCTATGGGGGACCCTGCTCTAAAGGGGAATCTATGGGGACCCTGGCCTGCTCTATAGGGGGATCTATGGGGGACCCTGCTCTAAAGTAGGATCTTTGGGGACCCTGCTGTAAAGGGGATCTATAAGGACCCTGCTCTAAAGGGGGATCTATGGGGACCCTGCTCTAAATGGGATCTATGGTATACATTGATAATTGTTTAATTAAAAATATTTTAATACCGCTTAAATGTTTGTTTACATTTATTTATAAAAGTGTGTGTGTGTATATATTCATATAGGGCTTAGGGTGTAAGGGTTTCTTTAACTAATCTAGTGGAAGAGACTCGAGTGCTAAAATCCACGGGTTAGGGGGCGCAAATTACTTGCCTTGCCCCGGGTGCTGACAACCCACGCTACGCCACTGACAGTATCAAACAGCCTTTAAACACAATGCAGAGGATTGGCCCCCTGCGATTCCACATTGAGTAAAACAAGCAAGCTCTACTGCATATACAGACTGATTTTTACTGTTATGGGTTTAGTAAAAAACAAATTGCTTTTAGTTATACTTTAAATACAAGGTGATTCCAGGCCATTTAGTTTGCACTGCCTATTTGCTTTCTAGTAATGCCCAGCACCACCTGCTCACTTTGACTACCTCCAACAGGTCCTTCGCTAGCTAAAAGGGGGGGGGGGGAGGGGCATATTTCAAACTTAAGGACTTATCCAAGTTTTGTACACATGCAAGTTGATGTCCTATTGAAATCTAATGCATAAACTGTCCAAAAACGTACACATTTAAAATATCCCTCGTTGCCAAACAGTTGAGTGTTGTGGTCAGTTCCAGAAATGACATTTCATATATAAGAGGCTACCAGCACAAATGTTCATTTTACAGGTTTCTTCCCGAAATATTGTGTGACCTTTCAATAAGCAATTGCTGTCTTCGTAGAGGGTAACCTCAGTAGTGGCATAATGATGCCCAATTTAGATCAGCCTTTTAGAGGCACACAACAACCCTTCATAGCCAAATTGGCTTTCTGATCTTTCTTAACTAGACTAAACCTCTCTTTGACTGGTTTAACACTGTATAAAGCAACAGCTATGAGATCATCCAATCTAACCAAGAACTCCAGGGAGAAGAGATATCCGGTAGTTTGGAAAACTGGTCCTGTCCAATATGGTTCTTCAAAAAGATAAGCAGCACTGCCAGCTGCCTGCACTGCATACCTGCTCCGCCATCCACTGAAAAACTTGCCTGGTCAGCAGAGATAACCCCAGGAATTTACTGAGCATTTCGATAATCAAACCCTGAGGGTAGTCGAATCATGCTTGCACATCTGACCATTCTCTAATGGCAATGAGCATACCAAGACAGCAAATTAAACCACGCTCTTGGTGTGGTACTAACAGATCAAAAAGACGGATACAGTCCTCACCACATGATATGCTCACAAGTAGAATATAAAGCAGATTAAGCTTTGTGGTCCATCTGTTGTTTGTAATTAACAGGGAAGGTGCTTTCTTTGTCAACACAATTCATGCCAAGTGTGAATTCTCACAGCAAACAATTACAGCTTCATTCAATTTACGCAGGAAAGAAAAACAGAAAAATACAATAGGTAACATAAATGACTCTGGTACCTACAGTGTATGGGACAGAAAACACAAGTATTAGAAATGAAGGTAAGGAGGAAGTAAGCAAAAGCCACAGGAATCATTTTAGGCCATTTTCAGCACTGCATCAAAAAATAAAATAAAAAAAAAGATGACTGCTAAGGGTCCATTCTGAAAGTTGAAGCACTAGGTCACATACATTTGACCCTTCCCAACACAGTTCTAAGACAAGTTTACCAACTTTGAATGTGCCAGAAGAATCATTGAAGGAAATGCATGTATAGAAAGCTCCAAGCTCCAATAAGAATGCCATTTTTTTTTTTTTTTTTTTAATAAATGCTACTGCTAAACTGAGTCCCAGGCTAGCCTCCAATCCCATGGATATGGAGAAGTAGCACCAGAACTGCGTCACCACGCACAGGCGCATTGGATGCTCCTGCGGCCATGTAGTGTATTGGAAATAATGCTTGTAATCTGTTATTGTAAGTGCAATTGGTTTTTATTAAACCACATTTTAACAGAATAGCACTATGAAGCTTCTTTTTTTTAATTGGATATACACATTGCTACAGCATGCTGGTGGAGTAATGTCAGACATATCTGAGGTGTAGACATTGTTGCTAAATCTCGCTGACTAGGTCTCGGAGCTGCTTTGAGGGCCGATGGTGAGAGTGCAGGCTCTTTTGTGAAACAAAGCGCAAGTGAACTCTATTTCTTGAGATCAAACCTGTCTGGTAAGAGGCCTTACTGTTCAAGAAGCACTTTGAGCATTTTATATGCAAGCACTTAGACCAGGAGTCTCCAAACGACGGCCCTCCAGTTGTTCAGAACTACAATTCCCATCATGCCTAGTCATGTCTGTGAATGTCAGAGTTTTACAATGCATCATGGGACGTGTAGTTTCGCAACAGCTGGAGGGCCGTAGTTTGAAGATCCCTGGCTTAGATGGATTTCTAATATTTAATAGCAGTTTATAAAAAGTTTTTAAATTTCAATCTTCACAATATTAAAGAGGTTGTAAACTCCCCATTTCAACTTTAGCTCATTCTAACCTGCCTAACCAAAGCTATAGATCGGTGCCTGTAAAACATTACTTACTTGTATAATCTTCCTGCAATTCATCCAGAAAACTTATGGACGTCATTGGCGCATGCTCAGTTTGCTTTTCAATTCACGGCACAGCATGACTGGTCTCACAGTTCATCCGAAAACGGCACAGCTAGGAAGGCCCGCGATACTGTGCCTTTCTCCTCAGCTTCCTGGTTCTCCCCTTGTGACTGAGACGTCACACAGGGGGAGTGAACCAGGGCAGCATCAGCTTTAGCAATACAGAGTGCCATACTGCGGGGCTCGGTTGCCGTAGTAACGGCAGTCGAGAACGAGGCTTGGAAAGCACCAGATCGCAGAAACGTCTGCAGGGGGAGCCAACAGCAGTAGCTAAGATGGCGCAGCCGAGTCCAGGAAGCAGCTAAAAAGTAAAATTCAACAAAAAAAGGTATTTTCTAAACTTTAATATAACCATTTAATGTGCAATTCATTAAACATTGTTTGTTCTATACATACATTAGAAAAAATTAAGTATTAAAGCTGAGTTTACTTCCTCTTTAAGGGTGTTTTGCACGTCTTGATCATGCACAGGATATGAACTATCTTTTATGGTTCATTTTGTTACAGATATAAAAGTTTGTTTAGCGTGAGCACATGTGATTTTGGGGATAAATTAAAGACAGCATACTTTTTTCTTTGAAACAGAGTACATCTGAAGAATGGAACAAACTTGGGAAGTGGAAAAAAAAACTCATTGCACACTTGGAGAACTATTTGCCATTTGATATTACCAACCACAGTTGGCGGTCTCTAGGTCACTTATTACAGAATCCCACCAATATAAGAATATTCCAGATCAGTGGCAATCACCTTTTTGATACTGGGGACCTCTAGTGTGGATATTAGCATGTTACTCTACAGAAAGCCCCCAGACCTGCAACAGGAGGAGATGGTCAAAGTCTACATGCATCCTAAAAAAGAGCTTGTAATAGACTGCAGACATTCGGCAGAAGATCAAAGGCTGAAACCCCAACGTGCCACAGGACTTGCAGACATGCTTTAACAAATATGTACCATATATAATGTTGCAAGAGCAATAACCCGCGCTTCAACTCAATGCCCCTAAAATGTGTGCTTTGTACAGTCCCCTTAAAAACGAATTGTACCATTTTAAAATCGTGAAAAAAATAAATAACAAAAATGGATGGACATCAGTCATAAGTACAACCGTGTGAAAAAACAAACCAGGGAATGTAAATTACTAGAACCTAGTGTAAGAATAATGTTCCTTCCTAGTCTAAGCAAGCACATAATTAAAAGATAGATATGGAAAAACAGGCTGTTGTCTTCAGGGGCTCAGAAGGCAGAATAGGTGCCGAAAGGCAGCATGCGGCCAGTGGGCACCAAGGTTCTATATTATGGATTAATATACATTTATTCTTCTTTTCATAGCGTTAAACCCCAAGTATCCATGCCAAACAGCTTCATTTACGTTCTTTTTTTCCATGATATAGATTGTGGGTTTCAGCCAGCTTCCAAGTTTGCTATTTTTAAACTACTGCCAGTTTAACCTCTGGGTTTTTTGCTGACACCAAACGAAATATTTCTCTGTGCAGAAAACACTGCCAATTTGCATCAATAATGGAAGAAAAAACTGCTAGCAGAACATAGCCTACGCCAGAATACATTAACAATGGAGATTTATATGAAAACAATTTGGGGATTTTCACGCCATGAGCAAAACAAAAATGACTGCATGACAGGGGTGAGTGGTTTAAGCTTCAAAGACATGAGGGCATTTTTTTAAGAGCCGGCAGCATCAGTCAATCAGCAAACAAAGCCACGGGTCAAGTGCCCAAAGGTTTAAGAATAACCGTAGTCAGAACATTTATCTGGGTTGGAAAAACCGCCGAGCTGCCTGGAAATACAATACATAATATGCGTGTATGCCTAGGGTCACTTCAACTCTGATCTGAAAGTACAAGGCTTTCCTATGCACACATAAGAATTCGCTCAGATTTGCTTTTATATTTACATTTCTGGGATTTTCCCAGGACACTGCAAACAAACTATAAAATTCTTACTTAGGAATATAAAAAAAAAAAAAAGGAAGAAGGAGAAGGGGGGGGGGTGTCTGCCAGATGTATATGAAAACAAAGGTGCATGCATAATCCAAAGTTTCTCCAATGAAATAGAGAGATACCAGTTAAAGCTAAACATGTTTGCCAAAAACCATATACAAGTGATGCACTTTTGAAACCGAACTCCAGTCAAAAATGGTTAATTTGAACAGCCCATCAATAGACACGCTTTTGCTTGAATATTTTCAAGTCAGATATTCTTCTGCCACTGGGTACCTTCAGTCCAGCATTCTTTAACCCACTTCCTGAGACGGTACTCCTTGAGCTGCCCCATCCTGTGACTGGACAGTGAAATATGCAGCAAAGTGATGCTTACAGCCCATAAAATGATTTGCTCCTTGCGCTGCTTTTTCCCCATACTCCAAGACTGCAAGAGGCTGATACTAGGTAAAATTTAGATACTTACATTTAAAAATATATATTTATTTATTGGCGCATTACCAATTACAGAGCTTCATTATTTTGCATCTTTGTAAGTGGAACGAAAGACAAAAAAAAAAAAAAAAAACACTATTTAGTATAGTAAGGCAACCCATACATTCCTCATTTAACCAGTAGGTTGAACGAAGAAAAAAAAAAAAAAAATTCCTATTCCTACACAATCGATGTGGATGGGGGAATCACACCCGCTGAGCTATTGCGGTCCGACGGCAGGGAGCCTTTCCTGCTATCAGAATACAATTTCTATCGCTGGCTATATCCTGCTGCACTGAACGCTCAGGAGAAACCCAATAGGCTGGTTTTCCAGAAGTTGGATCAGTAGATCAGACATTCCTGATGACATGCATTGAGGTCTGACTAGTGGCGGTATCTCCGGGTCCTTTACTGACTTTACATCCGGCTCAGGTGGAACGCACGCTGGCTTAGAGAGACGTGCGGCGGCAATTGCTTTTGAATAAGCTCTGCATAGTGGGTTCCGCTTTAGGGCACACGAAAATGTGAGTGTATCGGCTTTCGTTTAGAATTACCACTTTTAATAAATATATTGCACGATCAACCCGTAATTGTTCTTTTATTCTGGGTTAAACCTGTGATTAACATTGTATGTGAGCAATAAGGAAGTGGATGTAAACTACAAATCCAACAAAGTAATCAGCATATAAGGGGTAAGGGTCCTGTTGGCCCAATGCCTTCTGGGGAGTGGCCCCTCATATACTAGGTGGTGGAGCACAGTATATTAGTGGAGCAGTTATTTAAGAGCATGCATCACCAATTCACAGATGGTGGAAAAAGAAGTGGAATAGAAGCCTATTATTGTTGCATGGACTTTTATTGCACATTTATATTCTTTTGGTGAATAGTTTACAAAATATTGATGGTTGCACAATTTTGTATATTTGATGACATTTTTTAAAACAGTTGTACTATTAAACTAGCACCTCAATAACTATTAAATTCATTTTGGGATAACCAAGAATTGACAGCAGCAGCTGAGCACTAATTCACACATAGGAATTCCATCTAGGGGGCACCATTTCATTGATCTAAACTGAGCATATGCAGAGTGCCTTCAAGGCTCAGTAGTATTAGAAGATGGACTGGAGACAGTAAAGGAAAGGGAGGGTTAGAGTAGAGGATCAAAGAACCTTTTTACACCATGCAGAGAATTAAAGTGATTGTAAAGTCTTTTCTTATCTTTTTTTTAAAAAAACAGACATGTTCTACTTATCTCCTCTGTGCAGTTGGTTTTGCACAGAGCAGCCTGGATCCTCCTCTTATTGGGTCCCTCCCTCCTATCGAGTGCCCCCACAGCCAGCAGCTTGCTATGGGGGCACCCAAGCCAAGCTGCAGCTACATGTGTCCATTCAGACATGGCGCTGACATTCGGCCCTGCCCCTTCTCTCCTGATTGGCTCACTGACTGACAGCAGTGGAAGCAAACTGCGCTGTAGCTGTATCCCAGCCAATCAGGAGAAAGAGTCCCAGGACAGCTGAGGAACTCGTTGACATTGCTGGACAGAGGGGGAACAGGTAAGTTTTAGGGGTGCTACAGACAGGCTTTTTATCTTAATGCATAAGGATGAAAAACCATCCTGGCTTTGCAACTCCTTTAATTTAGGTTTTTACAGTATTTGCTGGAAAGGGTTAACAGTAGACAACTAGCCAGTCAGTTTGGAGAAGGTGAGTGAGGAGTATAACAGAGTGTCTGGTTAGGTTTCTATTGGTAAAGACGACTGTAGTCCCTGCATGCAAGGGTGGCTCTATATAATGCTGCAAAAGAAAGTCACCCTAAAACAAGACACCAGGAGCTGAGGCTATGGCACCAAACAGGAACATAGGCAGGGGTTAAAAGAGGAGGCTGCATAATGGATTATGTGATTAAATTAGCTGCTCAAAGTGGTTGAAAAACTGGGGGTTTACCATCACGTTTTAAGGGGACAGGGAATATATTGGGCAGATTTACCTACTGGGCTACCAGAACATTTTTACAAACCAGCAAGTGCTTCCGTCTGACATACACCCCGAATCCCACATATCACTACTTCAAGAGATAGGCTTATACTCCCATACTCCCAAGAAACCTTGCAAAAACAGCAGTAAGCACATGGAAAGCCAGAATGATTAAAAAAAGAAAAAAAAAGCCACACACACACACACACACACACACTTTTCCTACAGCAAATTAGAGTTGTGATTATATGGTTATATGCTAGAACTGCACAATTAATCATTTTAAAAAAAGAAAAAAAAAAAAAAAGGAATATCGATTCAACCCCCCTCACAATCTTAGCCCCGGTTCACACTTGTGCGTGTGCAGGGTTCGCATGTAATATCGGAGCGCACTGCTCCGACATTACATGCGATCGGCTGTGCGGTGCGAGTTTAGCCATACGGTTTGTATGGCTAAATTCGCACCGCAGCCGCTCCAAACACGCACAGGACCCTTTTTTCTAGCCGCATCAGGATCGGATCGCACAGCGGTTCACACTTGTGCGATCCGATCCTGTGCGAACTGCACGATCGCACTGCGATATGCGATCAAACTGGGGGTGTCGTTAAGATTACATTGACACCCCCAGCGTATCGCATATGGCAGTGTGAACTGCCGGGGGTGCGTGTGCGATGCGGGAAAAGGCTGCGAATTCGCAGCCTTCCCGCATCGCATATATGTGAACCGAGCCGGAATCTAGCATTTCCACAATTCATTGCAGTGCCATTCTCTGCTCACTCCCACCTGTCAAAAAAAAAAAAAACAAACTCTGGCAAAATATTTATCAACATTACTAATTGCTGGGAGATAACTATAAACAAAGTGTAATTTTGTTCTTTTAGATCAGGGGTGGGGAAACTTTTCTGCCAAGGGCCATTTGGATATTTATAACATTTGGGGGGCCGTACAAAATTATCAACTTAAAAATGTGCCTGTTATATTTGGTCAAACATTTAATTCACTCACCCCTAATGTGATGGCTGCAACTGCTTCTCTTTGGTGAGGTGTGTGAGGTTAGCTGGTATTGATTATGTCGCTACTCGCAACTGGTTTTTCAGGTTTGCGTCGGTCAGTCTGGAGCGCAGTTGACTTTTTGCTGGCTGGCACTGCTGGTGGGTACTGCTGCTGGTACTCACAGGTGGAGTGCATTTGATATCACTCCGCCTGTGACTCAGACTGTCGGGACGGAGTCGGAAATATACAGGAAGCATCAGCTTGGTTCCGACAGCTGGGATATGACGCGGCACTAGCAGGTGTCAGGAAGACTTGGGATGTCTGGTGAATGCGGAACACGCGACACTGCGCACCTCCACATAAATAGTGCTGCTGCCCGGCTGCCTGCAGTGCCATGGAGGGCCAGGCCAAATGATTTTGCGGGCCACATACGGCCTGTGGGCCATACGTTCCCCACCCCAGTTTTAGCGCAAAGGATGACTTCAGTCTGTAAATGAAGGCAGTTTAACCACTTAAAGACTAAGGCTCGGTTCACATTGGTGCGATGTGGGAAACCCTGGGAATCCACTGCAGGTTCCCGCATCGCACCCGACTCAATACAAAGTTGACGCCCCCAAATCGGTTCGCATATCGCATTGCGAACTGTCATTTCAGACAGGAATCTAATCGCAAAGGTGTGAACACCTATGCGATCCGATTCTGGTGCAGACCCAAAAAAGAAAAAAAAAAAAAGGTCCTGCATGAGTTTGGCCTGAGTGCGATGCAAATTCAGCCAATCTGTATGCCTGAATTCACGTCGCACAGACATCGCATGTGACTCGCGCCACACAGTGTGGTGCGAATCACATGCAATGTCTTCCATCGCACCAATGTAAACCGAGCCCGAGACTTTTTCTGATACTTGTTGCTTACAAATTAAAGTAAAAAAAAATCCCATTTTCTCTATTGTTCATTGACGGACAAAGCTCCTGATCTTAACCATTGGGATGCCCCAAAGCCGTGTTAAGCATGAGGGGTGGGAACAGCAGAAGAAAAATTCCCCAAGGCAAAACCATAGCCAACCAGGTAACATGGAGCTCAACAACTGGAGCTCATCTGAAAAAAATACACCCTTAACCACTTGCCGACCGCTCACTGTGCTGCTACTGCAGCAAAGCGGCTCCCCTGGGTCCAGCGACAGACCTATATCGCTGGACTCCTAGCTGTCTCTAGACACAGTGGGAGTCTGGCCGGAGGAGGAGAGGCAGCAATTGTGGGGGAAAGTGTGAGAAGATCCACCCGCTTGTGTAATTAAAGCAGGCGGATCTTCTGTGACAGACAGGGAGAGACCACAGGATTCAGCATAGCTGATTCTGCGATCTCTGTGTCACAGAACCCCCCTCCCCCCACACACACACGTTAGTAAGCATGAGGCATACATTTAAACCCTTGATCAACAACAGTGTTAACCCCTTCCCTGCCAGTGTCATTATTACAGTAACAGTGCATATTTATAGCACTGATTACTGTAGTAATGTCACTGGTCCCCCCAAAGGTGTGTCAGTTAGGGGGTCCGATCTGTCCACCGCAATGTCATAGTCCCAAAAAAAAAAAAAAAAAAAGGCAGATTGCCACCATTACTAATGAAATAAAAAAGGATAAATCTTTCCCATAGTTAGTAAACATGATATATTTATTTTACGCAAACCAATCAAAATACGCTTATTGTAATTTTTTTTTACTAAAAATATGTAGCGGTAAACAAAATTGGCGTAAAATGTTAAAAAAATTTAGATTTTTTACATTTTTTGGGGGAATGTTATATATCAGAATGTGAAATATAGTTTAAAAAAAAAAAAAAAAAAAAAATTGTAAAAGGTGATCAAATACCACCAAAAGAAAGCTCTATTTGGGGGGGGGGTGAGGTCGTAAATTTCATTTGGGTACAGCATCACATGACCGCGTAATTGTCCGTTAAAATAACGCAGTGCCGAATCGCAAAATATGGCCTGGTCAGGAAGAAGGGGGTAAAATCTTCCGGTCTTAAAGTGGATAAAAATACGCTCATTGAGAATTTTTTTGTCAAAGACATGTAGCTAAATACATTTTGGCCTAAATGTATGACAAAAATTTAATATATTGGATATTTTTTTAACAGTGAAAGTAGAAAATGTCAATTTTATGTAAAATTTGCGCTATTATCGCAAAACATAAAAAGCGCAGAGGTGATCAAATGCCACCAAAAGAAAGCTCGGTTTGTGGGGAAAAAAAAAAAAAAGAGGACGTAAATTTTGTTTGGGTACAGCATTGCATGACCGTGCAATTATCAGTTAAAGTCACGCAGTGCCAAGTTGAAAAAAGTGGCCTGGTCTATGAGCAGCAAAATCTTCTGGGGCTAAAGTGGTTAAAGAGGACCAGGTCCTCTAAACAGCGACCTGCAAAACCTTGTGGTCAAAAGAAGCATCCGCAGATGCCAACACATACACTTTAAAAAAAATCTTGTAAAAGGCGTGCACAGACGACCATGTAACTGCCTTGCAAACCTGCATCACAGACGCATCACAGACACCTAATAACGGAAGGCCCATGAAGCACTAAGCACTCTAGAGTGCGCCTTAAATGGGAAAGGAGGAACCTGACCCTTAATTGAATAGGCTTGAAACACTGTCTAATCCATCTGGAAATGGTCACAGCAGAAGCAGACAACCCCTTCTGAGGTCCATCCGTGTACACAAATAGGGAGTCTTGACTTCCTAAAAGACTCTGTAGCGGCCAGGTATACCCTACTTGCCCGATCCCGAGACACAGGGAAGGCAACACAGTGTCTTCATTCAAATGAAAATCAGAGACAACCTTTGGCAGGAACGACGGACAGGCGTGAAGAACCACCTTATCTCTGTAAACCACCAAGGTGGACAAGACCGCACCGCCAGCTCAGACACCCTGCACGCAGAAGCGATTGCCACTAAAAAGGCCACCTTCTGGGATAACCTAAGTAGGGGAACCTCCCTAAGATTTTCAAAAGGAGGTTTCTGGAGGACTGAAAGCACCAAATTGCGGTCTCAAGGTGGCAATGGAGATCGCACCGGAGGACCCAAGTGTCGAACTCCCTGGATAGAACTACACTCCATCCAAGGAAAGAGTGGCCAATGGTCATTGAAAGAAGACTGCCAAGGCCGAGACCTGGCCCTTGATAGTACTCCAGGCCAGGCGCTGCTCAACCCCCTGTGGGAGGAAGGTCAAGATCCGAGCCACCGAAAAGGAGAGAGGATGAACCCCAAGAGACTCACACCACGCAATGTACAACTTCCATGTACGATGGTAGAGCTTCCTAGAGGTAGTTTTTCTAGCTTTTAACAGCGTAGGAATCACTGAATCAGACAAACCTATCTTTCAGCGACTGGCTTTCAACAGTCAAGCAGTTAAAGCCAGCGACTAACGCAGGATAGAAGATTGGCCCTTGGGACAGCAGATCTTCCCTGAGAGGAAGTCTCCAAGAAACATCGGCAACCGGCCGCACCAGATCAGTGTACCAAGACCAGGGAGGCCAGTCTGGGGGCCACTAAGATTACCAGAATTCCTTCTGCCTCAATCCTGCTCAGAAGTCTTGGCAGAAGCTTTAGAGGGGGGAAAGGCGTAAATCAGACAATTCTGACCCCATGAGACCCCCTTTGCACCTTCCCGTTGAGAAGAGAGGCCAACAGGTCCACCACGGAAGTGAGAAGAGAGGCCAACAGGTCCACCACGGAAGTGAGAAGAGAGGCCAACAGGTCCACCACGGAAGTACCCCACCGGAGGCACAACTGATTAAATACCGCCGGATGAAGTTACCATTCCCCCTGGGCCAATGCCAATTTTCCACCCTGGGAATGTGTACAGCGGAGATGGCTGGAACAAAAACGTTCTGCCCAACTTAGAATGCCGGCTACTTCCTGAGCCGCCAGGACACTTGTATCCCCTGGGTGAATGACAAGGCCAGAGTCATGGCATTGTCTGACTGAACTCGCACCGGACACCCCTGAAGACGATTCGTCCATTGATCCAGAAAGTCTGATCACTCGAAGGTCTGTACATTGACTAGCAGTCTGGATTCTTCCAGTGTCCAGACCCCCTGAGCAGACCGTCTGCTGGACAATAGAAGTTGAATTGCTTCCTGCAGTTTCTGGAGTTTTTCCAGAGGAAGGAACACTCTGGCTAAGGCAGAGTCCAAAGTCAGACCCAGATAGTCCAGATTTGTGGATGGAACCAGAGCAGACTTCTGAAGGTTCAGAATCCCAACCAAACTCAGGGTTCGCAGATAAGCTCCAAGTTGTCCACCAGAGCAGTCGGAGACTCCACTCGCAGAAGATCATCCAGGTACCCCAGTACTGCGATCCCTGCTGACGCAACAATGCCAGCACCGGGGCCAACACTTTTATGAAGACCCGAGGAGCAGAGGCGAGACCAAAGGTTAACGCCAAAAAACTGATAATGCTCCTCTCCCACGGCAAAGCGGAGAAAGCGCTGGTGACCAACACATTAGAAAGTGAAGGCAAGCATCCTTGATGTCGATAGAAGCAAGAAGACCCCCCTGATGCAGGGATGCCACTACTGTGCGAATGGACTCCATTCAGAACTTCTGCACCCGCAAAATCCCTGAAGGGATTTGATCCCTTGTCTTGAGACCTGGAGGGGCGAAGAAAAAACATTTATGAGCCAAGGAAGGACCACGTCTAGGACAGGGCTCCTTGCCCTTACTAGCCTGCGGAAGAAAGGTACTCTCCCCCCTGTGAGACCCTCAATGTCATCCAAGGAAGCTCCAAACGGGCGATCATATAAGGCCCTCTTAAATGCTGGTCTGTGGACCAGACTTCTAAGTCAAAACACACGCCTAGGACCACTGCTGAGACAGACCCTCACAATCAGGAGGAGCCTTATCCAAAAAGGAGGCATCACAGAAAATGCAGCCCCTGGACCAACCAGTCCACCAGCTCAGTAAAAGGCAGGGGGAAGCTGCTCCCCCCTCCAGGTCCCAGCGTAAAAGCTTGGCCCACTGGGTCAGAGTTTGCGACACCAGGGCAATAGTAAAAACCGGCCTAGGTGCCAAATTAGCCACAGTGTACATATGGTGGGCCAGAGACTCCCCTTTTTGGTCAGCCGCGTCCTTAATGCCCGTGGACCGGAATCAGGGTTGCTTTTTTAACCAAGAAACACGAGAGTCCACCACAGGTGGAACATTACACTTTTTAAGCAGGGAGTCCTCATAAGAGTATCGCATAGCATAACGCTTAGGGACCACAAGGGGGCTTTTTAGATGACCCCATTGTTTAGGGACAATTTTATCAAAGTGGGCGGGAAAGGGGAACACCATTGCCGCTCTAAAGGGCTTGTGGGTGCCAAAAAGAACCAACGCCTCTGATGCGGCATTAGCCACATCCTCCATTTTTAAAGTCTCACGCACAGATCCAATCCATGCATCCACCAGCGCCTTTTCATGTGCAGCTATAGAAGCAGAGGAATCACCCTGACTATCTGAGAAATTAGGATGTGTGGACATAGACCCAGCAGGGCAACTCATGTCCGCATCAGATTCAGGATCTGATGAGACAGATGAGAGACTGGTAAGGGGGGGGGGGGGCCTTTTTGATAGCCAGTTTCCCCACGACCAAATCCACCTTGAACACCAAAGACTCCAGCACTGCTGTCAGTGCAGTAGGGGATTGTTTGGACCCAGAGGGCCCAGCAGCCTCAGAGGGGGATCAGGTGGAGAAATGTGCTGCAGAGACTCCATGAGTAAAAAAAAGGGGACCCACAACACAAAAAAAATGGTGCAAAAACCCTGCAAGGGACACCCCCACAGGTCCGCAGGCACAGAGCGCCAATCAATCCTATAGCAGAGAGGAAAAGAACCTCACCAGACTCACCACACACTGATCAGGCACCGCAGCGCTAGGCTATCTGCACACACATGGCGACCAGGAAGAGAAAGATCCAGGAGTCGGCACCAGGGGATAAGCACCACTGCCAATATATGCTTAACAGTCATGGCCGCCACTATTCGCAATGAGAAACTACTAGAAAATGGCTGCTGAGGCTACACAAACGTGGCCACCGAATCTACAGTACACAGGCTACAACCCAGGAGGGGTCTCAAGAGCCCCGAAAATGACACCAGCAGGAAGGAGGGGCCCTGGCAGAAGCCCCCAACAGGTACAGCCCCCTGATCAGTCATCCAGACTGACCTGAAAAGTTGGTATGGCCACCCCATGGGGGTAGGCAGATGAGGGGCAAAGTGTCCACAGGGACGGAAGAGGGACAATGAATGGGAAAGGAGGAGAACATGGGGGTCCGACCGTCCCAAGGAGGGGCCCACGTCCACCCCAACACCCTCTAGGGGGAAGAGGGAGGGACAGCTACTTGCCATACCAGGAACAGGGTGGGCACCGCTCCATACAGAACCACCTCTCCATCGAAATGGGAGGGCTGTCAGCCAGAAGGAACGCCTCAACCGAGGCTCCTTTGTGACCTTGCGAGATGTTTAAATCGCAGGCCAGCCCCCGTCCAGTGGGGCTATATCGTGGTGGACCTAGCGTGGAGCCGAGGCCTGCGCGCGCTGGCAAGACTGGGATGACCACTGGATTAAAAAAAAGTCCGGTCCATCGCCCATTTCTGTAATTGTAGATTCTCACAGGAAAAAGAAAGTCATTAAAAACTTAAAAGATTGCCAGGACCGAAGATACCAGCAAGGAACCAGGTCCTTACTCCGGACTAGGCAGTAAAAAAAAAAAAAGAAAAGAAAAGTGTGCCTATAGCCAAGTAGGAGTATACCCCCTGGGACTGCCCATAGGCTTAGTCAAACTTTTTTGGCCTAATGTCCTACTCCTGTAGGGGGCAGTATAACCCAATGGTTAAGAAGATCAGAAGCTCTGTCCGTTAATGAACAATAGAGAAATACACTTCCATAGTTACATAGTTACATAGTTAGTGAGGCTGAAAAAAGACACAAGTCCATCCAGTTCAACCTATGATGTGTGTGTGTGTTTGCTAACCGTACATTGTATACCCCTGTATGTTGTGGTCTTTAAGGTGTCCATCCAATAGTTTTTTGAAACTATCAAGGCTCCCCGCTGATACGACTGCTTGCGGAAGAGAATTCCACATCCTTACTACTCTTACAGTGAAGAACCCCTTACGCACTTTAAGGTTAAACCGCCTTTCCTCAAGTTTTAGTGAGTGGCCACGTGTCTTATTGTATTCCCTTACTCTGAATAGTTTGTTCCTTATGCTAGGGTCGCCAGTACAATATTTGTACATTGATATCATATCCCCCCTCAATCGTCTCTTCTCCAGAGAGAATAAGTTCAGTGCTTGTAGTCTTTCCTCATAGCTGATGTCCTCCATTCCCCTAATTATTTTTGTTGCCCTTCTCTGGACTTTCTCCAGTTCCAGCACATCCTTCCTGAGGACCGGTGCCCAGAACTGGACAGCATACTCCAGATGTGGCCGGACCAGAGTTTTGTAGAGTGGAAGAATAATCTCTTTATTTCTGGAGTGAATCCCCTTTTTTATACAACCCAGTATTCTGTTGGCTTTGCTTGCAGCGGCTTGGCATTGCATGCCACTTCCAAGCCTGTTGTCTACCAGTACCCCCAGGTCCCTTTCCATCCTAGACTCACCCAGAGGTTCCCCCCCTAGTGAGTAGCTTGCTTTCTGGTTACTGGCCCCCAAGTGCATTACTTTACATTTTTCTACATTAAACCTCATCTGCCATGTAGTTGCCCACCCCGTTATTTTGTTCAGGTCTGCTTGCAAGATTTCCACATCCTGTATAGAAGATATTGGCATGCCTAATTTAGTATCATCTGCAAATACTGAGATTGTACTAGATATCCCCTCCTCTAGATCATTTATGAATAAATTAAACAGGATTGGTCCCAGGACAGAACCCTGGGGGACCCCACTTTCCACACCCGCCCACTCAGAGTACTCCCCATTAATCACCACCCTCTGGACTCTCCCCTGGAGCCAGTTCTCTATCCAGGTACTCACCTTATGGTCCATACCTACCTTCCTTAGTTTGTACAGTAAGCGTTTGTGGGGAACGGTGTCAAAGGCCTTTGCAAAGTCCAGATACACCACATCCACAGGCTTACCTTTATCTAAGTGGCAGCTCACTTCATCATAGAAGGTTAATAGATTGGTTTGGCATGAACGATTTTTCATGAATCCATGCTGATTACTACTTATAATACCGTTTTCATTACTAAAGTCTTGTATGTGGTCCCTTATCATCCCCTCCAAAATTTTGCAGACTACTGATGTTAGGCTGACCGGCCTATAGTTACCCGGGATATATCTCGGCCCCTTTTTAAATATTGGTACCATGTTGGCTTTTTTCCAATCAGCTGGCACCATACCTGTCTGTAAACTATCCTTAAAGATCAAGAATAATGGTCTGGCAATCACCTGGCTGAGCTCATTAAGAACCCTTGGGTGCAAGCCATCTGGTCCCGGGGATTTATTTATGTTAAGTTTCTCTAGTTTAGCTCTAAGTCTATCCTCTGTTAGCCATGGCGGCACTTCCTGAGGTGTATTATTTAGTTTGGCCTTACAAGCTGGGTTCGTGTAGCCCCCCGATTCCTTTGTGAAGACTGAAGAAAAGAAATTATTTAACACTTCCGCCTTTTCTCTGTCCTCTGTGGCCATTTTTCCTTTATCATCTTTTATGGGGCCAATGTGTTCTGGCCTCGCTTTCTTACTGTTTATATACTTAAAGAACTTCTTGGGGTTCTTTTTACTCTCCTCCGCTATATGTCTCTCGTGTTCTATTTTAGCCGCCCTGATTTCATCTTTACATTTCTTATTACACTCTTTGTAGTGCTTAAATGCTGCCAATGACCCCTCAGTCTTGTATTTTTTGAAGGCCTTTTCTTTAGCTCTAATATACATTTTTATGTTGGAGTTTAGCCACCCAGGGTTTAGTTTTGCTCTTTTAAATTTATTTCCCTGTGGAATGCACTGGCCCACCCCCTTGTTAAGTATGCTCTTGAAGCACTCCCATTTTTCCTCCGTGTTCTTTGTTCCCAGGGTTCTATCCCATTTGATATTTTCTAGCAGCGAGCGCAGTTTAGGGAAATTGGCTCTTTTGAAATTCAGTGTCCTTATATTACCCTTGTGTTTCCTATTACTGTAATTAATACTGAAACCAATTGACCTATGGTCACTGTTCCCTAAGTTGTCCCGTATTTCTATATCCGTGAGCAGGTCTGTATTGTTGGTAATCAGTAGGTCAAGTACCGCATTGTTTGTCGGTGCATTCACCATCTGACCCATGAAATTGTCCTGCAAAACATTTAGGAACTGCCTAGCCTTGGCTGAATGCGCGGTTCCTTCTGCCCAGTCTATATCAGGATAATTAAAGTCCCCCATTATAATGACATTTCCCATCCTTGCTGCCAATCCTATCTGTAACATGAGGTCCGCCTCCCCCTCCTCCCTCTGGTTGGGGGGCCTATAGCATACGCCCAATATTACCTTCCCCACCGTGCCTTCCCTTTGAAGCTCTACCCATAGGGATTCTGCTTCGTCCATAGCTCCATTATTAATATCATCCCTCATATTTACCTGTATACTGTTCTTAATATACAAACATACCCCTCCCCCTTTTTTACCCTCTCTATCTCTGCGATAAAGGGAATACCCCTGAATGGTCGCCATCCAGTCATGAGAGCTGTCAAACCAAGTCTCAGTTATCCCCACAAAATCTAAGTCCTCCTCAAACATCAGCAGCTCCAGCTCTCCCATCTTGTTGGCCAGGCTTCTGGCATTGGTATATAAGCCTCGTAATTTTGATGTTTTTAGGCTGCTCTCTTGATTTTTCCCCGTACCCACCCTGGGTATAGGAGCTCCGAACACCCTACCGCTAATGCCCCCATTTCTGCCCTCTGAAGCTTGCTTTCCACTGGCTAATTCTACATCTGTACCCTCCCCCCCATTCCCTAGTTTAAAAGCCCCTCTAACTTTTTGGCCATCCTCGCACCCAGTACGGCTGCACCCACCCCATTTAGGTGCAATCCGTCCCTACCAAAGAGCCGGTGACCGACTGAGAAGACGGCCCAGTTCTCCAGGAACCCGAAACCCTCCTTACTACACCAGCTCCTCAGCCACTCGTTAACTTCCCTAATCTCCCGCTGCCTCTCTGGTGTGGCTCGAGGTACAGGTAGTATTTCGGAAAATACTACCTTGGAGGTCCTAGTCCTCAACTTAGCGCCTAAGTCCCTGAAATCGTTTAGGACTCTCCGTCTTCCTCTGCCTATGTCATTGGTACCCACGTGTACCATGACAGCTGGGTCTTCCCCAGCCCCACCCAATAATCTGTTCACCCGATCCGCGATGTGCCGAACCCGAGCGCCCTTTTTTTTTTTTTTCCGATTCTCTAAACAGAAAAGTTAACCAACTTTTTTTTTAAAATGTGAAAGCGGTTATGATGAGAATGGTGAGAGAATCATGAACTTTATTCTAAGCAGAAAAAAACAAACGGGATTCTCATTTTATCCATGTCGTGCATCTCTAATATATGCTCGAAGAATACAGTCTCAAATTTTGTGTCCATAAATATACAACATTGTATTGGTAGGAAGTTACAGGCAATTTCTGTTCCATGACCGCTACCAAATAAAAATAGATTATTAACTTCAAAGTTTTAGGTCACTGCAACCAATAAGATGTTTTTTCTTCACTTGAATTTGCAGCATTCCCACTTCAGGTATGTGGCTTTGATGGCATTGATAATGTTATGAGGAAATAGGTAATATGCAAGCACCTTTTCCTTGAGAAGCCAGTTTTGTAACACATACTTACCCAGATGCTATGCATTGCATGTTTCTCATAAGGAAACAATAGCACCACCCATACAAATACGTTCACCCAAAACAAGTTCTTCTGCACTGATACATGTATATTTACCCAGCACACACTATATACAGGAGTTGTCGCACACTTTATTTGCAACAATCTATTCCCATAAAGGCAACCCCATAAATGCAAGTGTCAAGACACCAATACATCTTAGGTTAATCTTTTCTGAAGAGCAAATTCATTTAAAGCAAAAATTTGAGTCAACTTAAAAGAGTTAACTTAAAAGAGTCAACTTAAAAAAAAAAAAAAAAAAAAAAAAAGCTAAAAAAAAGGTGGGGTTATTTGGAATAAGCTTTGTATATCTCCAGTGCCACAGAACATTTCTCTTTGTTACTTTTGTGTGCGCTGTGAACTCCTTAGGGATTTTCTTGTACTGTAATCTCTAAGGTGCTTACAAAGGAGCTAAGTGCCAACCTTCTAAAACTCCAGCATGCATGTGGACAAACATCCAAGGACTGAAGGAGGAAGACAATGCAAAATAGGTGTGGCAGCAGTGGGTTTAAAAAAGAAAAAAAAAAAAAAAACGTAACAATTTAAACTGTTTGTAAAGTCTTTTAGGTTGAAATTAAAAACCCATTCAAACACAGAGCTTCCATTAGGCTCTGCCCCCTCACTCTCCTGGATTGGCTGAGTTTCATTGACAGCAGTAGGAGCCAATCAGGAGAAGAGACCCGGACAGCTGAGGAAGGGCCGGACTGGCCTGCCGGGGAATTTCTCAGTAGGCCGGCAAGTCCTCCTGCCCTGGGGTTGGCTTAAAGTAAAAAAAAAAAGGCTGCGGCCCCAGGCCGACATGTGCACTGTGCATGCACTGGGTGGGAAAGCCCGTACATGCTCAGCTATTCTCGGGCAGAAGGCGCATGCGCGGTGACGTTATGGCACCATTTTTAAATGTAATGCGCCTCACCAAAGGTTAAGTGAGACCCTTCCATCTCCTCAGGAGATGCAGTGCTGCGGCAATGATGCAGGAGATTTTCCTGTACCATGCTCGCAACCCCTGCACCATGCCCCTGACAAATCCTCATGTACCATGCTCACACAGCCTATGACCACCTCCTGTACCATATCCACACTTGCCACCTAACCGGAATATAAAATATATACATACATACATACATACATACATACACACTTTTAGATCGTTCTTATCTTTATATAATACACTCTTTAAATGTGCTTTAAAATGCATGGTTTTCCCCATTTATGAACCGGAAAATAATAACGTTATGCTGTTGGGCTGGTATGAAATTCTTTCCTGGGCTGAATTTTATTCCCAGTCTGGCCCTGGGATGAGGCATTAGTGGATATCGCTGTATAGAGAGTGGCTTAAGTATTAGGGGGGAGCTGTTGCACACAAAGTGCATTAAGAAAAAAAAAAAAAAAAAGAAAAACACCTTACTATACAACCCCTTTAATTCCCCCAACCACCCATCGCAGCCCTAAGAATGAGGACCCCTAAGTGAGGGCCCTCACGTGCCACCCGATTCAAGGGAGGTGCCAAGCTGACCATATGGCCATAATTTTGTGGGACCCAGCCGCAAATAGCATGGATCCTCAGTACGGCAGATGGCCAAGGGGGGAGTTGGGGGCTTCAGCTAGACCCACTGAGGCCGCGCCACAACTGCGGCGCCCAACTCGGCTGCATGGCCTAGTAGGCCAAGAGCCTGAATTTTCAGGACGCCTTGCCGCCAGGACGAGCGCCCCAGTAGATCCAACCACCCAGGGCAGTGGAGGGGGAAGGCGGATGCTACTAGAGCTGCAGGATTCTGTGTGTAACATAAAAAATAAAAAAAACACAACCTCCAGCAAATGTTTATCAACATTGTGAAGGCTGCTAGATCACTATAAAAACACAATGCTTTACAATGTATCATTTCCTTCTTTTAGATCAAAAGGAATGAATTTCCTCTGTAAAGTTGGGCAGTTTATCCAGATGAAGCCTTTTTCTGACACTTGTTGCTTACAAGTTAAAATCAGAATTTTTTGCTAGAAAATTAAGACTCCCGAAGTTGTTTTTTTTTTTAGCAGAGACTCTAGAGAATAAAATGGCGATCGTTGCAATCTTTTGTCACACTATTCGCGCAGAAGTCTTTAAAAACGCAGTTTTTTTTTTTTTTTTGGAAAAAAAATACGATTTTTGTAAGGTCTTACTGTAAAAAAATTTTCTCTGAAGTCCCATTGACAGACGCAGAATCATCGCATCAGCTGAATAGGTTATGCTGCCCCCTGCAGTAGTCTAGGCGAGAAAAAAAAAAAAAGGTCACCACAGGCATAAAACACACACACACACACACACACACACACACACACACACACAATCAGCAAACCAGTTAGTTGCAAGCAGTGAAGAAAAAAAACATCCCCAAATCAGAGGGGTGGGTGCTGCATCTGTCAATGAACTTCAGAGAAAAGATTTTACGGTAAGATTTTAAACGTATTTTCTCCATCGTCTATTGACAGACGCAGCCTCATCAGCTGAATAGGACATCCCAAAGCAGTGTAGGCATGAGGGGTGAGAAGAACGCAACCAGAAGTAACGTAAACTCCAAAGGCTAAACTTGGCCAACTGGGTAAGGAAGCTCAACCAAACAGGAGCTCACCCAAGTAAAGACCCCTAAGAGAAAACAAACATTCACTTACGAAACAGCAGCCTGCAAAACCTTGCGGCCAAAAGAGGCATCTGAAGATGCCACCAAATATACCTTGTAGAATTTGGTAAAAGCGTGCACAGACGACCAAGTCGCTGTCTTACAAACTTGTACAAAAGAGGTCTGATGGGGAAAAGCCCAAGAGACACTCAGCGCTCTAGTAGAATGCGCCTTCACAGGGAAAGGAGGAACCTGACCTTTGACTGAATAAGCCTGAACAACTGTCTGCCTGATCCATCTCAAAATGGTTGCAGCAGACGCAGCCAAACCTTCGAGGACCGTCCCATAAGGACGAAGAGTCCAATTTTCTTAAGGACTCAGTAACTGTCAGATAAACCCTTATCGCCTAAACCACATCCAAAGAATGCAAAGCTATTTCCTTGGGATGCTTAGGCTTAGGACATAAGGAAGGCAACACAATGCCTTCTAAGATGAAAATCTGACACCACCTTGGGAAGATAAGACGGATTAGGTTGGAGGACCACTTTATCCCTGTGGACCACCAAATAAGGCGGACAGGACAGCGCCAACTCCGATACTCTGCAAGCAGAAGTAATAGCCACTAGAAAAGCAACTTTCTGCAACAAGGAAGGCAGAGAAATTTCCCTAATATGCTCAAAAAGGAGGCTTTTGAAGACTGGCAAGACCAAATTGAGATCCCACGGAGGCAACGGGGATCTCCTAGGAGGAGCCAGATGACCCCTTTGAATAAAAAAGTGTGAATCAAGCTATTAGTAGCCAATAGACATTGGAAGTAAAAAGCCAAACTTGACCCTTGATAGTGCCCAAGGCCAATCGCTGCTCAACCCCTTTTTGTAAAAAGGCCAAAACCCTAGCTATAGAAAACAAGCGAGGATGCAGCTGCAGCGATTCACACCATGAAATGTACGATTTTCACGTACGACGATGGATCTTCCTAGATGTCGACTTCCTGGCCTTCAAAAGGGTAGGAATCACTGAGTCAGAAAGACCTCTATCCCTCAACACCTTGCTTTCAAACAGCCAAGCCGGTAAAGACAGCGACCGTAAAGCAGGATGGAAGATAGGTCCCTATAACAACAGATCTTCCCATAGAGGAAGTCGCCATGGAGGATCCACAACCATTTTTACCAGGTCTGCGTACCAAGCCTGCGGAGGCCAATCTGGCACCCGCAGAACGACCGGAATGCCTTCCACGCCACCTAGCAGAGAAACCTCGGCAGGAGAAAAAGAGCGGAGGGAAGGCATAAATCAGGTGATACTTGCACCAAGGAGCCACCAGAGCATCTGTGGCGTCGGCCAGAGGATCCCGAGACCTGGCCACAAACGGCTGGACTTTCCTCTTGAGGCAGGACGCAAACAGATCCCACCTCCGGAGTCCCCCACCGGGCATACAGGAGGTGAAGCACCTCCTGATGAAGGGACCATTCCCCTTGATCCAAACACCTGACGACTCAGGTAATCCGCTTGCCAATTCTCCACACCCAGAATGTGGACTGCGGAAAGAGCTGGAACATTGGCCTCTGCCCAAACCACAATCTCGGCCACCTACTTGGCCGCCAGGACACTCTTGGTGCCCCCTTGATGATTGATGTAAGCCACAGCCGTGGCATTGTCCGACTGTATCCGAAACAGAGAACCACATAGACAGCTCGTCCAATGGAACAGGCAAAGCTTGATCGCCCTCAGCTCCAGAATATTGATCAGCAAGGAGGACTCGTCGTTCAAGTACCCTGGGTAAAGAGCTTCCCCAGCACTCCACCCCAGCCCGACAGGCTGGCATCCGTGGTGACCACCGCCCAGAACAGCAGTAGGAAGGACTTGCCCTGACAGACACAGAACCAGTGACTGGATCCACCGGGAGAGAGCAGACTTTTTGAGATGGCTCAAACTAATCTTCTGGTCCAATAACTGAGGATTCCTGTTACATGTTGCCAGAATCTTTCTGCAGAGGCCTTGAGTGAGACTGCGCAAACTGAACCTCTTTGAAGGTTGATACCATCAGGCCCCGGGCCTTCATGCATGTCCGCAAGGAGGACTAATCTGCTAATCTGATCGCCCTTTGAAACTTCTGAAGCTTTTCCAAGGGGAGAAAGACCCTCGGCTAGAGCAGAGGCGAGAGTCAGCCCTAGATAAGTGACCCGTACGGATGGCGTCAGAGCAGAATTTTTTAAATTGATCGTTCGCCTGAATTCTTGGAGGGTCTGAACTGTAATTGAGATGTTGCCCAACAGAGCCGAAGGAGAGCCTGCTCGCAACAGGAGATCATCCAGATATTGTAAAATTGAGATTCCTCTGATGTACCAAGGCCAGCACCTTGGTAAAAACTTGGAAGCGGAGGGGAGACCAAAGGGTAATGCCACAAATTGAAAGTGTTCCTCTGCCAACACAAAGCGGAAGAATCGCTGATGTCCCTTGAATATGGGGACGTGGAGATACGCATCTTTGATATCGATGGAGGCCAAAAAAAAAAAAAAAAAAACCCTGATTCAAGGATGCCACCACTGACCGAATGGACTCCATTCGAAATTTCTGCACCTGCACAAAGCAGTTGAAAGCCTTGAGGTCCAGGATTGGACACACCTTGCCCTCTTAACTGGGCACTGAACAGATTTGAATAGAAACCCTTGAGAGCGTTCCTGCGGAGGAACCAGCACGATCGCTCCTTGAGCCAGGAGATCCTGCACAGCTTCCCGAAGAAGAAATCCAGGTCCCAGAGTCTGGAAGGAGAGTGGAGAGGCACAGAATCCAAGTTGCATGGAGGTTCAGTGTGAAAATTTCAGTCAGTGATGAGCCATGTCTTCTACTGGTGTTGGTCCACTGTTTTATCAAGTCCAAAGTCAGCGCAGCCCTCTACCAGGAAATTCTAGGAGCAATTCATGCTTCCCTCTGCTGACCAGCTTTATGGAGATGCAGATGTATTTTCCAGCAGAACTTGGCACCTGCCAAAAGTACCTACATCTTGTTTACTGATTATGGTATCACTGTGCTTGATAGGCCAGCAAACTCACCTGACCTAAACCTCAGACAATCTGAGGAGTATTGAAAAGATGACACCAGACCCAAAATTGTAGAAGAGCTGAAGGCCGCTATCAAAGTAACTTGGGCTTTCTATAACACCTCAGCAGTGCCGTAGGCTGATTGTCTCCATGCCACACCGCATTGCTGCAGTAAATTCATGTAAAAGGAGCCCCAAGTATTGAGTGCATACTAAAAAGTATGTCCATGTACAGTAAAGTAAGCCAGCATTTCTATATTAAAAAAAACATTTTTTATTGGCCTTATTTAATATTCTAATTTTCTGAGACACAGAATTTTGATTTTCACTAGCTGTAAGCCATAATCAAGATCAAGAAAGAAATGCTTGAAATATATCACTCTGTTTTGTAATGAATCTATATAATATTAGTGGTTTCACTTTAATTGAATTCTTGAAATATTTTGAGATGCCCGCACACATCATTTCTACTTTAAGCGTCAGCAATACCGATGCCAATCATAAAATTGCAACTACTGCTTTGCAAGACTTTTTAGGCCTTTAATGTTGACCTGAGAAGAAAAAAAAAATCAAAAGGGAATATTTGCTATGTTACACATGATGTAGAAATGCATAAGCAGTCCTCTGTAAAATGTATCTGCCTTCACTTCCTCCTTAAAAATAGCATCTGAATAGCAACTATCTGATAGAAAAGGGTTCTTAGGCACTCCTGAACAAAGTTACAAAGCTGTATATCTACAGTGTTATTGAATGCAAAGACTGCTAGTCTCAGGAGATCTGGAGTGAGATTTCAGGAGGTCAGTGCTGTGCTGCTTCCTGTTCCCTTTGCTGGAGGCCTTGACATGAGGAAAACACATCCGTGCATCTGTCAAGCTGGCTGCCTCCATACAGGGACACAGTGAAGAACAAGGTATGGCATGCTGGTTATAAGTAAAAGATCAACTGCAGAAATAGAAAAAAAAAGGTACTTGCCCGCCTTATACGCCTGCTTTTTTATGCACAAGTTTTTTTTTTTTTTTTTTTTTTAATGTTCCATGAAGTTCAATGAGCATAGTGTTACAAACTGATGAAAAAAAAAAAAAAAAAAAAAGAACTAAGCACTAGACCTCTTAAGGTCACTCATATGGGAGAGGGGAAACTGATGGTCCCAGCTGCTGCAAAACCCACTTGGAAAGTGGACACAACAAAGCAAACATACCAGACTGACAGAACTCAGGACCTCTCTATACATACATATTATACAGACAGTATATATTCACATACATTCTTGAACAGGCCAGTGACAAGTCTATTTAACACATCCAAAAGGATGTTAATTTTATGCAAAGTCACAATGGGTTTATCTAATTAGGCATTTCATAGGGGAACTGGAGGACTAAGGCAGGGTCTGACCAAACCAGGTATATTCTACATAAAAAGATATGGTTAAACCAAAATAGGGAGAGGATGGACAGTCCTCCTCAAAAGGAGTCAACTAAGGACACCTGGGTATGCTGAGAAAAACTTTATTAAAAGGTAAATAGGAAATTATTGATTCCAAAGACAGAAACAGACTCACATAAAACCCTGATAGTTAAAAACAAAAGCAATAGAGATCACTGTAATGACCAACAGACATTCCTGAACTTGTGGGGATGTAGAAGTCTGTTGCTGTAGAGAGATTGAGCCCCAAGAGGGGATTGGTCACAGTTAACGTAAGGACATTCACTTCACAAGTGGAAAAAAGTCTGATGAATAAGACCCACAGTTAGTAACTTCGGGGGTAGTCCAGCAGTAGATAAGTCTTAACTGTATGAAAAGGCACTCTTCGTATTAGCTGGATGTGCACTAGATAAGGACCTTGGGAACCAGCCCGGCGTGAGTGGAGGCTATGCTTATCAGTTGCATCACAGTAGACACTTGTATAACAAAATTCTTATTAGATGCAAATACCTTCTCCTGAATTGGGTGGACCCATCCTTCTGATAGTGCCCTTATCATTCCTGATGAGCTGTATCGGTCTGCAGTTCGACGTGTGTCCCCTGCCAGGATACTCTCTTCCACCTCCTATGCTCAGCTGAGCCGGTGCGGGAGGGGCGAGCGGCAAGCCGTCACCATGCTGTGACTTCCATGCTTGCTCTCTCTCCAAAGCGAAGCGGGTGGGCTTGGTCACGTTGGAGTCCCCGATTGGTGCAAAGAAATGACGCGGTGCTTATGCGTTTCACCAGCCAATGGACACTGGTTTCCTCAGAGCTGCAGCTCATCAGGAACGGTAACCACACTATCAGAAGGATGGGTTTATATGTGTGTTTGTCTTTGGAATCAATGATTTTCTATTTACCTTAACGTTTTTCTCAGCATACCCTAGTGCCCTTAGTTGACTCCTTTTGAGGAGGACTGTCCCTCCTCTCCCTCTTTTGGTTTATAGTATGTTTGTCAACCGACCATAGTAGGTAAATTACCTGAAATAAAACAAGGTGTGATTTTATAAATCACGTGACCGCGCCTAGGAAAATAGTGCCAATTTATTGTGAGTATACAGGTGATAAATAAACAAATTTAATTGTTAGTGGGCTGCTAGTCCTAAAACAACACGTGTTTAATGTTAGCAGAAAAATGAAAAAGGGGGGACAGCGCTCACAAATTAATTAAATAATCCAAATCTCATAAGATGTGCAAATAAGTATTTTCAAAAAAATGTACTGTGCAAATGTATGCGAGATGAATTCATTACATCAATTATATATATATATATATATATATATATATATTATATATATATATATATATATCTATATCTATCACATTCCAATAAAGTGACCGTGCATTGTGCTAAATATCATTTCAATAATCCAAAACTCTTGAGATCTATAAATGAATATCTCAAAAAATACTGTGCAAAAGCAAGATGAATTCAATACATCAATGCTATGTAAATCACATTCCAATAAAGTGACCATGCATCGTGCTAAATACCATATGAACAAAGTGACATCGCATACATCAGGAGGTAAAATATATATATAAAAATATAATCTCTATGTGAAAAAAAGCAAGTGCGAATAAAAGTGCATAAAAGGTTCTCAAAAAGTCCTATCAGGAGTGCTTCCTTAGATCGTGATGAAACAGAAGAAGAGAGGGAAATCCACCCCCGGATGAATAACTCACTTACCAGATGGCCCCTTGGGGTCTAGCATTGGTAAGTGGTATGCTGAATCCCAGTATAGATGGAATGCCAGCCCAGCTTGTATATGGATCTCTCCACTCAATCCGATAAATGAATATCCTTCAAAACCTCTCCTCAGACCATAATCTCCTCTGCTGCCAATCCCAGTGATGTCTCCTCACTACTTTGTAAATTACCTGTCTATTTGGGTGAACAGAGATTGGGGCTGTACTAAATCCCCCCGTTCTAAATAAGACCATTAGGTGCGAGCATTTTCTTTTTAGTTTCAAAAAGATAAGGTTAATACATCTGTGCTAGGTTCTTTTTATTCAAGCCCAACTCGACCCTTGAGGGCCAATTTAACTAAACAGTGCAAATCTGCAAAGGAGTGTGGAGTTTAGGTGGTCTGGTCTGACTTGGAAGGAATCAAAGACAATGAATGCAAGAACACAGATTAAAAAGGGTTGTAAGTATTTATGGTAAATAGCATTCTTCCAATGGTAACTTGTTCATCTAATTAGTAGAAAAATCATGCAAGTTAGGGCATTTCTGGAAAACTGCGATTAGGTTTTTATGACTGCAACTGTCCTCGGCCAAAAGGCATTATCTGTCAACCAGAAGATCAAAGGGGCTACTAAACTGGCCAATCAGATTGCTTCACTTTGTTACTGAATTAGGAAGAGGTATATATTAGGGAAGGTTTTTCTGGCTAAGTTATGACAGGAGAAACTGGGTTCTCTGAAGGTGTCCCGAGTGTTGCATGAATATGCCAAGTATCCTATCACTCTACCTTGCCTGTACCTTTGTTGGCATCTGTCTGAATGAACCAAATTGCTGTGGGAACATTTGAATTCTATTCATCATCATCCCACTACTATATGACTACAATATGTAGCTGTATAAAGCAGTTCCAGAGAGTGAATAGCAATATGCCACTGTGGGTGGTATTAAATCATTTAGCTGCATAAGCATAAAAGTCATGAGTATAAAAACCAATGAAAAATCAAGACAAAAGCCAGCCGCTTCAATAACCATACCCAGTGGTAAGGATAGATCATCAACAGCTTCATGTTTGGTGTATTCCAAAGAGCCAGAGAATCCCCCCAATGGTGTCCTGGTGTAACCAGACCTTGGGTGGCAAGACCCCAATAAAAAAAAATCCTGTCAGCGGGAGGTCCATAGTACCAGCAGTCAGGTGCCTGAATCAGTTCAACCGCAGGCCAGAAGTAACTGGCTTCATCTGGCCCATAATGGATATCAGTTCCTGTCTGTGGCTGAACTGACCTCTGGGTCTGACTGCCAGGGTCCAACTGCCAGGACGATAGGCCTCTCGCTGACAGGATTTCTTTCAGTGGGGTCTCGCCAGCCAAGGTCCGGTTACACCAGGATACCACCCGTTGTTCTCTGGCTCTTTTGCATTACACCAAACATGGAGCGGTTTATGATCCATCATTGCCACTGGGTACAGTTATTGGAGCAGCTGGCTTCGGTCACCATTTCATGGGTTTTAGATTTAAGACTTCTGCAGCTGAATGATTTAATACAAAACCACAGTGGCATCTTGCTACTCACTCTGTGGAACAGCTACACATACTGTATAGGTCCTGAGCGCGGTCCATCTGGTAGGTTCAACCTAAACTTCTGTTTGCCCCCATTAACATGCCACTACTGCTCTCTTATTCCCCACTACAAAGCCAGATGACTGGATACAATGCTTGGATCAATGAGCACATTGTGTCACTGAACTTCTATACTCTTGTTAAATCTATGAATACATAAAAACACACAAACAACTGGTATTAAAAAATAAATCGTAATCGATACTTATTATAATTAACCAGGCACAGATATCCGGTTAGCACAATTTAAAAAGACAGACAGATTCAATCTGAAAAGATGGAAATGTTCTGTGTAAAAGCTTGCCATCTAAAATGTCATAAAATATATCATGAATCATTCAGATGTAATCAATAATGTATGGTGGAATAATACTTCTGTCACACATTTTCTTCACACTGACAATTGTATATACAGTTCTGACTCATGTATTTACTCATTCAGGGTTGCTCACGCAGTTTATCTAGAAAAGCAAATGCCCGCTGACGGGACCTTCTGCATAATGGTACATATGAAAAATACCCAGGGGGACTGGAGGAGTACTATAACTCACAGCTTTCAGTTAACAAATGGTACTGTGAATAATTTTGATCTAGTTACAGTTTTGGCAAATATGTAACAAATGCTGGACAGGTAACAAATGCTGGACAGGTACTAACAGCTATTGACAAGTTCCTTTCTCCCAATGATGCATTAGCATCCACAGGCACACGTCGAATGAGTAGCAAGAACGAACTGCTTAGGCTGGACACTCTTTACAATCAATTGATTCAGTTAGAAGACAAACCTGTGTAATCCTCTTCAGCCCATCAGTTTAACAAGATATGCGTCTTGTTACAGAGACACAGTTTAGTTGCAAGTTAAAAAGGGATATTAAAGCAATCAGTTATAGAACAGCAGCAATAGTTTTCATAAATTGACAATAAAAGCAATATTACAGTATGACAAAATAAGAAAAGCATTGGCGTGAAGTGCCCCATAACCACATACCAGATCCTGCGATTGCTCAAGCAACTGAAAACACATTAGCTTGCATCACTAACTAACCACCCAGGCTCCTGTGGATGAATGGGTACACAAAGTACTTTCCTGTGCTCTACGAGTCCCAGCATTCAATGCGCCTAAGGAAACTTAAGGCCAGAATAATAAGAAAATTAGATGAACAATCGTCCAGTTTTCTGATATTTTACATAAGGTCGAAACAGAGGATGTTACGAAGATCTCAAAGACTTAAGGCCTGTACACACGATAAGAAAATCTGTAGGGAAAATTCGTGCGACGAACGATCTGCCGATTTTCAGATTGTTAGTATGGTGCTTTCGACAGCCAATTCCGACTTTTCGGCTGACAAAATCCTGATGTGCAGGCTATATAATTTTTGTCGTCTGTAATACAACATCCGATTTTCGTCTCATTAGTACAGATTTCGACTGAAAAAAATCTTGAAGAGCAAGACTAGGCATGCTCAGAGACGAAAGAACACATACAAAGCAATCCAACACATGACATCACTTCTGAAGTAGAATTCTGTCATACGGGAAAATTCGTATGAAAATAACCTCTTCACTTTCCACATCAGACTAGCATGCCACAAAAAACGGACGACAGATCATTCGATAATCTGATCATGTGTACGGGGCTTTAGACTGCACATGATCAGAAACCATGGACATTCGTATCCAATTTTTCTAGTACAAAAACCATACATATTAAACCAAAATTGTATGTGAAAAGTTTTGGAGTTTGCCCTTTTGTAAATTTGTTTGGAAAGTATGAATCTGATGTCGAAAGCAGTGTACACACTGTACGAAAATCAAATGATTAGACCTCGTACGGAATGTTTTTTTCTGATTTTTTTTGATAGGGTGTACCTTACTTTATTCCTGCCTTCAACCAGTTTCCACCACTACTACATTAACATCCATATACTACAGGGAGATTTGTGGGGATACAGTAACTCATATTTAGTTAGGTATCCAGCCTTCATAACAAGATTGTATTATATATGTTTTCATAAGGATTGAACATCTGCAATCCTAAACAATGAGAAGGGGGAGAAAGGCAGTAGAGTATCCAGGTTCACTGGTCTAAGTGGATGGTCCATAATGGCTTGAGAAGCTGTGTTAGAGAGGGAAATAAAGCCTATACACTTTTGATAGATATTAATGATATTTACAGCACTACCTGGGGTGAATTATGTCCTCTCGGATCCCCTACAGTTCTTCTCCTGGTCCAGGACATATGGGCTTGCTCAGTCAGACAGCATAATTGACAAAGTTTTATGTGGCCGATTCTGACATTATCGCTGGTAGGCGGTCTATGTAAAATTTGCAGGTGAAATTATGGATGCTTAAAATTTGGCTGGTTTATATTCATTCATTCTAGATCTATGACCCATCCATGTTCTTTGAAAGAAGCCCCTGCAGTCTCCCATGGGGAGGTTTGTTGCCAGTGCATGGTATTACCCTATCCTTGCTTTACGTATACTTTGAAGAAATGGTACTGAGAAACCATTGCCATTCCACCACTAATTACCAGCATATCCCGAGAAGAAAAGCATATGCTGCTCAATACTACAAAATGTATATCCTATATAGTGGATGGTAAAGGGTAGACATGGGTGTATATGTTCAATTATATCCCTTGTACTATTTAATGCCAATATCCTTTTAGAAGCATGTATTTTATTCTTTAACACTGATGTTGAGAAAAAACTATTTTAGATGTGATACTTTTTATCAATTAAAGGACAAGTGACATTAGGGGATTTACTAATGCTGGAAAGTACAAAATTAGGCTTTGGCAAAAAATCTGGAAGTCAATTTGTTTCTATGCAGAAGTGAGCCTTATTTTGCACTCTCCAGCTCTAGTAAATAAAACTCTATGGTACAATTCTTTTGTATTTTTTCTATAAATTTGATATTGGGAGGTTTCAAACAAGGTTAAAAGGAACTGGTTACAAAACAAATTGCTATGGACAGTTCCTAAAAATTTTACTTGTCTAGATATCTTGCTAGTCCTCTCATTGAAAAACTTTGGCCTATGGACCAGGAACAAGCAGTTACTGCCAAGGTTTTCAGATTTGCATACATACAACAGGTTAGTAAATGTACTGAAGTCCGAGGGTCAGCATAACTGCAAGAAAAACATTTTCAGGATGCAAGCAACAGCGCCCCTATATGTTTTTAACAGGGTTACAAATTGGCTAGAAATCCACAACATTCTCATGTTGTTGAACAAAACCGTTAAGTACACGGAAAAAACATCCACATACAGGCGGTCCCCGAGCTACAAACATCCGACTTAAAAATGACTTACAAAATGGAGGGAGACAACAGGAAGGGTGATAAAATCTACCCCTAGGAAGGAAGTATGGGAAAAAGGTGTCTCCACTGAAGCTTTATCACCAATCTGTTTCCACGACAACCCAAAATTTTCAAAATCCAATTGTCATAGGGACAAAAAAACATGAGGTGAAATCTTCTAAACAGGGGTACAAACAGTGACATAAACCTTATAGAGTCATTAACCCTTCCCTATGCGATCCAAAAACTTAAAAAAATATATATATATATATAGTTTTGGCTGGAGCTGTTCGACATACAAATTCAACTTAAGAACAAGGCTACAGACCCCATCCTGTTTGTAACCTGGGGACTGCCTGTAAACTGTTCAACATGGCAAAAGATTTGCCATACTCCACCCACTTTTTGGATTCTTCTAACCCTGTCACAACTAGGAGAACACAATGTCACCTTCCTACTTCAGCTGTGAAATAGGGCAGTCCCCCTGGAAAGTAGATAACCCTTATGGGTTTTTTTTTCTTCGTTTATATAAACCAAAGCAGCTTCCTGATGTAACCACTGAAAAAGCAGAACCTTTGTTCTATACAAATATGAAATGTAGGAGAATAATGACATACTAAGAAGAAGGTGTGGAAAGCCTATGGGCTCTTTCACACGGTCCGCCTCCGTAGGCGGATCCGTGCTGCTCAGCGGGGATCGATCCGCCGATCCCCGCTGAGCCGGCGGATGACAGCTCCGTCTTCGCTTGCAGTGCAGAGAGGGAGGTGTCACAACTCCCGCTGCAATCTATGGGGGATCGGATGAGAGCGGACCATCCATCTGCTCTCATCCAATCCCTTAACGGATGGAAAAATAGGGTTTCCATCCGTCCAGAATTCACCGACAGGATTGGATACGGATGGCAGCGGGGGTGTATCCGCTGACATCCGCTGCCCCATAGAGCTGCATGGAGGATCCGATCAGATCCGCCTAAAAAACTGACAGGCAGATCTGATCGGATCGCCCGTGTGAAAGAGCCCTATGACTTTAGGCTGTGCAGTTTGTTTGGATCAAGCCAAAAAGTTACAGGACCCTAGAACCTGCTGCATTGCCTGCACAGGTGGACTTTGAGAAATACAGACCGAGCTCGTTTGGCTGTACTTTTCCTGTGGATCACAGGAGTGTAGTTCCTTCTGCACTCGTGTGATCTGTGTTCAACTGACAGCAGGCTGAAACCCTCTATTGGCTGACATCACAGAGCCAGTTCAGGCTGGGGAAAGATAACGACCATATCCTCATGGTCTGCCCAGGAGCCTGAACCGGCACCAGGCTCAGCCTCTTCATGAGCTGTTGAGAGCAAGAGCCAGCCACTCCTGCCCCCTCCGGGGGGTGGAAGGGCAAAGAGCGGTGACTGACGAGCACCAAGAACCTCTCAGTCTTAGAGCCAGGGGGGGACAGATTAACACATTAAATAAATGCTGCATCCACCTAGGTAAACAGCATTCTGAAAATTCATTTAAAAAACCCAATACTTCTCTTCAGCACACTTTTACTCTCACATTTTTGTAAATATATATCTGACAACACTGAAGAAATGACACTTTGCTACAATGTAAAGTAGGGAGTGTATAGCTTGTATAACAGATGCCGAACCTTGGCACTCCAAATGTTTTGGAACTATATTTCCCATGATGCTCATGCACTCTGCAGCGTAGTGAAGCATCATGGAAAATGTAGTTTCAAAACATCTGGGGTGCCAAGGTTCTTCATCACTGGCCTAGGCCATCTTTATGAAGAGCAACAATTTTTTTTTTTAAGATCCCCAGAGAGTTTTTTGCCATGAGGTGTCATGTTGAACTTTGGTAACCAGAAAGAGCGTGATAACCCCAAATTTCACACCTGAGACCTTGTAACAACAAGTCACATGACACCGGGGAGGGAAAATGGCCAATTGGGCCCAATTTGGACAATTTTACTTGGGGGTGTACTCACTTTTGTTGCCAGTGGTTTCTAGACATTAATGGCCGTGTGTTGAGTTATTTTGAGGGGACAGCAAATTTACACTGTTATACAAGCTGTACACTCATTACTTTACATTGTAGCAAAGTGTCATTTCTTCAGTGTTGTCACATGAAAAGATAATAAAATATTTACAAAAATGTGAGGGGTGTATTCACTTTTGTGAGATACTATACACAGTTGTGCTTATACGTTTACATACCCTGGCAGAATGTATGATTTATTGGCCATTTTTCTGAAAAAAACAAAACTTTTCTTTCACTCATTGTTCGAGATTGGCCAAGGCCTTGATTATCAATCAACGGTTTACTCTTTTAAAATCAGAAGGACAACAGAAACTACCCAAATGACCCTGATCATAAGTTTACATACCCTGGTGATTTTGGCCTGATAACATGCACACAAGTTGACACAAAGGCCCCTTTCACACATACGGTCCGTTTGTCCGTTTTTCATCCATCCGTTGAAGGATGAAAAACAGACATCAATGCATCTCTATGTAAAAACAGGTGACAACAGATGATCATCCGTTAACATCCGCTTCCATCAATGTCCGTTTTTGGAACGGATGAATGCTCTATTTTTCATCCGTCCGAAAAACGGGACGAAAAATCGACACATTTTGACGTGACTGAACTGATGAGACCGTATGTGTGAAAGGGGCTAAGGGGGTTTGAATGGCAATTAAAGGCAACAATCCTCACCTGTGATCTGTTTGCTTGCAGTGTGTGTGTGTGTGTGTGTAAAAGGTCAAGGAGTTTCTGGACTCCTGACAGAATCCAGAAAAGTCAGTGCAGCACTGGATGAAAGATGCAAGGGTCTGAGTCATGGGGAAAGCAAAAAGAATTGTCAAAGGCTCTGCAGGAAAAGGTAGTTGAACTGTATACAGAAAAATGGATATAAAAAGATATCCAAGGAATTGAGACTGCCAAGCAGTGTTCAAATCCTAATCAAGAAGTAGAAAATGAGGGGGTCTGTTGAAACCAAACCACGGTCAGGTAGACCAACTAAAGTTTGTCTCAACTGCCAGGAAAATTGTACAGGATACAAAAAAAAAAAAAAAAAAAAAAAAAAAACACACACACCTCACAAATGACTTCAGGTGAAACACAGGACTCTCTGAAAACATGTGGTGTGGCTGTTTCAAGATGCACAATAAGGAGTCACTTGAAGAAAGATGGGCTGCATGGTCGAGTCGCCAGAAGAAAGCTATTACTACACAAATGACACAAGTATCCTGCTTACAATACGCCAAACAGCACAGAGACAAGCCTCAAACCTTCTGGCACAAAGTCTTTTGGAGTGATGAAACCAAAATTTTGCTTTTTGGCCACAACCATAAACGCTACATTTGGAGAGAAGTCAACAAGGCCTATGATGAAAGGTACACCATTCCTACTGTGAAACACGGAGGTGGAGCGCTGATGTTTTGGGGATGTGTCAGCTACAAAAAGGCACAGGAAATTTGGTAAGAATTCATGGCAAGATGAATGCAGTATGTTATCAAAAAATACTGGAGGAAAACTTGCATTCATCAGCCCGGAAGCTGCGCATGGGACGTACATGGACATTTCAACATGACAAGGATCCTAAACACAAGGCCAAGTCGACCGGTCATTGGCTACAGCAGAATAAAGTGAAGGTTCTGGAGTGGCCATCTCAGTCTCCTGACCTCAATATCATTGAGCCACCCTGGGAATATCTCAAACGTGCAGTTCATGCAAGACAGCCCAAGAATTTACAGGAACTGGAAGCTTTTTGCCAGGAAGAATGGGTAGCTTAACCATCGAAGATAAAGAGCCTCATGCACAAATACCAGAAAAAACTGAGCTGTCATTGATGTTAAAGGGGGTAACACACGGTATGTAAACTTTTGATCAGGGTCATTTGGGTAGTTTGTTGTCATTATGATTTAAAAAGAGTAAACAGCTGATAATAAATGGCTTCAGTCAAACACTAACCATGAGTGAAAGAAAAGTTTGAGTTATCATGCATTCTCTGGAAAAAATGGCCAAGAAATCATAAGTATATATATATATATATATATATATATATATATATATATATATATATATATATATATACACATACACACACACACACACACACACACACACACTTAATGTATACACCAGGGCTTGACAAACCCCATTAGCCAGGTCGCATCGGCGACTAGAATTAGTGGCCTGGCGTCTGGGCTACACTGACAGGTGTCTTGTCCCTTTGCGCCCCCCCAGACTAATATGCCGAACTAGCTGGTAAATGAGGGGGTGGTTCTGCAGCCTGCTGAGGCGAGATGCAGTGCTAGCTATGCTTACTGAAGGCACTGCCCTTACAATGCCAACATTCGCCTGGAACTGGTACCCTTTTCTGATAGCTGGGGCTGGGACAAGCAGTCACCGACGGTGCTGAGGGCTTCCACTGCCTGATCTTACTACCTGCCCACTTCCGACATCTCCTTCCCAATTTGACAGCTGGGAGGAGTTTGAAGGTGTTGTGGGCTTGAGCTGGCACCCTTTCCTTAATGGTGAGTGGACAGGGAATTTGGGGAAGCTGGTTGGAACATCTTTAGTTCCATCCACACCCCCTCCCCACAAAGAAAAAAACTGGTTTCTATTTTTTCCATTAAAATTTAATTTGTACTTTTTCCATTCTCTTCAGTTTTGCACTCTCTCCCTGTCATACCACAGCCAAAGGTCCCTTTCACATGGGCTGTCCTATCAGCTCTGCCTGTCAGTCTTTCAGGCGGACTTGATCGGACTCTCCAGTCTCCTCTATAGAGCGGCGGATGTCAGCGGGCACACGTTTGCTGACACCCGCCGCCATCCAATCCTGTCTGCAAAAAAACAGACAGAAGGTGGTGCTATTCCCCATTCATCTGGGGGATCGGATGGCATTGGATGGAAACAGCAGGCAGTTCATTTCCATCCGATTACCCCATAGAGGAGAGCAGGACTTGGTCTGTGTCCGCTCCGCATAGCGAAGCATCATCCACCTGCTCAGCGGAAATCAGTGGAGAGATCACCTCCAAGCAAGTGGAGGTGGCAGTGTGAAAGGGGCCAAAGATGGCACGAGTCACTGGATACCCTATTGCCCCCCATGTTTGGTTCTAGTCGGTTATTTTTTTTTGTCATATTGAAAAATGAAGCTTTGTTAAAAATAAAAAAAAACTGGCTCCCAACTTTAGCTGGCACCTAGATTCCAAGCAAATTTGTCAAGCCCTGGTATACACACTTCTCAGGAAGAATACAGAGGGTGTGACAAAGATGGCCCTATGGGATGCTGCAGCAAAAACAAGCATTGCATTTCAAAAACAAAAAAACACATTCCTACAGTACTTTTGCATGTGTAAAGGGCAGCTTTAAAATCACCCTCATCATTTACCCCTTTTACCCAAGATGTATCCGCTGGATGCTTGCACGAAAGACAAAATGTACTGTATATACAGTGCCTTGAAAGTATTCATAGCCCTTGAAATTTTCCACCATTTTCTTGTTCCAACTAAAAACGTAAATGTATTTTATTGAGATTTTATGTGATAGTCCAACACAAAATGGCACTTAAATGTTAATTTTTAAAAAAAATTTAAAAAAATTATCTGAAAAGTGTGGCAGGCATTTGTATTCAGCCCCCTCTACTCTGATGCCCCCAACTAAAATCTAGTGGAACCAATTGGCTGTGAGTAATTAAAGCTCCTTATAAATTTATAAATGCAGCTGTTCTGTGAAGCCCTCGGAGGTTTGTTAAAGAACCTTAGTGAACAAACAGCATCATAAAAAGGCCAAGGAACACACAAGGCAGGTCAGGATAAAAGTTGGGGAAGTTTAAAGTAGGGTTAGGTTATAAAAAAAAAAAAAAATATCCCAAACTTTGAACATTTTACAAGGCCCTGTTCAAACCATCATCTGAAAATGGAAAGCATATGGCACAACTCACAACCTACCAAGGCATCGCCGTCCACCTAAACTAACAGGCCGGGCAAGTAAAGTAATAATCATAGAAGCGGCCCATGGTAACTCTGGAGGAGCTTCAGAGATCCACAGCCAGGTGGGAGAATCTGTCCACAGGACAACTACTAGTCGTACACTGCACAAACCTGGCCTTTATGGAGGCGTGACAGGAAGAAAGCCATTGCTGAAAGAAAGCCATAAGAACCCCGTTTGCGAGAAGCCATGATGGAGACAGCAACCATGGAGGAAAGTGCTCTGGTCAGATGGCACCAAAAATTGAACTTTTTGGCCTTCAATTGAGAGACTAGGGCCGAGGTTCACCTTTCAGCAGGAAAACGACCCTAAACATACAGCCAAAGCTACCATGGAATGGTTTCGATCAAAGCATATTCAAGTGTCCGAATGGCCCCGTTAGTCCAGACCCAATTGAGAATCTGTGGCAAGACTTAAAACTGCTGTTCTGACACCCTCACTGCAATCTGACAGTGCTTGAGCTATTTTGCATAGTAGAACGGGCAAAAATTTCACTCCAGATGTGCAAAGCTGGTAGAGGCCTACCAAAAAAAAAAAAAAAAAAAAAAAAAAAAAAAAAAAAACACGACTTTCAGCTGTAGTTGCAGTGAAAGGAGGTTCTACAAGGTATTGACTTGGGGGGGGGGGTAAAATACAAATGCACACCACACTTTAGATATTTGTAAAACATTTTGAAAATCGTATTTTCCTTCCACGTCACAATCATGTGCCACTTTGTGTTTGTCTATTTATAAAGTCCCAAGAAAATTTTTGTATAAGTATCAGAACTCCATAGAGGGTTGGGTGCCGTGTCAGTCGAACTCAGAGAAATGGATTTTACAGCAAGTACAACAATCCCATTTTCTTTTCTTCGACAGACGCAGCACTCCATAAATCATAACTGCTGGGACGTTCAAAAACAGTGTCAAAAAGGAAAATGAGGGGTGGGGAAAATAAGCCAAAGCTAAACATAACCAGGACACAGGAGCCCCATCTGAAAAATGTAAGTTTAAAGAAAAATACCCCTCAAGAAGGAACAAGGAATGGCCCCTCTTAAACAACAGCCTGCAAAACTTTGCGGCCAAAAGAAGCATCCACAGATACCAAAGTATCTACCTTATAGAATTTTGTGAAGGTATGCACCGACGACCAAGTGGCCGCCTTGCAAACTTGCGATTCTGATGCCTGATGATGAAAGGCCCAAGAAGCACTCAGCACCCGAGTAGAATGCGCCGTGACAGGGAAAGGTGAAACCTGACCTTTAATGGAAAAGGCCTGAGTCACCGCCTGTCTGATCCATCTGGAGATGGTAGCTGAAGAAGTAGCCAGCTCTTTTCTAGATCCGACCGTAACACAAAGCGAGTCGGACCTCCAAAAAGGACTCCATAGCTGCCAGGTACACTCAAATGGCACAAATCCCATCCAGGGTATGCAAAGCAAATTCCTTGGGATTAGCCGGCTTGGGACACAAGGAAGGCAACACAATGTCCCCATTTAAATGGAAGCCAGACAACTTTGGACAGGAATGGACAGGGATGAACCACTTTATCTCTATGGACCACTAAATAGGGACTGCGACAGGATAATGCCGCCAATTCCGATACCCTGCAGGCAGAGGTAAAATCCACCAAGAATGTCACTATCTGGGATAACTTAGGCAAGGGAATCTCCCAAATATTCTCAAATGGAGGTTTCTGGAGATTTGAAAGTACTAAAATTTAAAATTCTATTCCAAGAGACTACAGGTGGAGCCACAAGTCAAACCCCCTGAATGACTGTACGAACTGAAGAGTGTATGGCTAGGGATCGCTGAAAGATTGCCAGGGCAGACACCTGACCCTCGATGGTACTCAAAGCCAACTTCTGATCAAAGCCCTGCTGAAGAAAGGTTAAGATCAGAGCCACGGAAAAGGATCGAGGATGAGCACCAATCGACTCACACCAAGAAATGTACGTTTTCTAAATACGATGGTATCTCTTGCTGGGCAATGACTTGCTCGCCTTCACCATAGTAGGGAATCACTGATCCAGACAGACCCATCGCTCAGTACTTGGCTTTCAATAGCTAAGCCATTAAAACAGCGACTGTAAAGCAGGATGGTAGATCAGCCCTTGGGACAACTGGTCTTCTCTGGAGAAAGCCCCCAAGGGACATTTATGGCCACCAGACTGATTGGAAGACCCTCGCCCTTGATTCCTCACAGGAATTGCAGAAGCCTGAGCTGAGGAGGATACTGGCCTTACCGTGGCCCTTGGCTGCCTGCAGCAGCTGCCAAAGGAACCTGTGATCTTGCCACGAACCTCAAAATCCCCCTGTGGAGCCAAACCTGCATGAAGGACTGTACAAACAGAACTGTCTTGAAGGTGGATACCACCAGACTCAGAACCTGTGTGCAAAATAGGAAAGAGAACTGTGGCAAAAGCCAGTGAATCACGGCCTGTGCTTTTTGAAATTTGTATAGAGGAAGGGCCACCCTGGTCAGAATTAGAGCGAGACCTAAATCAATTCCCTAGACAGGGTTAGGGGGGACCTTAGGTAGTTCGGACATCACCTGAACCTTTTCAGGAGATAAAATCCACAACGAGGCTCCTTTCCTTTCGTAGACTATGGCAGAATGTTACTTTCCCCCCCCCCAGTGATATCCTTAACCACTTGCCGACTGCCTAACGCCGATCTACGTCGGCAGTCAGCCCCTCACAGGCAAAGTGACGTAGGGCTACGTCACTAGCTTGTGAGGGTCTAGGGAGCGAGCGCGCGCCCCCGGAGGCGTGGTCACGGACCCCCCCGCGCGTGTGACCAGCGGACCCGATGTCCGCCGGTCACTCGGCGATCGGCGGGGGAGAGGGAGAATGTCAGGCAGCTTGTGTAAACAAGCTGCCTGTCATTCTCCTCGCTGTAAAGACACTGATCAAACTGATCTAGTATGTAGATCCGTTGATCAGTGTCCTTACAGCTGAAGCCACAGCCAATCACAGTAGAAAGCACGCCCCTAGGGATACACACAGCCCCTCCCACCCAAATAAAGTTAACCCCTTCACAACCAGTGTATTTTTACAGTAACAGTGCATATGTATAGCACTGATTACTGTAGAAATGTCACTGGTAACCCCAAAAGTGTCACAAATGTCAGTCAAGGGTCCGATCTGTCCGCCCCAATGTCGCAGTACCGCAAAAAACAAAAAAAAAAAAAAAAAAAATCGCAGATCGCCATTATGCGTTAAAAAAAAAAAAAACAAACAACAAAAATGACAAAAATCTTTCCCTTTGTTAGTAAACGCGATAACTTTTGTGCAAACCAATCAAAATACGCTTTTTGCGATTTTTTTTACCAAACATAGGTAGGATAAAACAAATTGGCCGAAAATTTTAAAAAATTTTGATTTTTACTTTTTTTTTTTTGGGGGAATTTCATATAAAAAATGTGAAAAATATTGTTATTTTTGCAAAATTGACGGTCTTTTGTTTATAGCGCGTGATCAAAAAATCGCACAGGTGATCAAATACCACCAAAAGAAAGCTTTGTTTGTGGGAAAAAAAAGGACGTCAAATTCGACCGCGCAAAAGTCACGCAGTGCCGAATCGCAAAATACCCCCTGGTCAGGAAGGGGGTAAAATCTTCTGGGGCTTAAGTGGTTAATAAGGTCATCAAGGGTAGCCCCAAACAGGCAATCGCCTTGAAAGGGCAGATAATCGAGAGCTTTCTTAGAGGCTTGGTGTGCAGACCAATGCTTAAGCCACAGCACGCACCTAATCACCACCGCTGAAACAAAGTTTGGACAGCACAGGAGCTTTAGCCAAAGCTGCATCACAAAAACTGCAGTCCATTAACTTGTCCGCAAAAAATCAACATAAGCAGCAATCAACATAAGCAGCAGGACCCTGCTCTCACTCTCAGGCCCTGGCACAAAAGCTTGGCCCATTCAGTTAGGGTCTGAGACACCAGGGCTGAGGCAAAAACTGGCTGCGATGTCGAACCAGCCATAGTAAAACATGCTGCGTGCCACAGCCTCTGCTTTCCTGTCAGCCTGGTCCGTAAAAGGACAGGGATTCCTCTACTGGGATCATGGTAGCTTTGTGCAACCTGAAAACAGGAGGGTCCACCATTGGTGGACTAGTTTACTCTTTTTTTGAGGAGTCATTTTAAAAAGTGATGTACAGCAAAAGGTTTGGGGACCACAAAGGGTAATTTTGGTTGCTCCCACTCTTTACAGGAAAACCTGTCAAAATAAGGCTCATAAGTAAACACCTTTGGGAGTGCGAGGTGACTTATGCATACCATACGACACTGCCACATCCGTGGCTACATCAGCCGCATCCTCCATTTTTATGGTCTCATGCACTGCAGTGATAAGTACATCTACCATATACATACCACATCAGATATGACCCGAAGGCTCCATAAGGAAAGGAAGACCTTGCAGGACAAAAACAAACTTTTGGCGCCACTAAAGGATCCCCTCAAGGGTACCTCTCAGCAGAGAGATAACAGGGGACCCCCGAGGACTCACCCTACCGATCAGAGGAGCGCAGAGAATTCGGACCTAGCATCACAATAGATGCCATCCATGTTCATATGTTCCGGGCACAGGAAGAGGAAACTGAGAAGAGGAGGAGCTTCGGCATCCCCAGTGTTTCCTGGACTAAGGGAAAATGGCCCTCATGACATCGGGCTATGCAAACATGGCCACCAGCTGGAGACCAGCCAGACTAAGGGAAAATGGCTGCCACCAGCTACAGCATGCCGCCAGGATCTTCCCTGTGCCCTCTGCAACGCTGCACCCTCTGCAAGGGGACCCCCTTCTGAAGGTAGGACACATGTTAGGGGAGACTCCGCTGCGCACTCTGAACCGGTCTCAGCACTGGGACCCCCCTACACTATACTCACACTGCAAACATTCTGGAGGGGGTCCCAATGTAGGAGACCCCCTAGGTGCATGCCCCACTACCAGGGCAGGACACTATCCCAGGAACCTTAGAGTGGGGATAGCGTGGGAGACCCCGTGGGTCCCTGCTGCATCCTCTGCCCTGGGACCCCTATCAGACTCCAGGTCCAGACAGGGGGAAAGGAGTGGGGGAAGCCCAGCTCACTAAGAGATTTTTAAGGATGGGAAGAGGGAACCTGCAGGCAGCTTGGACAGTCTATGGGAGATAACCCGTGTCCACCCCACATAAAAAAAAAAAAAAGCCAAAAGTTCGCCCTCTCTGCTCCAGACAGAATCCTCGCCACCGAAGTAGGGGTGCGGTCGGCCAAGGGACTGCTGCGACTCAGACCCAAGCCCAGTGGTATGTGACCCTGTGGGATGTTTACCTTATGAGCCAGATTCTGTCCGTGAGGCTATGTTGCGGCTCACCTTGCGCATAGCTGCGGTCTGCACACACTCACTGGCTGGGCAGGCCACTGGATCTAGATCATCGAGCCCGTCGCCCAGCCCAGCAGTTGATTTTAGATCCCCAGAGAGAAAAAAAAAAAAAAAGAAAAGATGTAAGGAAGGAGGAAAAGAATTGCTAGAACAAGAGATCCCAGCTGGGAGCCTAGGTCCTTACTGACTAGACAGATTAGAACGGATTAACTACAGCAGAGAGGGGGGGGTTATATACCAAGCTAAAAACGACCCATGGGCGTAGCCAGGCGTTTTTTGTTCTGCCTAGTCCTACTCCTGGAGCAGGCAATATAACCCAGTAATTATGATTTATGGAGCGCTGTGTTCGTCAATGAACGAAATAGAAATTACATTTACTTTTTGGTTGTAATATGACAAAATGTGGAAAAGAGGCACTGTACAGTTGACATATGGCAAAAGTTGTCAGGGAAGTTGTGCTTTAAAGAGCCTGTTTTCACCAACCCGCACATACACAAATTGCTGGCTGGCATACACTGGTGTAGTGGCCATGAGGAACGTTGCAGTGTTTCAACTTTATTGAAATATACATTTCTATGCACCGCACCTTAGATAGTGTGCTGCTCAGTATGACAAGAGGAATTTCAGCATGTGGCGCAAAAAAAAAAAAAAAAAAAAGACATTGCTTTTTTTGCAACACACCCCTTAAGACAGCACTTTGGTTTGAATAAGGCCCAAAAATAAAACGATTTTCAAATGTGCCCTGGCATAGAGGCTGCATTAATGCATGCAGATCAGCGAGTTCCTAAAGTACTTTTTAACATGTAGAACATGTCACAGCTATTTATATTTGAGCATAAATGAGAACACACATTACGAAGTCTTAGCAATCTTAACATCCAAGATACAGCAGAATGGCCAACACACACAAAATGCGAGAAAACTCTGCCCAGCAATTAAGTGCCTAGTACTTCAATATATGTGCCATTATGAGCAATGACAAGAAGTACATACATTGGAAAAGAAGTAATCAGCTCACATTCATCCACAATGTATATGTGAATTGATGCTGTGAGAAAACATGCCAGCAAACATGGATGCAATAAACTGCTCACTCTGCAGAAAGAACAAGCTTGTAATGAGCAGTACACTAAACTAGTATTTTAAGAGTAAATATAGTGGGCTTTTTTCGGCACCCAAGAAATTAGAATTTTTTAACAAACTTCATTGTAAAGACCATTAAATGATTAAACTTAGTGCAACAGCTGATTATGAAGTGCTGGGTCAAATAATAAATATACCGGTTAGGTTGAGAAGGGATAGCAGTGGAGTTTTAGAGCCGGTTCACACTGAGGCGACACGACTCCTTACTACTTCAGGGGCGACTTGTGCAGTCCTGTGCACCACAACTTCGGAGCGACTTGCAGGGACTTCACATAATGGAAGTCTATGCAAGTCACTCCGAGATCGCCCCATAGTACAGGACCCTTTTTCTAAGTCGGAGCGACTTGTGTCGCTCCTATTAGAACGGGTCCTGTAGCGGTCAATGGACCGCAAGGGAGCGCGACTTGTCAGGCTGACAAGTCGTGCTAGTGTGATCCGACTCTTAGCTCTGATTTCCACTGTCAATATTAAGAAAATAAAAATATTTACTGACAACATTGCCATGTTTTACTAATGGATAGGACTTTAAATACAGTATTACCTAGGTCACCTTCTTTTACATGTAGGAGATCTCCAAATTTTGGAGAAAGTAGTGAAAAAAAAAAAAAAAAAAAAAAAAGTTTGGACCCCTGATGAGACTTTTCCAGGGAGAAGAGGTTTTTCAGTATGTGGTAAATGCAAGGTATGAAGTTATGCCAGGAATAATGTGAGGAACCAAACATTTCAATATACATGTCATAAGTATAGGATAAATCCGTGGTTCTCAACCAGGGTTCAGTGGAACCCTAGGGTTCCTCTAGAGGTTGCTAGGGGTTCCTTGAGCAATGAGCAATTTCTGCCTATCAGATAAGTTCCCCTGACACCATTGAGCTTTTTAGCTATCTGGAAGAAGGTAATTCTTCCCAATGTCCACAAGTGTAAGGAGCATTCATCCCCCTGACCATCACACTAATGTATCATGAGTTGTAAATAGTCATTTTTAGCAGGGGCTCCCGGAGACCTGAAAATTATTTCAAGGGTTCCTCTGTGTTGAAAAGTTTGAGAAAGCCTGGGATAGATTATCTAACATGTGAGACTACACATGTAGTATATTAACCTTCCAATGCGGGTCATGGTATATAGGATGCACCAAACACTCAAAATGTGGGTAGGGGGAACAGATTCAAAAATGATGAAGGGATTTTAGGCATCATTGTGTGTCGGATCACTCTAGACGTGTCCATGCCAGGGACCCATCCTTCCTTAAGTTTTATGGTGTGGAAAGGGTCTCCCCCTCCTGGATTGATTCAAATTGGGTACAGGACCTCTCCAGGTGTGGTACAAAATAGATAATATTTTTCTACATACTGCATCCCCTTAAGGTTTGAACAGGGCTTTTTTCCTCAGAATAGGTGCAGGAACCCATCCTCAGCCAACTCCCCGCCCCCAACCCTGCCCCTATTCCCGCCATTCCTCGGGAAAGAGAAGTATTGCCAAATAAATAATGGGTGTATTCAAGGCTCACCTCCTCCCCATCCACTGCTCATCCTCTCCCCACCATGCACAGCCCACCTTCTCTACTCTCATCCACAGCTCACCCTCTCCCCCAGTCCACAGCTCACCTCCCCATCCACAGCTAACCTCCATAGCTTAGGCTCCGTTCACATGTCAGCGTATGGATCGCAGGCAGAACCGCCGCGGTTCCGCCCCCGATACGGAGATTATTGCAAATCGCGGGACGCCTGTGCGTTGCCCGTTGATTTGCAATAGCCCCCCAAACGCTGAGCGATGTTGCCGCGATTTCCGCCTGCCGAATCGCGGTAACATCGCGCAAAAAAAAATTGCGGGACGCAATACGCTCCAAAGAAGCTCTTGTACTTTTTTGGGCGTAATGCGTCCCGCGATTTTTTTTTTGCGCGATGTTACCGCGATTCGGCAGGCGGAAATTGCAGCAACATCGCTCAGCGTTTGGGGGGCTATTGCAAATCAACAGGCAACGCACAGGCGTGCCGCGATTTGCAATAATCTCCGGATCGCGGGCAGAACTGCGGCGGTTCTGCCCGCGATCCATACGCTGACATGTGAACGGAGCCTTACTCTCCCAGTCCACAATCACCTCTGCTCCCTATTCACAGTTTCTTTCCCCCCCCCCTCCACATTTCAATTCTGCATCCCCATCTACAGCTCACCCAATCCACAGCTCTAAACCCCCACATCCCCTTATCTTTCAGCTCTGCAATCCCAAGACCAACCCCCAGCGTTCTTAACCCTGTCGGTGCGTCAGCTCCGTGACGTGCTGACATCACCGCGGGGTCCCTTCTCTCTGGTAAGCAGGTTTTGTGTGGTGGCGGAAGTTCACTTTATCAACTCAATGATTATAATTGGACTTTCAAAAAAAAAAAAAAAAAAAAAAAAAAAAAAGTCACTATATGTGGACTATTAATGTTTATGTTTTTTAATCAATTTTTTTAATCACTAGTTGTCACGTTTGTCAAATTTTTTTTTTTTTTATTCACATTTAGCACAACTAATTTTTGCTTATGTTTGTACAGCGTATATCTCACTTTGAAGTGGCAGCTTTTGATTGGTTTATTTAATAATTGAGGGGTTTAATGAGAATAGATGGACAAATTGGGAATATAATTGGGAATTGAGGAGATAATGAGCTAGATGGACAAATGCCCGACTGAGTACTGCACTCATGTATTAGAAACAAACGGCCTTTAATGGATGAGGAGGAGGAGGAGGAGGATGATGATGAGGAGGAATAGTTAAGTCGGAATGCCGTGCCGTGTAACCACCCCCTGTGATGAAGTCGGATATGACAAAACCGGTGGGGCGTAGTTACGCAGCAACCGGTTGTGTTGTGCTAAAACGTCAGTGGTGAGGTTTGAACAGTGGTCAAACCAACGTGGAGGTGGGGAGATTACTATAGGACCACTACTGGACTGCCTTTTATGCTGACCATACAATAGCCGAAAAATCGTTTGAATAATAAATACTCAGTCGTGAGAGCAAACTTTTGTGCCATCATGTAATGACCGAATTTTGATCGATAAATTGTTCAATGGACATTAATGAATTTGTTTTTCGTTACTTTTGTCACATTTACCTAGTGCAAACAGTTCGGACGAGAAACACATTAACCTTTCAATTTACCAATCGTTGGAATTTTCCAAACTGTTCCTTCAATTTTTCAGCTCTGAAAAGTTAAGTGATTTTCTATTTGTGTCCAGTAACTGGACGAATAATGAACGAACGGCCCAAATTACAGATTTTCTAACAATTTTTCAGGTAGTGTATGGCCAGCATTATTCACAATGCTTGTTTTAAAAAATGGATTTTGTAAAATCTTACCGTAAAATCCTTTTCTCTTAGCTCATCGACAGACGTAGTCCTCGGTGATACACCACCTTCGGGTTATGTTACCTCCGCAGGAGCAGGACTAGACAGGAAATTAAAAAGCTCTGGCCACACCCTAGGGGCAGTCCCAGAGGGTATATCCTCTCTCTCTCTGCCTCAGCAAATCAGTTATGTGAAAAAGCAGTGCTTAGAGAATTTAACCCAACCCAACTCCAAAACAGAGGGGCGGGGACTACGTCTGTCGATGAGCTAAGAGAAAAGGATTTTACGGTAAGATTTTACAAAAATCCATTTTTCTCTAGCGCTCATCGACAGACGTAGTCCTCGGTGATACACCACCTTCGGGACGTCCCAGAGCAGTATCACAACTGAGGGGTGGGAAAATGGAAATCAATCCCAATCTAGAAGGCCCAACCGGTGCCAACTAGAAGTTTACAATGCTCATCCTTAATGATGAGACTCAACCAAAAAAAAGAGAAAACAATTTTTTTTTTTTTTTTTCCAAACAGAAAAAAACCCTCGAGGTAGACCACCGGTCTCCTCAAATTGCGGCCTGCAAAACCTTGCGGCCAAATGAGGCATCCGCCGATGCCGTCACATCAATTTTATAGAATTTTGTAAAGGTATGTACCGACGACCAGGTGGCCGCCTTACATACCTGGACCACTGACGCCTGATGGCGAAAGGCCCAGGAAGTACTGAGCGCTCGAGTGGAGTGCGCCCCAACAGGGAACGGAGGACTCTGACCCTTAATAGAATAAGCCTGTACCACCGTTTGTCTAATCCATTTGGCAATGGTCGCGGCAGATGCAGGCAAACCCTTTCTGGGGCCATCCGTGATCACAAAAAGTGAATCCGTCTTACGGAATGATTCCGTAGCTTTCAGGTATACCCTGATTGCCCCGAACCACATCTAAGGAATGCAACGCATGTTCCCGATGATGCTTGGGCTGAGGACACAAGGAAGGTAGTACAATATCTTCATTCAGATGAAAATCTGAAACCACCTTGGGAAGAAAAGATGGCTTAGGATGAAGTACTACCTTATCCCTATGAATCACTAGGTATGGTGACTGGCATGATAATGCAGCCAGTTCTGACACCCTGCGAGCAGAAGTAATAGCCACCAAGAAGGCCACCTTCTGGGATAGAGTAAGCAAGGGAATCTCCCTGATGTTTTCAAAGGGAGGTTTCTGTAGAACCGACAAAACCAAATTAAGATCCCAGGGCGGTAAGGGCGCGCGGACTGGAGGAGCCAGGTGCCGCACCCCCTGGATGAAATTCCGCACCAAGGATTTGGTAGCTAAAGGCTTCTGAAAGAAGATTGCTAATGCTGAAACTTGACCCTTGATGGTGCTCAAGGCTAGCTTCTGCTCAACCCCTTGTTGCAAAAAGGCCAATATTCGAGACACCGAATAGGTACGTGGAGGAAATCCTAAAGATTCGCACCACGCAATATAAGTCTTCCATGTGCGATAATAGACTTTGCTGGAAGTCGCTTTCCTTGCTTTAATAAGGGTAGGAATGACTGAAGTAGACAAACCTCTGTCCTTCAGTACTTGGGTCTCAATGGCCAGGCCATTAAAACCAGCGACTGTAAAGCACGAAGGTAAATTGGTCCTTGAGACCACAGACACTCCCTGAGACGAAGTTCCCACGGAACGTCTGCGACTAACATGTTCAAGTCGGCCAGGCCGGCTTGAGGAGGCCAGCCTAGAATTTCTAGGACCACTGGCGCTGATTGGATCTGAACCAGGCGTCCCTAGAGGTATCTGGCCCCGACCATCCGAGAAAGTCTGGTCGTTTTCTGTTCCCACACATTTATCAGATACCTGATTGCTATCAGGAAGGGTGATCTTTTCTGGTTGAACCTCAGGGACCGAAGTCACCCGACTAGAGGCTACTTGGCCTATCTGGTCAACCAGATCCGATTCCTGTGAGGTATCGGGACTAATCTTAGGAAAAGGTAAAGGAAAAGATCTTTTCAGGGAACGGTAACTACCGCTTCCTGTGGTACTTAAATGTTGGAAGGGAAGAATCGCACCGGTAGTAGTGGTTGATGCTCGATCTAATGTCCTGAATACCGGTGAAAACGTCCCCCCACCCTGAAACCGGGTGGGGGCGCACCTTCAGGCTGTGTACTCCTTTGCTTCGGGTTTGGCTGGGTTGGTCCCCTTCTTGAACCCTCCTGGAGGAGTCTTGCCTTTCCCGCTAGTACCAGCCGGGCGCCCTTTATGGGCGGTAAAGAAAGGTCCTCGCTTGTTGCGAGGTCCCTTAGCTTTTGCAGCCTGTGGCAAAAAAGTGCTCTTGCCCCCAGTGGCATCCTTAATGATTTCATCTAGGTTGGCTCCAAATAGACGATTCCCCTGAAAGGGGAGATTGGTCAAGGTCTTTTTGGAACCTAGGTCAGCTGACCAGCATTTTAACCACAGCACACGTCTGAGGATCACTGCTAACTTAGATGCATGCCCTAATAGGGGAGTAGTGTCCAAGGCTGCGTCACAGATAAACCGTAGCCCTTGTATGATCTGTTCCATCAAATCAGATGTCTCCTGGGGAATATCTTTTCCCCTAAGATCTTGGCGTACCATTTTCGCCCATTCCGTAAGTGTCTGGGAAACTAGACCAATAACGATTACTGGTCTAAATGCTGACCCTATCAGAGAAAAGATAGTGCGGGACTCTGCTTCTATCTTTCGATCCACCGGATCCTTAAAGGACGAAGTGTCCTCCACTGGAATAACCGTGGCTTTATTCAGCCTGGAAATAGGCGGATCCACGACTGGTGGTACCGTCCATTTCTTAATGATGGATTCCTCAAACGGATAGCGTCTAGCAATACGCTTGGAAATAGTAAAGGTACGTTTAGAATGCTCCCATTCTCCTTTAATCTGATTACCAAAACATTTAGGTACAGGAAAAGCCTTCGCCGTCTTGATGGGCTTATTAGTCCCAAAAGGCCTCTCTGTTTCAGTTGCCTCTGCCGGTAAAGCCTCAAGTTTTAAGGTTTCTTGCACTGCCACAACTAGTGCGTCCACCAATGCTTCTTCCTGAATTATAGCAAGAGAAGAAGCGTCCTCCTCACTGTCTGAGGGGGCTTTACCTGGGATAACAGCCCTTGCAGAGGAACCTGCAACTGCCGTGACCATCTCTGAATCTGAGTCAGAGGTGTCAGATGGTATAGGGGTAGGCGGGGGTCGCTTCCTTGACCCCCGTCCCTGACAGGCCGCCTCCACCCGAGCCACCATAGACTCCAAAATTGCTGTAAATGACTCTATACTCTGTGCACCGGCGGGTCCCGAGGCCCCCTCGAGGGAAACAGGTGGGGGAATATGTGTGGCAGGGTCCATAATAACTCCAGTTACTTCCTGGATAATATAATTCAAAAGTAAAGAAAAAAACTTTTTTTTTTTTTTTTTTCTTTTCTGACCCCCAGCGCCACAAAAAGCCCCTTAGTGTTACCTGCTTAGGGATCCCTATCGATCGAGAGAGAGAGAGATAGACCCCCAGGCTCACCACTTGATGCTCAGAGTTAAACTGCAACAGCTTACAGCGCTGTCTTGACAAACAGGAAGTCTCTTGGCTGGCTGCCCAGGAAGAAAGGAGGCGGCTCCGCCCCTCTGCACGCCTTCCGGCGCCTCCCCCAAGCTCCACGAGGTGTAGGATCACCTCAAACATGGCCGCCCCCATGCTGGAGACACGAGGCTACGCCAAAATGGCGGCTCGTGCGATCCAGCAAAAAAAATGGCGGCGGCCTAAACTGAATAGCGGTGTGCTGCAGGGCACACAACACTCTCTCTGCATGGGGATATGGCGTGGTTGGCGGTACCGGCCCTGGCGGACCGCGTGGCCGTTCGGGAGGCCTGCTATTAGCTGGAGATCTGATTTGGAAGGCAGTCTACATGTCCGTGGCTTCTGACTGGTAGGTAGCTTATACTTAACCCATAAGATTCCCAGAATGCCACAGATTACATCTTTAAAACATGTATACAATAGATTGTTAGCTCCCAAGCCAAGCCTCCTGGCTTTTGCACACATAAATCACACTCAAAGTAGGAGGATTTGTGACATGTTATAGGATAGAAAGGACTCTTTCTTACCATACAGAGAGGGGCCCGCGTTCACCACAAAACCCGTCAGGGAAAAAGGGGGAACATACTACTCACCATACCGGAACCAGGCGGGCACCAACTCCTGACAGTACCCCTCTCCACCGGGGCGGGAGGGCTGTCGACCGATACGGACGCCGTGACTCATGGTCTTTGGCGTTTCGGCGAGACGTTTAACTCGCGTGGACAGTCCTTTAATGGGACTTTGTCGCGGCCGACCCAGCGCGGAGCTATGGCCTGCACGCGCTCGTAGGCTGAACTGGGGTGACCACCGGATCTCAACATCCAGCCCGTCGCCCAGTTCAGCTTTCTTGCTTGAAGATCTCACAGGAACACTGGAGAAAAAAGCTGTCTAAAAAAAAATCCTTTAAGAAAAAATTCTTGCCAGGACCTAAGATCCCAGCAAGGTGTCTAGGTCCTTACTCCTAACTAGACAGAAAATAACTGATTTGCTGAGGCAGAGAGAGAGAGAGGATATACCCTCTGGGACTGCCCCTAGGGTGTGGCCAGAGCTTTTTAATTTCCTGTCTAGTCCTGCTCCTGCGGAGGTAACATAACCCGAAGGTGGTGTATCACCGAGGACTACGTCTGTCGATGAGCGCTAGAGAAATGTGAGTGGATAGCTTTTAACCAAATTTTCTGGTGTTTAAAGTAGGGATCGACCGATTATCGGCAAAGCCGATTATTGGAGGGCCGATATATCTGTATCGGCCCCAGAACTGGCCGATATTCAAAATATTGCTCATGTAAGGGTAAAATGATGTCACATAGCATAATTCCGTTTACAAATGTTATTGAATATGCCACTCACATATGTACAAATTAAAGATATAAGCAAGTCCACATTAGCAGATCGGTATCTCTCATCCACTTGCCGTTAAGTGATACCCAGGTGACACCGCTGCGTTCGGCATCCACTCAATACTGCTCTGTCTCTCATCCGCTCCATCTCCCACCCACCCGATACCGATTCGTCTCTCACCCACTTGCCGTAAGTGACACCCGGGCGATACCGCTCTGTCCGGCATACGATCTCGGAAAAACCGATATCGGTTGATCCCTAGTTTGAAGGAATATACTAGTGGAGGCTGTTTCTATGTATATTTGTTGACAGCTAATGTTACAAGGAAGGTGGAGGGGAGATTCAGATTCTTTCTAAAGGAGACATAACATCTGTTTAAGCACTGTTGCCTGCTTATGAGAATGGGTTGCAATTTGTTCTAGAGAGTGTTATTCCTAAGGAAGAAAGACACACATCACTTTGAGGTTGGATTCAAGGTGCCAAGTTGCTTACAAAATTTCACACTGGTGTGTGACACTTAGAGCTCTATTTTTTTTTTTTTTTTTGAAGATTTGTTTGCACTACTGTGGAATATTGTTGGCATACTACCAATGATGGTTTTTACTTTTATATAAAATATACTGCATTTTCACATGGTAACCCTGTAGCTGACTGATGGGTACATCCATCCACAGCAAAAATATAATGTTCTATGAGATAAATGTTCAGATATAGCAAATGCGTCTGAGTGGTTGGAGTGATCCAAAACATACCAAAGACCAAATAATATCTATGGTGGGTGACCTGTGCAGGGTTGTTGCTGCCTCCCAGACCTCTATATTTTTAATACTGGCTGAGTGAATATGTATTGCGTTGAACTGATGAACACTGTGTATATTATATATATATATATATATATATTATATATATGTATGAATGAATGAATGAATGAATGAATGAATTTCCACCATCTCCCCCTAAGGAAGATCGTGTGTAACTGAAATGTGTTGGGGCTAAAAATCTACCGTGACTGTCTATTAGGCATCCATCATGTAACATATCACAGAACATAATGTAACTTCACCCACTTTGTACCTGTACTTACTTGCTCACTAGCCAGTGAATCAATTTTTAGTTTTTTTTTTCCCCATGCATTATTGGTTCATTTTGATGGATGGGCTTACCTATTGGTCATCTACAGGGTTAAGCCTGGTTCAAAACAGAATATATTTTTCCATTCAACCCAGCAGGCTGAATGAAAAAAAAAAAGACAGTTTGCCGTTCTAACCCAGGAGAGGTTAGTGTTCTGACAGGTGGACTGCCCCCAACTAGAACACAATGATCAGCATTTACATCCATTGGACTGCAAATGCTGATCGGATGTTTGTTATCCAACAGGTCTCTTCCTCAAAAGCTGGTCGTTAGACAGCTGTGTACACTGACTGTATGTTGGCCAGTTTAACAGATACCTGGCCATGTGTAGAGAGCTTTACAGTGTGATGTGCAGTTTATTTTATGTACTGTGATATCACCAACTGCCCATCTTTAACCCAACACTTCATGATCAGCAATTGCACTACTTTTAATCATTTTACGGTCTTTGAAATAAAGTTTGTAAAACATTAATTATCCTGGAGTCTCTTTGGTGCCTAAAAAGTATATTTATATACATACATATATACACATACACTAGGGCTGAACGATAGTCAATATGATATCGACTATCGTTCTGCGGGCGTGGGCAATATTCATATTATGAAGACACAATATTTAGTATAGGCAGGGAGGCAGGGAGAAGTCGGGACTCGGCGGGGGGAGGACGACTCACAGTGATTACATCCGTCCCATGTTCCGTGAAGCTCCATTCTCTGCCCATAGATAACCTCCGCACACCGGGGGGCAGTGTGGGGGATGTAGTTCTTCGCTCCCCTGTTCCTCCGCTGGTTGGCGCCTACAAAGACTACATCTCCCGGCATCCCTTGCGCCTTATCAGCTGCCCCTGCACAAAGACAGACAGCTCCAGCGGTGTCCTATCACACTGGAGGGGGATGATGTCACCTGCAGGCTGCAGCACGCAGAGACAGTTCAAATAGATCTCCGCGTATGAGGAGCCCGGGCAGGATTCATGAGGGACCCGGCATGCTCAGGTGAGAGAGACCCTCCCTATGCTAGGAATGGCTGTGCTGGAGAACACGGACAGTACACACTGCAGGGGATGCTGGGGAGACACTCAACCAGCTTATGGGCGTGACAGCTATGTGGGGAGACTGCTAATACTCGGTGCGGGGTGCATGGAGGGTGTTCCATTGAGAAGAGCAGCTTGCTGGGTGGCTGGAGCCTCCCATTGATCTGCAGTCACTGGTCTCACTGGACACAATGGGGGCAACTAATGCCTTCCTTTCATACTGTCATCCCACTGGAAGCATGGCCCAGAAGGCTGTGCTGCTGCCTGCATGTCCTGCTGTAATACTTCATGATTTCTATCCATTCTCAATATCGCAATATATTTTTTTTCCAATATCGTGCAGGCCTAATATACGCACTATATATATATATATATATATATATATATATATATATATATATATATATATATATATATACATACATACACACACACACACACACACACACATACACATACATACACACACACACACACACACTTTTGTCCACTTTAATGGACAGTGCCTCTAGTATATGTGCTTATTTTACAACCAATTCTAGAGTCCCAGAAGACAAACTTGGTAAAAAAAACATTAACAGTTTTGGCTGTATATGGACCTACTGCCCTAGCCAAACACCCAACAGTACATCCTGGTCATAAAGACCATTTCCAGTCATGGTCATTTGTCACCCAGACCCTGTACTTTCCTGTTACATACAAAATAAAATTGCTAACTTTGCATCCAACAATGTATAGCCCACTTCCTGAAATGTTCTAAAGCACATTTCTCAGTACTTGCACTTAAGCTCGTTTGCAGGGCCTTAATGCTTTCATCAGGAGGATTGCGTCACTGAATTCTACAGAAAACCATGACTCAAGTTCTTCCCCTCCCAAATCACATTACTTACTCTCTGCACATACAGTATGTAGTAAACTATAAAATTACCTTATTGTGTGCAATATACGCAATGAGAATATACTTGACATCTTTGTTGATGGATCATAGTGTTAAACTTTCTATCAATTGCCCTTAACCAGACAGTGGATTTATCTGCAAGCTAGACCCATCACTATTACCTTGGTAAAAGTGCTCCCTAGGAAAAAAGAAGTGGAAAAATTGGCCTACTTACTGGGTATACAGGCAGCAAAAGAACATTAATATGGGTTCTAAATCTTATATACTCTCCAAAACAAAGTTCTAAAAAAGTCCAGCTATACATTTAATTTCCTGCAGCCATCACATCATGCTGCTTGTTATCTTTTTTAGCCAGAAAACTCATGTGCCACTTTCTCTATGGCCAGGCTCTTCTGGGGGGCATATTGAAGGGTTTGATATTGGGCTGGAAGTTTAGAGTTGTAAAAGGCAGAAGGTTTTTTGATGTTCGTACATTCTATGCATTACCATAAAAAGCCTTCTGTGTGTCGCAACCGCCCCAGCACCCCCTAATACTTACAAGAGCCCCATCTCCATCCAGTGATGTCCACAAGTCACTCGGCTGTCCGGGACTCCTCCTGACTGGCCGAGAAAACAGCAGCAGCACCATTGGCCCGCTGCTGTCAAAGTCAGTTAGTCAATCAGGAGAGAAAGGGGGCGGGGCCCGAACAGCAGCACCGTGTCTGAATGGACACATGGAGCTGCAGATCGGCTTGGGTGCCTCCATAGCAAGCTGCTTGCTGTGGGGGCACTCAACAGGAGGGAGGAGCAAGGAGCTGCAAAGAAGGACCTGAGAGGAGGATCCGGCCTGCTCTGTACAAAAACAACTGCACAGAGCAGGTAAATAAATCATGTTTGTTATTTTAAATAAAAAAAAAAATGTAGTACAGCAGGACTCTGGGTTCTTACTGCAGCCAACATTCGAGGGCAAGAAATACCTGAAGTGTATCCATTTTACACGTGCAAGACCTTGTTCACACAGGGAATGTCAACGAGTACACCCATGCAAGGGCCGTCTTTGCCAGCACAAGATAACCAGGTATTCCCTGCATCTACATGTAGGTAGTCACATTCATATTAATTGGGACACAGTGGCTGGTCTCAATTTGACATCCCTGCAGGTGCGTGCCTTTCAATGCAGACAATGTGCATTCAGAGACATGCACCTGCATGGATGTCATATTGGTTCCAGCAGCAGTCTGTGGAGCCTCCAACTCCCAACTGACATGAATGGGACTCTGTACACAGGATGCATGTGCAGGCAAAGATGACTGTCATGCAGGTCTATGCATTAACATGCCTTGTGGAAACGAGGCCTTATAAAAATAGTAAATGTGAATCAAATGATTCACATGCATGAACATGTTGGCAGCATGGTCTATATAGTCCTTATTAGGTGGTACTTTGCAAGCAACTTGGAATGAATTAGTGAAATCCAGTCTGTAGGCAACCAAGATACAGGCAAATTAAAACATGCAAAATGTTACCAAATTGTGTGTTTAGTTCAATTTAATCATGTCACTTCACAAAGTTTTAATGTGCATTTCTGAATGATCGGCTTTCTACTGCAGCTATTTTTCCTATTCTGTTTAAGTGGAATAAAATGAGCAAAATACAAATCAGATATACACATACACACACACACACACACACACACACACACACATACATACATATATATATATATATATATATATATATATATATATATTACATATATACACACGCACACACACCGTATTTCTCCCTCTCAAATATTGACCTTTGCATTTTGTAAATTATTGTTGTGAAGCACGCCCCACCGCCCTTACTCGTTAGTTGCATAGCCATGGTCTGCCCACAGCTTCATGGGATAACGCCACACAACTCAGAAGGCAAAAGGGCCCTGATGAAAGAGGTGCACTTAGTGGAAATTTTGGTGCCGAAACTTGGCAAAAAGTGAAAATGACAAAAAAAAATAAAAATTATAATAGTTAAATTCCTATCCTGCTGCTTTAGGCTGGAAGGGCAAAGCATTTGGCCGCCACTGGCTGAAGGTTTTCTGTTGGGCAGGCCACCATTGTTTGTAAATTTCAGCTGGGTGGGTTCCTATTCCTCACTCCTACCCCTTAACCCAGGCACTTACAACCCACGCTACCTTAAAAAAACTGGCTCCTAGAAAGCAAAAAATGTAATTTACTGAATGACCAGGTTGTTCCATCAATGGATTTTTTCTTCCCTGATGGCACAGGCATATTCCAAGAGGACAATGCCAGGATTCAACGGGCTCAAATTGTGAAAGAGTGGTGACGGGAGCATGAGACCTCTTTTTCACACATGGATTGGCCACCTCATAAGCTAGAACTTAACCCCATTGAGAACCTTTGGGATGTGCTGGAGAATGCTTTGCGCAGTGGTCCGACTCTCCCATCATCAATACAAGATCTTGGTGAAAAATGAATGAAACACTGGACAGAAACAGATTTGTGACATTACAGAAGCTTATCAAAACAATGCTACAATGTATGCCTAATCAAAGCCAACAAAATATTAGAGCGTAACCTTTTTTGGTGGTGAATTTTTGGCCAGGCAGTAATATAATATATATATATATATATATATATATAATTTAAAATTTGGTATTAAAGACTAATTATAATATATATATATATATATATATATATATATATATATATTAGTCTTTAATACCAAATTTTAAATTAATATGAATTTATTGTCGGCACCTTTAGAAAAGCTCAAGAAAACGCATCCATTTAAAAATTCTATGTAGGTCTTCACACTGGTGCTTTAGGCTTTCGATGTGGTGTTAAAAAATCTTGCTTGCTGCATTTTTGATCAGTTTAAAAAAACTGCACCAAAAACACACCTGCCCATTGAAATACATTGAAAATGCAGCAAGAGCACAACACACCAACGTTACATTTTTGATGCAGTTTTTGAGTTACATGACCTGTGAAAGACCATATGCAGAGTAAAATGGCGGCAGAATTGCATGCAATTTTGGTACCTTATTCTCTATCAGCAAAATGGCGAAAACACCAGTGTCAGCTGCCGAAATTTCGGTGCATCTCTAGTTAAAAAACGATGCGATTTTGAACCTGCATAGGAAGTCTAGCAATACTTGGCACCTACAGCCTTTTGGAATGTGCAAAGTGATAGCCTTGGAGGTTGAAGGCAAAGCTGTGCTTCATCACTCTGCTAGGCAAAAATTGGAAGGAAGGTGCTGCCTGGACATAAAACAAAAAAAAACACACACACACACGTATGTGATTAAGGGACAGGAGGTAGATTGTGGCTAGCGTAGGAAATGATTAAACACACGCATTTCTTTCCCCATCCATGTCCTATTGAGGTTCCCCTTTGAAACAGACAATACAGAAGTGAAAAATGACAGGTCTTCAAAAGGGAAATTTATTCTTAGTAGTAGGACAGATTGCCTTTGGTCACATCTGAACTCTATGAAGTCTATGGGAAAGCAAACGCAGCTTAAAGGGCGCCATGTCAACAAGTGCAATTTTCCTCAGTTTGACATGTGCCCAAACACACCTCAAAGCGCAGGTCAAAAAAAACCCTTTTGACTTTAAGCACAGCATACGGCAGTTCTGAGGCTGCATTTGACCTGTATTGCACTGCAATTTTTTTTGGATGTGGCTTGCTCTAGTAAAGGTACAATGAAACTGCAAGCAAAGAAGGTCAAAATGCAGCCTTTTCATGTCAAATGTTGCATTTTCTATTTAAAAGTGGATACGTGCTTTTTAAATGGAAGGAAGCCCTTGACCAGAACACCCTTCAAAAGAGCCACTGGTCATGGGCACAGGCAGGCCTTCTTTTACAGGGCCTGGGCACAATCCAGGAAAAAAAAAAAAAAAAACGAATCTGCATGATATAAAATTCCCCCTCCTCCAAGTACCAATCTATATCAAAAAATGTCACCTCCTAGCAAAATACCCCCCCACAATATCCTTTCTCCTAGCACAATACCCCTCTATCCCCCCTCCCTGCACAAATATACTTCCCCATCCCCCCTCCAAACACAGATCCTCCTAATTTACCACACCTAGCAACCCCCCCCCCCCCCAGCCCAAATTTCCCCTCCTAGAACAATTCTTACCCTCTGGAGCCCCCCCAGGTGTCCCCCTTCCAAAACAAATCCACTCCCCCCCCAAACTCCTTAAGGCGCCCTCCCACCTCACATGATACCACAATGCCCAGGGCAGCCCTCCCTCCTGCCCACCCCTTGTCCCGGCCCTGGACTGAACTATAAAACTAGACAGACATTTTAAATACTGAAAGTATCTCCCAGATAGGTAAATAGACAAGTATCCATCACAATAATAGTTTTACAAACCCTACGGCCTACAGAAATGTAAAGGGTCAAAGCAGGGACTAAAATATACAGTATTTATCTGTCTATAACATGTACAGGTGTATAACACACACACACACACCTTAAATTTTAAGAGAAAAAAAATTCAGGAAAAACTACAATTTTAAATAAACAACTGAACAAAATAAGGGTCAGTGACCATCAATACAGCCTCACCACTGCAGCCTGATCAGAGCCCACCTGCAACCTCACCATTGCAGTCTGATCAGTGCCCACCGGCAGCCTCACCATTGCAGTCTGATCAGTGCCCACCGGCAGCCTCACCATGGAGGAGATTAGCGCCGTCAGATTACACAGAGCGGGAATCTCCTCCTTTATTTGACGGCTGCTGTTGTACAAAGTCCCACCTCCTACGATAGACAGCACATGTTCCGACATTGGACCAGTGTGCTGTCTATCATAGGAGTTGGTCCAGGAGGAGGGACTTTGTATAACAGCGGCCGCCAATTAAGCAGGAGGTCCCTGCTCTGTAATCCAGCAGCACTCATGGTCCCCCTTCGAGGCATAAATCGGCGTATAACACACACACACACACACATTTTCATTCTGTTTTCAGGGGGAAAGTGAGTGTTATACACAGATAAATCCGGTAATTTAAATCACACACAAAATGAAGGCTGTGTGTGTTAAGGGTTAGAATACGTGCTCTGTAACTATGACCACCTTCTTCTGCATGGTGTGGGTTAGGTTTGAAAATCTCAATGACCTGAAAAGATCAGCATAGGAAATGTTTAGTGCAGGATTTTAAAAAGGGGCCTGAAGTCCAAGTAAAGGCAGCCATATTGACAGTTCTCAACACCATCCCTATTCCACTCAGCTGTACTTAACACAAATAATTAAAAACCCTACTTGACCACAGAAAAAACAGACCATTTGTAAACCCACACACAAAATACCTGTCTATCAAAAAGCCATTTCTGAAGGATTTCCAAGCAGGCATGTGACTTGTTGGATGTTAATAAAAAAAGGATACAGCCTTAATGCTCCATGATTCGTTCCAATTGCAAGAATCTTCTGCACTGGATCAAATGCCATAGCGGAGGGCTCGAAGGGGAATCCATGGCGAACCGTCTAACAGATGAAAAAGAAAAAAAAAGACAAACATGAGATTAGCAATTAAAGTTCATATGACAGCAGTCTATAGATTATGAAATACTAAAAAAAAAAAAAATAAACACCACACAAATTAAAAAGTAGGCCTTTAAGTAACTTTCTAAAATTGCTAATATTATGCATGCAAACAAATCTGTTGCATATGAATTATCAATATTTCATATTATCTTGCCTAATCTGTTCCTTAGCATTGTTGGGAAATGAGGGGAGATGGTGCTACTGTGAGCCCCCGTTCACATGCAGGCGACGCTACCTCGCACCGCGACCTCCGAGGTCGCGGTGCGAGCAGCCGCCATGGACTTCATAGCAGGCATTGAAGTCTATGGCGGTCGCCTCCTGGTCGCCCCAAAGAAGCTCTGGACCCTTTTTCTAAGTCGGAGCGACTTGTGTCGCTCCTATTAGAACGGGTCCGCAGCTTCCCTATGGGAGGCGACCTACGGCGACCAGGTCGCCTTAGTGTGAACGGGGGCTAAAAGGGGAGAGTTCTTAGTTCCAACTATTTTTGTATAAAAATTGCTACTTTTAGGCCTCATGCACACTGGTCATTTAAACACTGCTCTTAGTGGTGTCTGATCTTTTTTCCGGCCTTGAAACACCCCTGCATGTAAGCCTATGTATACATGTGCACATAGTAGGCATTTAGCAGAGTTAAAAAGAGAATAAAAAAAAAAAAAAAAAAAAAAAAAAACAAAACACCACTGCGCTTTTAACCGTATTTTTGGCAGAAGAAAAAAAAAAAAAAAAAAAAATGGATAGGTCTAAACACACGTTTAAATAAATCCTCTCTGCATCTGGGCACCAAACACTATTCAAAGCAAGTTCCCCTATCCATGTCTCCATGCTTTATTTTATTGAGAAATCATTGAAAAACAGCACCCTAGCATTTCTGGTCGGGGTCATCTTGACTAAGGACAATTGATTCATGTAGCATTTACTTCCTGGAAGCTATACGCCCTAAGCTCAGGCATGCATGCAGAAGTTAGGATGAGAATTTAAAACATTAAAAGTATAACCATAGGCAAAAAAAAAACTTTTTTGGGATAGAGCAAGAGAGGGTTACAATCCGTCAGACCACCCCCCCCCCCCCCCCCCCCACATCTATGTGCCATTGCGGAGATTTCCCTTCATTGTCTCTCAAATATCCAACCAGGAAGTGAGGGGGAATCCCTGCAAATTAAGAGACTTCTTGGGGAAGCCTAGGTCATCAGAACTAATGTCCCTATTGGAAGGTATTCTCTTACTTTTCTGGGGACAACCCAAAAGTAAGGATATTCTTTTACGGTCAATGAGCATGGAAAACAAGACAAATGGGAGGAGGATGAATCTCCATAATGGGGGCACAGACGGCAAAAAAAAAAAAAAAAAAAAAAAAACACCGTCAAGCATTCTAATCCACTATCCAAAAGAAAAAAAAAAAAAAGAAAAAGAAAGTTGCCTTTAGGTATACCTTAAATTGGGTGAAGACACACTAATGCTAAGCATGTTTAGCGTTTTGTCAATGGACAGAATGAAGGATTCTACCAAATTGTACTCAAAGTACAAATATAGCACATAGGTTATTCATCCAGCGCTCGATAAGCCCATACGACGTTATAGTCTATATGTTGTAAGCCAAGTCTAAGACCCTTTAAGTGCAGATGAAAAGCTGAATTAAAACAAACTTGCAGCTACTCAGTACAGATCAGTGGGTGATCCAGCCAGCAATAAGTAGAAGAAAAAGTTAAGACGGGCGCAGTGATTAGAAAACTAGTTAGGAAGTTTGACAAAAACATAGCATCACTTACATAGAAGAATGCCTGCATGAGCTGCACAGTATATATACACACATATATATACACACACTGCACCCCTGCAACTTTGTTTTTCATTAATTATTGTTCTGGTCAATGAAATAAACACCTAAGTGCTTGACGTGCCTTATTGCATTACACGCATGCTCTTCCAAAAAATTGTTTGTACTCAAAGCAGATTTTCACAAATTTCATGTAGGGAAAAAAAAAAAAGCATAGACTGGCTTACATTCTCATGTGGGCTAAATTTGAAGGTAGGCCAAGCCTACCAAGATTTACTATAGTCCAGTGCCTTAACCAGAACACTCAGTGGGAGACATCAACAAAAAGCAAAGTTTGGGGGGGGGGGGGGGGGGACACACAGTAACCTGGCCCATGCACTACCCCACATCTATACAGAGGTCTTTGGGACACCTCTTTGCTCACTATTCCTACTTAAATATTAGGCCTGGAGTATAATTGGAGTATCGATGCATCGCGATGCGACCCTTCGCGATTCTGCATCGATTCGGGGTGCCGTCAACATGGATTAGGAAATGACGTCATCAGCAGCGGCCACGCCCATCGCGCCTGGGAGAAAAAAAGTCACAAGATCACAGCTGATTGGTGGATTAGTGCTTAATAAAAAATATAGACCACCATTGAACAGGAAGCTCTGTCTTTGTTGAGGTCTCCCCTCCTGTTAAGAAGCTTCTTATGGTTCTCCCCAGGTGAATCATCTATTTTAGGACTTGGGTGACTGATTGGGATACTAGTTGTCTCAAATTTCTAAATACTGCAAAACTGCACACACTAGAACTCACCCAGAGGTGTGTGAAACATTTCCTCTGATTGCCTAAATATATTGAGCAGCTACAACACGATTGCCATTAACCCAGGGTTCGACAATCCCCGGGCGCCAGGTTGCATTTGCGACTAGAATTAGCGACCTGGCGCCTGGGGTGCACTGCAGGAGATGTCCTGTTGCTTTGCGCCCCCCCCCGAGCGCTCGAACTATGGCATCACCCAAAAATTGAGGCCCCGGCTTTTGGGCCTTCTTCATGGAGATGCTGCCAATGGGGAACTGGCGGCCTCTTGTGGTGGCCGGGAGTATTACAACACGCAGTAACTAGCAATGCAAGGATTTTCTACTGTTTGTTTTCAATGCCCGCCCTTCTCCTTCCCAAGAGGTGGAGAGACGGAAGTTTTTGCAGTCTTCATCTGGCGCCCTTTTGTTAAAGGTAAGTGTGCAGGGAGTGTGGGTATTTGATTTTATTTTTAAATTCCATTTTACACCGCTCTCTCCTGGAAGTTTAAGGATAATGTGTTTTACATATTTATGCATTTCTGCAAAGGAGTGTTAGGGCTCTTTCACGCGGGCGTTCCGATCAGATCCGCCTGTCAGTTTTTTAGGCGGATTTGATCGGATGCCCCATTCAGCCCTATGGAGCAGCGGATGTCAGCGGTGACATGTCCACTGACACCCGCATCCGATCCTGTCCGTGAAATCCGGACGGATGGAAACCTATTCTCCATCCCTCCTGGGGATCGGATGAGAGCGGTCCGCTCTCACCCGATTCCCCATAGAGAGCAGCGGGGCTCTGACACCTCCCTCTCCGCACACAGGGCGGAGACGGAGCTGTCATCCGCCGGCTCAGGGGGATCGGCAGATCGATCCCCGCTGAGCAGAGCATGGTCCGCAACGGAATGCGGACTGTGTGAAAGGGGCCTTACTTTAAAAATTGCATTTTGTAATCTCCTTGCAATGTGTTGATCTTTTGTATTGCATTAAAATCCCTTATTCACAATAAGAATCTTTTATGGAAAAAAAATAAAATAAATTATTATTCTTCATCATCTCCCTGCCATGCCACACAGCCGATGGCCCCTTTCACACTGGCTTTCTGATCAGGTCCGCCTGTCAGTTTTTCAGACGGACCTGATCGGACCCTTTAGACTCCATGGGAGTGGCAAGCCGCCGCCATCCGATCCTGTCCGCCAAGAACAGACGGATGGTGGTTCTATGTACCATCCGTCCAGTGAATCGGATGGAAACAGACGGTCCGTTTCCATAGAGGAGAATGGGCTGTGTCTGCATAGCAGAGCGGACAGGACCTGTCATCTGCCTGCTCAGTGGGGATCAGCAGAGAGATCCCCACTGAGCACGCGGATTCTGCTTAGCGTAGGCGCCCGTGTGAAAGGGGCCTAAGGTGGCATATGTTACTCTTGGTCACTGGATCTCCTATCGCCCCAACCTTGCTGCACTGTTTAAATTTAAGATCAGTTATTTTCATCACTGAAAATAAAGCTTTGTTGTTAAAAAAAAAAAAAAAAAAAAAAACTGGCTCCTAACTTTTTTAGCTGGCTCCTAGATTCCAAACAAATTTGTCAAGCCCTGCATTAACCCGAAGGGAATGAGATCAGCAGACTCCCTTGAGTTAGATTCACATGTGCATGTTTTTTTAATACATTTATGCTTTATATTAGTTTTTTTAAGAGGAGACTGGTTGCTAAACCAAACCTTGGTCAATTAAAATCTAGAGACCCAAAAATGCATCTTTCTGCTTGAAAAAAAGTCCCTGTGCTTCTTCCAAAAACACACCGCAGGAAACTGCATGGGTGTGAACGGGACCCATAGGAAACCATCTTAAAAATAAAACTGTCGTGTCTGAAATGCATTAAACAAACAGGTGTGAATCTGGCTTTAATGAGTTTTAATATCTGGTTTAAAATGATCCATTGATAATTGACTACTGTCCACTTTCTACAAAAACTTGAATCGTTGTGAAATCTTATTTCAATTTTGCCAAGTCCAGATCTGTGAAGGATAAAAGAACATTTTCAAAGAGAAATCATAATTAATAATGTCGATTCTGAACCATTTGACTTGTTTCTCCAAACGTATCATTTCTAGGATATGCTGGGCTTACTGTTGTATAATGAATTGCATTCTGTAATCTTCTATTCAGTTTAACTGTATTTTGATGGTATAGCAAAGCACAATCATATCAAGAGGGTATACAGTTAAAGGCAAGTGGGTATATATTTGTAACCTCTTTTTTTTTCCTCTTTAAAACATAAAAAAAAAAAAAAAAAACTGGTTGTAAAAGTAATTAAAACCTTTAAAAATCTATATGCAATCTATATGCAAATCTATATACAAGTTTTAATCCCATATCAAAATAGTAATCGTTAAAAAAAAAAAAAAAAAATTACCTGGGTGGATGTCCTATCAGTACCTCTCACATCTTGTATTGCTGCATTGACATACTATTGCTATCAAGATTTTCCAGTTTTCTACGCATATTGAGCAATTGATTGCATGTGGACTATTGGGACTTTTTCTTCACTAGTTTCAGTGCAACAATAAGGTTTTTAGTGTTTTTCCCCAAACTTCGGTGTTAGAACCCCAACTTACTTACGTATAAAATAAGGTTGGGATTAAAAAGTACCATTTTAGTGTTTGCAGGTGACATTAAGCTATGCAGTAGAACAACTTCCTTACAGGACTGAGCAACTATGTGACGAACGAGTTTAAGGTTGATATGCAAAGTTATGTACATAAAAAAAGTGCAGCGCCAGTATAATTCATAAACCGCAAATTGAACAAATCTTAGTCCATATATCAGCATAAAATGGTGATCATAAAACTGTAGTTCATAAAGAGTCCAGAAAATGAGAAATCAATATCGTGCAAAAGTCTAATACAAAAGAAAAAAAGTGATAAAAGATCCAAAGCCTCCCAACGTTAAGAAACAATGCTATAGATTGTTCAGAGTTCAGCCATTACCTTCTCATAGAATCAACACTCACCAAATGCAATGGCTGCCCTACAGCATTCGCACCTGTGTCCTTAGGACAAAAATATCCAAGTCCAGGCAAGCAGATCACACTCGGTATCCACTCCAGGAAAGAACTCCTTGATGGGTCAAAGCCGAGATAAATGAAGCTCACCAGGAGCCGAAGAGATGCTTTGACAGCGTAGCATTTAATGTAAATCAATACAGCCTTAACATGCAAAAAGTAACCTCGTAAATACAAAAATGGGAGGTTGATAGTCAGCATTTTACTGTGGACCGCTTATAAAAAGGAACAGGATTCTTCCACATAATATGGCCGCAGGAGTAATTCCTGTTTCTTTCTAAGTGCGGTCCACAGTAAAATGGTCAATTACCTACTTCAGTTTTTCAGATTTACCATAGTACTGCCGTGAGGGCATAATTATGAGAGGTTACATAAATATGCAAGACGTCAACACTAGAGGACCCCTTGATAACATCCTATTGAACTCGTTGGGAAGAAATGCTAGTGTTGACGTCATGTCGCTGTCCGATCCCGGGTCTGCAGTGGCTTTGCATGCAAATTTAGGTTTTTACATATTTTTTTTAAGGCTGTATGGATTTATATTAAATACTACACTATCAAAACATTTCTTCAGCTCCTGTGGGCTTCATTATCTCAGCTTCGACCCATTGAAAAGTTTAAAAAAAAAGAAGTGGGAAAATGCAGCTCTACTCAAACTCCTTTTAGAGGTGAATTTGACCTTAGGTGACCTTTCTGACCTGCATTTGACTTTGTTCAACCTGGTTCAAGCTATGTTTAGGACTTCTGTTTGAATTGTCCTGTATGGAGAGAGGAACAGTTCTGAAGTGAACTAAGGCCAGTTGGCCCTATTCCTAAGGTAGTTCAAGCAATGGAGATTAGGTTCTTCCACTCTTCAGAACACATTCTAAAAGCTCTTCTTCAGTTTTAGTTCAACTAGTTCATCTGGACAAAACTGTCCCAAATGAACTATTTCCCTCACTAATAAGTGTGGCTGTTGAGTGTGCTGTATAAAACTGTAGGCTGCCCCAGTCACAAAGTATACAGCACCGAGTGCAAGACAAACCCTTCCTGTCTTACACCTGGAACAAAATGGAGTCGGTCTAAGTGACGCTGTTAATGGGCAGCTTTGTGTTCTAACAATAAATACAATGCTTCCAATGAATGGCCAAGTCAGAGGCGGGCTGATCTCCGACTCAGCAATTTAGAGGAAGCTTTGTATTCATTGATTGAATACAAAGCTACCCATGAACAGCTGAGCGACACTCAGACCAACACCATTGTGTTTCCGGTATGAGAGCCCGGAAGGTCTTGTCTCGCACCCAGAACACAGTGCTGTATACTGTAGGTGACTGAAGCAACGTACAGTTTATACAGCACACCCAGCAGCTGCACATGTTCGTGAGGGAAATACTTTGTTAACACCAGCATGTGCATTTTTCCTGCGTTAGTGTGTTTTTTCTGCTCTTCAACACAAATGAAGACGTGTGTGTTTTTTTTTTTTTTTTTAAATACCTTTTGCCATGTTCCAGATGCGTTTAATACAAAAGAAATGCAACATGTTTTACTTTTGTTGACTACGCTGGAATGTACAGCATTGGTGCCATTTGCAATCCACGTTAAACACGGTCCATGTGACTTTTTTTTTTTTAAGCAGGGAAAAATGCACAGGACTGCATCTAGTGTGAGCCAGCTCTCAATTTTTTAATGTCCGTTAGCCATTTCAACCAAAATTCTTGGGGATTGGGGGGGGGGGGGGGGGGCAGTCATTCGGCGAGTATAGCCCAAAACCTATGTTTTAACCTGAAAATTAGGGGTCGTCTTATACGCTGGGAAATACGGTAATATATTGTAGCTTACCAGTCATTAGCTGTGATGGCTGCATTGTTTTCTTTAGGCTTTTCACCTAGTGATCTGGCCAGTAACACCTCCCATATTAGAGTGCCCCACTCTGGATGAAGGCGCACAAGGGGCATCACAGGACAAATAGCATTCTTGATCTGGGAGAGGGGAGTGTTAGATGAACTAGCAGATTTAAATACAACAGCGCAACAATTTGAAGCCAAACTCCAGCTTACACTTGCAGTTACAGCAACAGTTTTTTTTATCCCCCTTGGGAAATAAGGTTTTACATGAATTAAAGCTGCTCATTGCAAGTACCCTGTCAGTTGTAAATGGTTTTTCAGGACACTTAACCAAGAGCTTGTTCTGTTGAAAAACAAGACTTGCAGGCCAGATCACCAGCTGAAAAGAAAGCAATCCTAAAAGAACAAAATGACATGCCATGGCACTTTATAGCAAGCGCTACACCCCCGGTCATGTTCTGGAAGCAGCAACACCACTGAACATGATCCATCCTGCAACTACATGCAATACAGACCCATCATCTCACCACCTGTCAAGCATCATTAAGCATTCCACCTCCAAAACATATCAGAGGCAGCAAAGTCCATCACATGCGTAAACTAAACTTAAGGCCTTATCTGCAAAGAGGTCCCCATGATACCAAAGAAATTCCCAGCAGACAATTTATAGTACCAAGGGAAGCCTAATACTCCAAGGAGGTGTCCTCAATGCTGGAATAAAATTTCCCATGGCCAATATTGGCGCTTTTCCACTGCATAGAACCGTACCGGCTCGGCACGCTTTTGTGCTTTTCCACTGCGGTACCGCATGGTATAGGGTCGGAACGGTTCGGTACGGTATAGGTTTGCTTTTCCACTGCATGGAACCAAACGGTACGGCTCTGAAAAAACAGTACCTACTCGATTGTGGTTCCAACAGGTACCAAACTGGTACCATATCCCACAATCCTTTGCATGCAGTCACTACTAGCCACTGATTGGTCAGAGAATCACACCCACCCCGTTGTTATCCCACCCACTTAACTTTAGTACTACTTTAGTGGAAAAGCAAACCTATACCGTACCGAACCGTTCCGACACTATACCATGCGGTACCGCAGTGGAAAAGCAAACCGGGCCAAGCAGGGCCGAGTAGAGCCGAGCCGGTACTAGCCGGTACTTGCAGTGGAAAAGTGCCATAAGTAGCACCACCAGAAAGGCCTATTCTGCCCATAGGTGCTTAGGATATTGGAAAACCTCCAGTGACAGCCAACTTGTGTTACATATCGGACAGGTCAATTTGGTTCACAAGTATTAGTGCTTGTGTTACTGTACCACGGCTTTATAAATATGTTAAAAGGATTGCTCGGATGCTCGAAAACATTACTTTTTTTACAATCCCGACAACCACTTTATAAATCATAGGCAGTTATACAGTACTATGCAAAAATCTTGGGCAATTTAGACAGTTTACCAAAAGATTTGTCTTGGCTTTATACAACCGTCTTTTTGACAATAGTAAAGAGCAAAAAAAAAAAAAAAAAAGGAGTATAAGATGGGGTTCCAAACATGTATTTTGCAAAAAAGAAAAAGGGGAGGTCATAACACAGGATATTTGACTCTTAACAAAAATGCTAAAAAATGGAAAAAGGCTTGGGGACGCCCCCAAAATCCATACCAGACCCTTATCCAAGCATGCAGCGTGGCAGGTTTAGAAGGGGCGGGGTCTCACGTGACATCACCGGATGGCTATGCCCCATGGCTATATAAGAACTGGCAGAGTCGAGCTGGCACAATGACGGGAGATAGCGTCAGGAGGAGGACCAGGTCAGCAGCAGAGAAGACTTCTCAAAACCGTCCCTTGACCAGGACTTAAGGGGCGCCTGGTATGGTCAGGGGGGGACCCCACACCATTTTTTTTTCTCGTTTTGGCATGGGGTTTCCTTTCAAGATTCATACCAGACTCAAAGGGCCTGGTATGGATCTTAGGGGGGTGTACACCGCTTTTTTTTTTCTGCTGCGGGACTCTCCTTAAAGATCCTTAGAACACGTGCCACACCACAAGTTGGATCATCATGACCACACTTGGATTCATCATCATTTAAATCGATTGGCTGAAAGTCGGATCAGTTGAGATGGCTCTCAAATAAGGAAGGATTTTAACCTGTCCAAAAAAAAAAAAAAAAACACCCGCTTGACATGGCCTTAAGCCACGTTTAGCAGCGTGAGACGTTTTTACAGCTGTACAGAATGCGCTGGCCCTGGGGTTTTTTTTTTTTTTTTTGCAGTTTGAAAAAACGCATACGCCCCTTACAGCTCCCAAAAGCCTAAGCACACCCTAAAGGGCTCTAGCAGCGAAAGGGTTAGATAAATTCTCCTTACAGGGAGCACATTTTACGGCACCTTTTTAGCTTCAGAGTTGGTTTGATAAAAAAAAAAAAAAAAAAAGTTATTCAAGATACCCCACTTTCTGGTCAAAAAACATATGCAGCATTTCGTAGTCATATAGCACACTGCTAAACCACGACAGTAAAATCAGTCTGTATATGCAGAAAAGCATGCTTGTTATACGCACTGTGGAACCTAAGGTGTTAATACTTTGCATTGTGTAAAAAGGCTGTGTGATCCTGTCTTCTGTTCCACCCCTTTTACTGTTCCTAATCCATCTACTGATAAAAGAGAGCCTTGAAAGCACTCTGCACATGCTCAGTTTGTGTGTAATGCTGGAGGGGGGGGGGGGTCTTTTTTTGGGGGGGGGGGGGTGCATGTAATCAGCACAGGACCAATCAGCACTGTCCAGACAAAGTCAAGTGTCATGCAGCCTCATAGGACAGTCAGGAGAAGGAAAAGTTTTAATCATTGCTTGGCCAGACTGATAGAAGTCACAAGGCTATATACTGCTGATGAGAAAATATTTAGCAGTTTATTTTTACTAAAATAATTGCATTTACATGTGTACTGTGGGACCAGATATAGTCAATGTAAGCTCCTGGGTTAAGTAATATTTTAAACAGAAAAAAAAAAAACATGTGCTAATAACGTGCGACCGAAACCTGAGCCTGGAGAGGACATAGCACCTCCCAATTTTCCCAGGAAACACTGCAGTCTTTAAAATCCCTCTTCTTCCACCATGCCTTCAGTTACAGAGTAGCCTCCGACATGCTGGAAAGCAGAGCACATAAACAACCAACCCTAACAGGTTATGGAGTCATATTTTAAAAGAAAAAAAAAAAAGCTAGGGAGGGCAGTAGGCTGCTGTCCTGAAAGGCTCTTAGACATACCGTCACCATTAAGTCTTGTCACTGGCTGCATTTAAGGTAAATATCTCCTAAACGGTACATGTTTAGAGATATTTACAGTACCTATAGGTAAGCCTTATCATAGACTTACCTAAAAGGTAAAAGTTGCAGAGGAGGGTTTACTTCCTCTTTAAAACTGGCATTCTATGCAGGAAGAGGGTGTACCCTCCGGGACTGCCCATAGGGCATAGCCAGAACTTTTTTCTGTCTAGTGTCCTACTCCTGTAGTGGACAGTATTACCCTACTGATATGAATCAGAGATAACTGTGTCCGTCAATGAACGATAGAGAAAATTGGATCGGTGCCGTTTTATGTAACTAGTGTCATACATCCTCAGTGTTGTAGTCAGAAAAGTAGTCTCTCACTGAGCGCACCCATACTGTACCATAAGTTGTTCAGGGAGACTAAAAGAAAAAAAAAAAAAAAAAAAGAGTTGTCAAAAAAGGGGTAAAAGCTAACCACCCTGGACATGGCTACCCATGTGCAACCCAGGGGTTGAAAAAAAAAAAAAAAAAAAAGAAGAAGAATGGTGTGAATGATGGACAAACAGGCGAGGAGAACCAGAGTTAGACTTACGGTAACTGTTTCCAGGACAGCACGAGAGAAGCCCCTCCAACAGGAACAGGGACCACATCACCACACTTTAACAAAGGTAGTCCCCTCTGCTGAACTGGTCAGTTTTAAACAAGAACCGAAGGACAAAACCTTAAAGTAGACAAAAAAAACAACATAGGGGCAGGAACCAGGTTGTTTTGGAAGATTCCTGGAAACTGAGTTACCAGTAAGTTAACTCCGGTTTTCTCCAATCATCTTCCAGGACAGTCCATGAGAGGATGATCAAGAACTTACTATATTTGGGTGGGGGTCATTGAAAGGCAAAAGACCTACCACCCTTGGAATTACCATAATTATCTGATATAGTGGACCCATTTATCGTATATTCTCAAAAGAGACTAGCCCCAACAGAATAAATGCAATGACTAGGTCTGAATTCTAGAAAAAAACCCCCACACCATCCTATATAAAATATAAAACAAGGATCTGCTACAAAGGCATACGTCCTGTGACTTTCCTCCACCTACATCCTTGTATATGAATGTGACAAAGCCACGTGCCTAGAGACATACATTATCCCTTCAGGGACCCAGGTTAATCTTCACTGTGTAAGAACATCATGATCCACACACACACACACACACACACACACCAGCTTTGGTATGTGGCGACAGCGCCGATACCTGCAAGCTACTGTGCCCTCATTGCCACCTGAAAAGCCTAAGCAGTAGATTGGCCTAAAATGCTGACATGACTACCGTACCTCCAGAAAATTCTGGGATGCCAAAAATCCACTAAAAAGAAGCCTCCAAATGAACCCCTCTTGCTGCCAATTTAAGCACATGCACATATTTATTCGTGCCTGCAACCACTACCACCTCACTTATTGCAAGCATCGCTGAAGATTAGGAGGCGCTGCTGCTGGCTGTGTTTGTCAGAGCCTTATGTAAAGCAGCAGAAGGTTCGCAACTGAGTTGCTGTCTTTATGCTCTGCCTTTGCCTGCCACAGCTTTTAGCACCACTTGCATACTTCGAAAACATGCAGGACTCCGATAACATGGTTGAATCTGAACCGAGGACCCCAGGGCTGCCAGGCAGAAGAAGTGCCAACCACCAAGCCACTGCGCTGCTCATGCACAATATGGTTATACCCCTGTACCAACATTTCTTGTAGCACAAGGACACACTACACAAATGCAGCAATATAAACTAGCATACCATCTACACAAAGCCATGGAACAGGTATAACATTTTGATACAGGATAGACACCACCCCAAAATGCTTAAGTACAACAAAACGACCTGTAAAATGGACTTAGGGTTGCAAATGTAAATTTGTTTCAACACTCCACACTAAGTGAAGCAAAGCAAGACAAGACATTACATAAAATGCCTTAAAACATTGGGAGAAAAAAAAAGTTTCTACCCATGTGCAAGGAAGCTATGAAGAGGGAACCACTGTGGTCCAAGATAGATAACCCAAGTGCTCATAAGTAAAGCACATGTTAAAAGATTACACATGCTGCAGAGCAAGCCCATGACAGTCCCTACATGTTCTAAATAGAGGACACATTCACTACAAGAAGTCATGTAGAGGTCTAAAACAGTGGTCTAGGATGGACAAACACCAAAAGAGCACAGGAACCACACATGGCCTGTCGGTCTTAGTGTTAAAAACACAAATTGGCTGCAGAACTCTGCAAATGGTATTTTTGGCTTCCTGTAAAATCCATTTCTCTGATGTTCATTGACAGACATAACTCCTGATTCTTAACCATTGGGTTATACTGCCCCATACAGGAGTAAGACACTAGGCAGGAAAAAGCTGGACAAAACCTATGGGAAGTCCCAGGGGGTATACACCCACACTCAGCTATAGTCATTCAGTTTGGTTTACAAGTAGTGTCAGAAGAAAGCCAACTTCAGAGGGGTGGGTTCTGTGTGTCAATGAACATCAGAGAAATGGATTTTACGGTAAGTCAAAAATCCCATTTTCGCTTTCATTCACTGACATCTACAGCTCCCGATTCTTAACCACTGGGATGTCCCAAAGCAGTGTTAAACATTACGGGGTGGGAAAACAGCAGAAAAAAAAATTCTCAAGGCTAACCATAGTCAACCAGGTAACATGGAGAAAACACGCATGCACACGGAAAAAAATAAATACACCCTCAAAGGAGGACCAGGTCCTCTACACAGCAGCCTGCAAACGTTGCAGCCAAAAGAAGCATTCGCAGATGCCAAACACATCCAAAACACACAAAAAGTGTGCACAGACGACCAGATGGCCACCTTGCAAACCTACATCACTGATGCCTGATGATGGAAGGCCCCGGAGGCACTAAGCGCCCGAGTAGAGTGCCTTAACAGGGAAAGTAGGAACCTGACCCCTAAATGAATAGGCATGACTCACTGTCTGAGCCATCTGCAAATGGTCTCAGCAGAAGCGGCTAACCCTTTGAGGTCCAACCGGGAGTACAAATAGTGAGTCTGACTTCCTAAAAGACTCTGTAGCTGCCAGGTACATCCTGATTGCCCGAACCACATCTAGGGAATGCAGAGAAAATCCTTCGGATGTTTAGGCCTGGGACATAGGAAAGGCAACACAAAGTCTTCATTCAAATGGAAATCAGAGACAACCTTTGTAAGGAACAACGGCCAGGGACGAAGATCCACCTTAGCTTTGTAAACCAACAGGTAAGGTCGACAAGACGACGTGGCCAGCTCCGACACCATGCACGCAGAACAGCGACCAAAAAGGCCCCCTTCTGGGACCACGTAAAGCAAGGGAAACCTCCTGAAATTTTCGGAGGAAGATTTCTGGATAACCAACACAAATTTGAGGACCCACAGCGGTAATTGGAACCACACTGGAGGAACCAAGTGTCGAGCGCTTTAATAAAAAAAAAAAAAAAAAAAAAAAAAAAAAAAAAAAGGTATGCACCAAGGAATGTGTGGCCAAGGGACGTTGAAAGAAAACCGCCAAGGCCGAAACCTAGCCCTTGATGGTACTCAAGGCCAGGCACTGCTCAACCCCTTTGTTGAAGAAAAGCTAGGATCCGAGCCACCATAAAGGCACGAGGAAGACACTCAAAGACTTGCACCACGCAACGTACGTCTTCCAAATACAATGATAGATCTTCTAACCTTTAACCGTGTAGGAATCACGGATTCAGACAAACTTCTATCCTACAGCACCTGGTTTTCAAACAGCCAAGCCATTAAAACCAGCAACTGTAAAGCAGGACGACAGATTGGTCATTAAGACAGCAGATCTTCCCTCAATACTGCACAGGAGGAGTCTTGGCAGAAGTCAGAGGGGGAAAGGCATAAAGCAGACGATACTGACACCAAAGACCCACCAATGCATCTGCGGCGTCTGCCAGAGGATCCCGAGACCATGCCACAAACCTCTGTACTTTCCATACAGCAGAGAGGGCTGAAACGATTTTTCTGCCCACCTTAGAATGCCGGCTACTTCCCGATCCACCAGGACACCACTTGTGCCCCTATGGTGATTGACATAGGCCACGGCCACATTATCCAATTGAATACGTACCAGACAAGACAAATTGTCCAATGATCAAGACAAAGTCTGATCGCTCTGAGTTCCAGTACACGGATCTGCAGTCTAGACTCTTCCTGAGTCCAGACACTGAGCACAAGCTGTGCCGAGGACACCTCCCCACCCGGACAGGCTGGCATCCGTGGCAACAACCGCCCAGTACAGGGGGGAGAAGGTTAACCCCGAAGTGTCGGCGAACTAAGCCACCTCTAGAGACTGAATTGTTCTCCCATTTTACCAGAATCTCTTGTGGAACCGTGCAAATGGAACGGCCTCGAAGGCAGAAACCATCAAGCCCAGCACCCACATTAAAACGACAGGAGAGATGACTGTCTGCTGGACAACAGAAGCTGAATTGCCTCCTGCAATTTGTGGAGTTTTTTCCCAGAGGAAGCAACACTCTGGCTGAGGCCGAATCCACCCAGATAGTCCAGTTTTGTGGAGGGAACCAAAGCAGACTTCTGAAGGTTCAGAATCCAACCGAACTTCCCTCAGAGATCGCAGAGTAATCTCCAAGGTGTCCATCAGAGCAGTCAGAATCTACCCACAGTGCTAGCACCAAGGCCAACACTTTGTGATGATCCGAGGAGCAGAGGAGAGGCCAAAAGGTAAATGCCACAAACTGATAATGCTCCTCACCCACGGCAAAGCGGAGGAAGTACTGGTGAACGGCACATATTGGAATGTGAAGGTAGGCATCCTTGATGTCAATAGAAGTGAGAAAATCTGACAGATGTAGGGAAGCCACTACCGTGCGAATGGACTCCATTACGAACTTCTGTACCCACACAAAGCAGTTTAGCGCCTTGAGGTCCAGAATTGAACGTACCTTGCCTTCCTTCCAGGGAACTAAACAGATTTGAGTAAAACCCCTGAAAAAATTAAAACACATTCAGAAGCTGGAACCATCACCCCATGAAGTAAAATCTTGCACTGCCCCAAAGTGACCTCATAAGCGATCTGGGGACAAGTGCAGGTTGTAAGGGAAGAACCTTTCCAGAGAAAAACCGAAACTCGATCTTGTAGCCGGACCGATTTTGTGGACCCACTTGACCTGTACCAGGGAGGTCCATGGATCTGGAAATCAGCAAAGAAGTCCCCCCAACCCCAGATATGGGTGAGGGTGACACTTCATGCAGAGGAAGCCTGCAGGTCTGGAATAGCCCCTTGTGGCTTGCCAGACCAGGTCATCTTGGAACTTCTGGGGGAAGGCCCTGAAGAACTTATTCCTTGAGGGGCGAAAAAGGCCTCTTATGACCCGAGAAGAATGGCCCACGTCTACGATGGGGCTCCTTGACCTCGGTAGCCTGAGGAAGAAGAGTACACTTTCCACCTGCTAGACCCTTAATGATGATGTCATCCAAGGAAGCTCCAAACAGGCGCTCTCTAACAAAGGGGAGATCAGATAAGGCCTTCTTAGAAGTCTGGTCCGCAGACCAGCATTGTCAGCCAGATAAGATGCCGAAGCCTAAAAATCAAAAGGAGCTGCATCCAAAGAAGCATCACAGAAACTGTAGCCCCTGGATCAACTGATCCGGCAGCTCTGCAAAAGCAGGGAAGAAAAGCAGTTTCCCCTCCAGGTCCATCGTAAAAACCTACCGTTAGTAGACTGGTAACCTTCCAGGATGGCCAACGTATGAGAGATGATAGGCTCCTCCCTACCAGAAACACAATCCATATACAATTTGTTAAAAGGTCCCACCCTTCCCCTTGTCCCTCAGTTGTAAAAAAAAAAAGTGCATCTTCCGCAACCAATTCCAAGGGAAGTGTTCTTACAATTCTATAGGTACTTACCACCAATGTTATACATTCTTACCACACCCATAAACCAGGGTGGGAAGTAGGCCGGCCGTCCTGGAAGGTTTGTAGAAACACTGTTACCGGTCTACTAATGGTAGGTTTTCTCCCCTCACCTTCCAGGACGGCCAACGTATGAGAGGATAATAGATTACCCATAGGCCTACCTTAGGGCAGGACCACTGCCTGTAAGACCTTTTCGGCCAAAGGCTAGGTCTTGTTGAGACAGCACTTCTACACGGTAATGTTTCAGGAATATGTCATGACTGGACCAGGTGGCTGCACTGCGGATCTGTTCCCAGGATGCTCCAGCTTTTTCGGCCCAGGATGTTGCCAGGGCTCTTGTTGAGTGTGCTTTTAGTTTATCTGGTGCAGGAACACCTGAGACCTCATAAGACATGGTAATTGCTTGTCTAATCCACCTAGAGACTGAAGGTTTTGAGGCCTGCAGTCCCTTTCTGAACCCAGAATAGAGGACCAGAAGATGATTTGACCTTCTAAAGTCTTTGGTCCTCTCTAGATAGGTGAGAAGACATCTTCTCACATCAAGACGGTGAAATTTATTTTTCTTATTTTTGGGGTTGTCACAAAAGGATGGTAAATTTATTTCCTGTCCTCTGTGAAAGGATGATGCAACCTTGGGCAAATACAAAGGATCTGGTCTAAAGACAATCCTGTCTGGAAAAAGTAACATAAAGGGTTCTTTTATAGATAGACCTTGTAGCTCTACTCTTCTAGCTGTGGTGATGGCTAGGAAGAAGGCTAATTTAAGTGATAAAAAAACTTAAGGGAAACCTCTTTTATAGGCTCAAAAGGGTTACTAGATAACACCTCTAGAACCCTCGTCAGGTCCCAAGGAGGGAACCGGTTTCTCACAACAGGGGTAGCCCTTTACCTAGCCAACAAAAATCTTTTGACCAACTGCTCTTTTGCAAGACTTGCATCCAAAAATACAGAAAGAGCCACCATTTGTACCCTAAGGGTGTTAGTTGCCAGACTCTTCTCTACTCCATCTTGTAAAAACTCCAAGACCATAGGAATAGAGGTGCAGGCGACATTTCTCTGCCAGGTACAAAAAATTTTCCAAACTTTAAAATATATATAGGTCTAGAAACGGGATATAGGGATAAGAGAGACCTCAAAAATAGTGCAAATGTTTATAAACTGTGTCTTTGGCTCACCCAACTTCTGCTTTACTTTATAGAATCGTGTTTTTTTAAAAAATGATTGTTTCTCCTGAAGAAGCGGCTCAGTCCGCGAAACATGTAGAGAAAAATTAGTGGAGACATCCCGACTACTCTCCACAGTTCTGTGTATTTTCAAACCAGTATCAGTCACTTCTGATTTTATGTAATTATTGGCAATTTTGTCATTATGCATATTTGTTTGCTTTGTCTTTTATATTAAAGATATGTCTTAACAAATGATATTCTGATTTTATAACCATCAGATATTGGTACCCCAAAATCCAGAATTTTTCCCACTTTCCCTTTCCCTTCTCCCATTGAGTACCTCTCTAACTGGGGAGTTTGAGGTCTCTCTTATCCCTATATCCCATTTTTAGATATTGTCTACCATCTGGAAGTTGGTACCATTCATAAGCAAATTACCCTAGGCATCTAATAATTAGATAGATATATATATATATATATATATATATATATATATATATATATATATATATATATATATATATATATATATATATATATATAGATATCTATATATCTATATATATATATATATATATATATCTATATCTATATATCTATATATCTATATATCTATATATCTATATATCTATATATCTATATATCTATATATATATATATATATATATATATATATATATATATATATATATATATATATATATATATATATATATATATATATATATATATATATATATATATATCTATATATATATATATATATATATATATATATATCTATCTAGGTTTTCACCTAGGTGTCTAGGCTCAGTAAGAGAGGGTCTACCACTCTGTCTGAGCAACCCTTCATTTTTAGGATCTGGCGCTCACTAACCAAGCTGTCAGATGGAAAAATTCCGGTTTGGGATACACAACCAACCCCTATGACAGCAAGTCTGGGAAATTTGGGAGCTCCTAGGAACATGGCTTTCAGAGTTGCAAACCATGCTCTCTTTGGCCACCAAGGGGCAATTGGGATAAGGCGCAGGTCCGAAGACCGACTTAGCTTCTGTAAAGTTCTGGGGATTAGGGCCAGGGGAGGAAAGGCATAAGCCAGCTTGAACTGCCATGCTTGAGCTAAGGCATCCAGGCCCAACATCTTTCTCCTGTGTAAGGGAAAATCTTTTTACTTTCCGGTTTTGCAGGGTGGCAAAAAAAAAAAAAAATCTATCTCCAGGTACCCGAAACTTTGGACCAACAATTGGAAAATTTTGGGATTTAGTTCCCACTCTCCTTCTCTTATGGGGTGACAACTGAGGAAGTCTGCTTGCCAGTTGTTTCTCCCTCTTATGTGAATGGCCATCAGGGAGATTGCCTTCCCTTCAGCCCAACCTAAAATTTCCTTGGTTAATGCCAAGAGGGAATTTGACCTGGTACCCCCTTGGCGATTTATATAGACCACTGCTGTAGTGTTGTCGGACAGGATCTGCACTTCCCTGCCTGATGGATGAGGCCTGGGCTACTTGTTTGTCCCAGATCATTGGAGCTTGGGCCCCTTCTAGGTGAGCGCAAGAAATCCAAGTTTGAGACCGCACTCAGGGTATTGTAATGAAATCAAAGGTTTCTTTATTCCTCAAATAAAATGGACAGACAGTGTACAAAACAGACGTGTCCGGTTGATGCGTTTCACGACGCTGTAGGTCGCTTAATCATAACCACACTGGGTTCTAGGTGAGCCCCCCATCCCCATGTGCTAGCGTCCGTGGCGATTTTTACACGGTTCCATTGACCCCATGGTCTGCCTCTCCCCAAATTGTTTGGGTTTAACCTCCATTCTAGTGACTCCTGGACTTGAAGAGTGAGGTTGACAATCTCGTCTAATGACTCCCATCTTCCTGTCCCAGGAGGACAGGTGGAAGAACTGAAGGTCTCTTGAGTGGAGCCGAGCCCAGACAACCGCTGGGATGCTGGCTGACATCAGACCTAGGACCCTTAGGATTTCTCTCCTGGAAGAGGGTGCGCTTTTGAGAGCTCCTACTGCAGAGACTTTGTACCTTTGAGTCTATACGGGACCCCAGATAGGTTTGCATGTGGGTTGGTTCCAGAGAAGATTTTTCTAGGCTGATTAGCCAGCCTAGTTTTTGTAGGAATTTTATCACTTGCCGAGTGTCTGAGTTCACCTGTTCTGCTGATGTGCCAAAAATCAGCAGTTCGTCCAGATAGGGGATTAAGGCTATACCCTGGAGATGGAGATGGGCCACTGCATCTGCTAGAGTTTTTGTAAAAATTCTTGGGCTGGCTCCTAACCCAAAAGGGAAGTGCCCTGAACTGCCAATGTGCTGTTCCCTCTTTGGTAGCTACCGCAAATCTCAGAAAGGCCTGGTGTTCCTGATGAATAGGAACATGCAGGTATGCATCTCTGAGATCCAGGGTAGTCATGAACACATCTTTCAGTAGGTTTTTGCGTACTGAATAAATGGTTTCCATTGAAAACTTTTTGTAAAGTAGAACTTGTTCAAATTTTTTAAGTTTATTATGAAGCAAGGTTTTTGCAAGGGTTTGGGAACCACAAGCACATGGGAGTAAAAGCCTTGGAAAAGCTGATCTTCCGGTAACAGGGACTATCACTAACTGTTCTGCCAGTTTCTGAATCCCCTGTAACCGGGCTTTCCTTTTTTGTACCTCCATAGGAGGATGGGTAAGAGTTATTGTTGGGGGGGGCATTGATGTAAACTGCAGGCGATAACCCTTTATGAGGGAGTGGATATAAAGGGTCACTGCAATTTCTTCCCATTGGGGCAAAAATTTACTTAGTCTGCCCCCCACTTTGATCCTGGCGTCACTTATCTCTTGCGCCGGCTGAGGGAAAAAGCTAATTATTTCTTTGTCTCCCTCTTCCAAAGCCCCATCTTCTAGCAGGTTCTTTCCTGTTTTTTTGCTGCCTTTGCCCTGGGGGGCCACGAAGAAAATTTTCTGCCTCTATCCCTTCTGGGTTTGGCAGGAAACTTCTTCCCCCTCTCTGAGGATCTGGTCAGAACCTTGTCTAGGCCTGACCCGAAGAGTAATGACCCCTCAAAAAGGTAAACCACAGAGCTTGGTTTTTGATGTGAAGTCGCCTTCCCATTCTTTAAGCCAGATTGGCCCTCCTGGCTAAATTCAGTAGAGCCCCTGCCTTAGCTGAAACCGATTCAGAATCTGGTGGACAGATGAGGCAGTGGAGGGCAGTGTACGCTATATACTAAGGCTGGAACGATCTAGCGCCGAGCTGAGGCCTGTGTGTGCTCACTGGCCAGACTGGGGGGACCCTCTGGTTCTGGATTATCCAGTCCTTCACCTAGTCCAGCAACTGGACGCCGAGCGACTGATATGATTAGCTTCGGGATCTTCCGGAACACTAACGAGCATAGGACGTTGAGACCCCGGCATCACAGCCAGCCCCCATGTAGGTCTGTGTATTGGATTGGATTCACTATGCCATATGCTTTTAATTTTGTAAGTGTATTGAGTATGGGATTGGGGGGGTAATTCAATAAATAAATGAATATAGCTGCACCAAGTGAAAAAATTATTCAATCGAAGTGATTAATTAAATACATATATGAAATTTAAATACATATATGAAATTATAAAAATAAATTCAAACTATATACAATTGTAAAAGCAAATTAGTGCTAATACCAAGTGCAATAAAGTGCAAAACAATTCAAAAGTCCAAGTGCTTGTGACCAAGTGATTTATAAAAATAAAGTCCCAACACTCAGTCAGAATAATAGATGAATAAGCCAGAATGATCAAATCCAAAACACACTATCTTCATCTGTGATCAATACTAAGGTGCAAAAGTGCTCCACACTTCACTCAGGTGCTCCCGGTGACTAGTGCAAGATTCGTAGCTCACCTTAGGGATAGATTCCAAGGAGTCATACACGCAAACAGATATATTGACCAACAGCCTGTTAAATCCTCTCCTTCCGCTTCAGCTGACCCTCCGAGTGCGACAGGAACTCCGCAGGAAATAAAGAGGAGAGGGAATCTAGTGCTCTCTGTTATAGTCGCTTTATTTACATTAAAAGGCAGAAATACATTTACGTTTTCCCAGCACTTGAGCAGTGCGAGCTTCAAAACAGCAGATAATACTTGGTAACAGAACCTCCCAAGGTCCGACGTACTACGAGTAGGCTCCTCCCCCCGTACGCGTTACGTCAGATGATTTCGTCAGCGGGGTCTTTCATTCAATTACCCACGTATATGGTTTGCGCTGATTATATTATTATTTTTGTATTTCAATAAAGGTTGTTTGAACTATTACCCTATGAGACCCCTTTTTTCCCTGCATATGCTTGTTCCATATACCACCTGAGTTTTGACAAACTGGAGTGTGTGGTGTTAATACATCCTTGTGGACTCGGTTGTGGAGGAACTGCTGTATACTTAGAAGGCACCCGGTGGATCGGCTTATGTGTTTGGGGCATCTTTAATGAAGCATTGGAGGATATTTAAAGGCACAGTATATGATCTCTCTAGTGAGTGAGCATTGCCAAAGGTGGGGTCACGTGGTGCGGTGGAGGCATATAGGAGTTTTCTGCTACACGTCGTGGTGATTGGCCATCTTACCCCTTAGATTGGGCTGATAAAACTGAACTCACTTCTATATATCCCCTTGGGGGTCATATATTACCTGAGCACTGCTTGTGTGTTTGATCTTTAAGTGAATTTCTACAGGAGAAGTTATACACACCGTTTACTAATTAGAGCCAATTAATGCAATAACACCTGAAGATTGAATCTACTGTGTTACATTACTGCCAGGGAATTTAGGAACTATACTCACAGAAAGAATCATCATCCTCTCCCCTTAAAGTAGAGGAAGATGACCTTTTGCTGGACTTGCAGGAATCCAGCTGAGATGGAGTAGTGGTGCAAGTAAATCCCCAACCTGATCCACAGTCTGAGGATCCTCCAAAGCACAGGAGTAGGAGATCTTGGCAGTAGTCAGGTTCATTATCTTCCCTGGTAAATAGGGAGAGCCCAACACCCTGTCACATTAACCCCTAAGTCAAGGGGCCCAGAGGAGACAAAAATGACAAAATGACAGGCTAGATTAAAACAAGTAAAAGTAGGTAGGTACAGCAACCTCCATCTTACCCGTGTCCTGCTAGTGCCGGGGGGGGGGGGGGGGGGCCTGTATCCGCCTGAGCTATAATCTGCATTGAATCCAAGATGCAGCATTAGCTCCACCTGAAGCTTCCTGACAGCCCGTGCTTGAAGGAAATGCTATTTAAAAAAAGGCACCAGTTAGTCCTTCCACTACACCAAAAAAGGCATGGAACCAGAGCCTCCAGCACCTGGAAAGGACTTTTCTCCTACCAGGATTACTGCCCGTGCATCCGGTCACACAGATGAGCGACAATCCCAATGTAGCTACTGCGCGAGCCCCCGGCAAAAAATGTCCTATAGTGCAGACAGATCACGCATCCAGACACCTGGCGGGGAACCCATGCTGCCTGTGCAGTTTCCTGTCAAGGGGGTATGCCACTTCCAGTCATTGCCATTACCAGGCACAGAAGGAGAAAGGGAACCAAGCTATTACTTTCCTGTCCGAGGGGGGGGGGGGTCTTGGAGGGTCACCTTGCAGAATATCCTACTAGCTGCTCCCAGTTGAGCCAGGTAGGTAAAGGTGTGGGGTGTGGGTGGAACAAAAAGAAAGCCAGAGAACAAAGGCCTTCCTCACTCAGGTTCCAGGGGATGCATCGCCCCTGTCCGCAGGAAACCAAAAAACTGACAGGTTCAGCAGAGGGACTGCCTTTTAAAGAGTATTGGTGAGGCGTTTCCTGTTCCTGTTGAAAGAGGTGCTTCTCTCATGGGCTGTCCTGGAAGACGATTGGGGAAAATTAAAAAAAAAAAAAAATATGATACAAGCTGAACTCCAAGGTCAAGGAACGTAAATGGCCATTCAAATCATGCAGTGATTTTTAAGACCGGCTAAAATGGAAAAACATCCAAGAAGACTACTACAAATAAAGCCAAAATGGATTTGCTCAAATGCATACTGCCAAGTCATAATGCTTCTGAGGGCATGTCCTCTGGACAGAGGAGACAAAACTTGAGCTTTTTTGGCAGCTCATGAGAGCTCTATGTTCACCGGCAGGAAAATAAAAAATACATCTTTCAAGGAAAACACTGTACCTTCAATGAAACATGGAAGAGGCTTCAGTTTTGTTTTTGGGGCTGCTTTGGCATGATGTATCTGCCACATGGTGCCCAATCTGTGCAGGGCACAATGAAATATCAAGACCATCAAGGAATTATGGAGCAAGACATGCTACCCAGTGTCAGAAAGCAGTGTCAGTCATAGGGCATGCGCCCTCCAACAGGAAAATGAACCAAACACCACCACTAATGGGGATTTTCCACTGCATGGAACCGAACGGTTCGGCTCGCTTTTGTGCTTTTCCACTGCTGGTACCACATGGTATGGTGTAGGAATGGTTCGGTACGGTGGCGCTTTTCCACTACATGGAACCCAACGGTACGGCTCTCTAAAACAGTACCACCTCGATTGTGGTTCCAAGAGGTACCATACCGGTACCATATCCCACAATCCTTTGCATGCAGTCACTACTAGCCACTGATTGGTCAGAGAATCGTTATCCCACCCACTTACTTTAGTACTACTTTAGTGGAAAAGCAAACCATACCGTACCGAACCGTTCCAACACCGTACCATGTGGTACCATGCAGTGGAAAACCAAACAGGGCCAAGCAGGGCCGAGTAGAGCCAAGCCGGTACTTGCAGTGGAAAAGTGCCATAAAAGCACCCAAAAATGGTGAAGAACAAAAAACTTTGGACTGTTCTGAAGTGGTCTTCTATGAGCCCTGATCTGAATCTTAAGGCACTTTTCCACTGCAAGTACCGGCTCGGCTCTACTCGGCCCAGTTTGCTTTTCCACTGCTGGTACCGCATGGTATGGTGTTGGAACGGTTCGGTACGGTACAGTTTGCTTTTCCACTAAAGTAGTACTAAAGTTAAGTGGGTGGGATAACAACGGGGTGGGTGGGATTCTCTGACCAATCAGTGGCCAGTAGTGACTGCATGCAAAGGATTGTGGGATATGGTACCTCTTGGAACCACAATCGAGGTGGTACTGTTTTTGAGAGCCGTACCGTTCGGTTCCATGCAGTGGAAAAGCGCCGCCGTACCGTACCGAACCGTTCCTACGCCATACCATGTGGTACCAGCAGTGGAAAAGCACAAAAGCGAGCCGAACCGTTCGGTTCCATGCAGTGGAAAATCCCCATTAGTGGTGGCGTTTGGTTCATTTTCCAAAAGAATAGGCCAAACTACTTGTCAGGTGAAAAAGTAAAAATGCTTGCTTGCAATTTCTGCCTCTAAAAGGTCATGCAACGGATTAGGTTAGTCTTATATTTTTTTGTCCTCGCCATTTTCGTTCGTTTTATTGAAAATATTCTGTTGAAATAAAAAGATAAAAAAAAAAAAAAAGAGTAAAAAATGTGGAATACCAATTACTTAAGTCAGTTTCAAGTTCCTTCAGAGAAAATTGTAGGTTCCCATTTCATGAAAGAGTAAGAAAATCTATCTTTTATAATGTGTCCCCCTCCTTGCACACATTTGTGACCATTACCACATGAAGGTAGGTCCAAGAGTTTATTTTAGAGGCAACATGTCACATATAAACCTCCCTTGTACAGTCCATCTGTCTGACGCTTACAGAAAATTGGCCTGTATTGGGTGGGCAGCGGAGTCTTGCAATTCTCTGCAATTTCCACAAACGATCCTCTTAAATCTGCTGTCGTTGCTTCACAGCTGGTCATAAGGCCAAAAGAAAAAAACCACACTAAAACAAAAGTCCTTCTGTAAAAAAAAAAAAAATTAATTAAAGAAAAAAATTGCAGGGAGAAGTGTCCAGTAACATGGCCTGTCAAAATCAGGTGATCAGCCTCTGCTCCAATCAGATTTTGTTGCAGCGTTAAGCAGAGAACAGCAGTCGGCATTTGAGGAATGGTGTGTAAAATGCAAGTAGTGGTGTAAAGTTACATTGCCATTATAAGTACGAGTAGGTCCCCCCCAAGCATATTTAGGACAACACTTCATGCCTGTCTTAGTAAAAATCAGCCAAGCATCACAGTTTAGCTACACTAGTCAACTGTTTTGTTAACAACATTCCATGTGTGAGACTGAGCTCCATGAAGCCCAACTTTTTTTTTTTTTTTTTATATGAACTTTAAGTGGAACCACACTGCATTGGAGTGCCACAAACTAAAAACGCTAACTATTTTATTTTTATTTTTTTAAACTCAAAAGCAAACTCCTCCATCTATCCATGTCTCAATGCTTTATTTTACTGAGAAGTCACCTTTGAAAAACACCCTCCAGCATTTCTGGCTACAGCCATCTTGAGTAAGGGCAGATAATTCATGTAGCATTTAATTCCTGGAATCCATCTGGCCTTAGCTCAAACATGCAGGTAGGTGGGTGTGTGCTTAGCTGAGAAAACAAGAAAAGAGAAGACCCGGCGCCGATCTAAGTGTAGCAATGCAGAATTTAACAACAATTTAAAAGAGTACTACTCACAAGAGTATGGTAAAAAAACAGGCATCTCAACAAAGTGGTGGGTTTGGGCAGAGTTCATCCAGGGGGTCCTTCCGTGATCCTGGCAGAGCTGGTGCTGTGGAGGATGAGCTGCAATCTCCTGGCAGGGGACGCGCTGATCGCTCGGGGTCCGCAGGTAGGAGGGCCGTGATGTCACTTCCTGGAGACACTGTGCAATCGAACGGCGACGCGTTGCGGAGTATGCGCTCCTTCAGGCCGTGCAGGGGCCATTTTGGATAGTATGAGAGTCTCATACTGTTCTCTGCCTCCCACACATCTCTGTGGCGCTTTGCTGTGTGTTTATCATTTTGTATTGTCCCTGCTGAGCCACCGTAATTCAGCTCCCCGAACCACTGGCATATAAGCCCATATCCAAAATGGCCCCTGCACGGCCTGAAGAAGGAGCGCGTGCTCCACAACACGTCGCCGTTCGATTGCACAGTGTCTCCAGGAAGTGACATCACGGCCCACCTACCTGCGGACCCACGCTGCTAAACCACCACCGAGCGATCAGCGCGTCCCCTGCCAGGAGATTGCAGCTCATCCTCCACAGCACCAGCTCCGCCAGGATCACGGAAGGACCCCCTGGATGAACTCTGCCCAAACCCACCACTTTGTTGAGATGCCCGTTTTTTTACCATACTCTTGTGAGTAGTACTCTTTTAAATTGTTATTAAATTCTGCATTGCTACACTTAGGTCGGCGCCCGGTCTTCTCTTTTCTTGTCTTAGATCTATACAGGGTAACTTAACCCTTCACTGGAGGCGGCCATCAAAGTGCATAGCAAACTATACTGGACTTTGTTTTATTGAAGCCAACCTTGCCATATCTGCTCTATGCATAGATTACTGCATGCGGTTCTGACAATCTGATTGCGCCAATCTCTCCCCTTCTCCTTAGCTGAGAAAACCCCCTCTTTCCTTCCTTTTGAATACATAAAAAAGGAGACTTTTCCCTTTCTGGCCTTATGCTTCAGATTCTAATTTTTATTGTAGAGGAAAATGCAGTAAATAACCATTTTCTTTAGCCCCTGTTCACATCAGGCAATCTCACAAATCTGAGCCTATTGCCGATTCCCAAAAGTAGTTAATGCACTACTTTTGGCGACTTAGGGGGCGATTTCTAAAGACATCTCTGCATAAATGTCTTTCAAATCGCCCCCAAACTCGCAATGAAACACGGGTTTAAAATTGTGCGAGTTCAGCTGAATTTGCACGATTTCAAACCTGCCTCCAATGAGAACAAAGCATAAAGGACAGACATGTTTAAATGATAAGTTCACATTTGAAACAGATTACATGTTCCACTCCTTTTTTTAGGGTGTAACATGTTCCACCATCTGTACCCCCTCACCCCACTTCCCTGTAACACCATGCAGATCTCTTCTCACTGCGGCTGACGGCTTGAAGTTCTCAATGAACTGCAAGGGTGCTGGCGAGCATCCTTGTCGTTCCATTGATCTTCCTCAGGTTACCTGCCTGCCATTATCAGAGGCGTAGGCAGACAGCCATCATGAGTGTGCAGGAGCAAGCCATTGCACCGCAATCTGCTGATCCCAGGGGCAATGCTCTGCAGGCTCCTTAGAAAAAATAAATGCACTTTTACCTGCAAAAAATGTGCGAGTGGAAGGTTTTTCATTAGGATAAAAACCCCTTTGGTTTTAGAACCACTACCCTTCCTCTATATAAAAGCAAATATACCAAGCAGAACTTCCCATACAGAAACTTTATTGCTGTAATAAACTTTCGAAACACAAACAACCTACATTGGCCTGTTTGCGATTGGTGGTAAAATGATAGTGCCTCAAAAATAAATATGGAGAACAAAGTAGAGAACGCCTTGATGGTCTGTAAACCTAGTGTGTGCTTTATTTAACAAAGCAATGCAAAAATTTAGTAATCCAGACCCGACACTTCGATTTCAGCCTAATTCCGTCAGATCAGCTAAGAGTTTCAGATTGACGGATATTGATTACTGTGCTTTGTACAATTCACCTTGTATTGACTCACTTGCATTGCCAGTATTTTAGCACTTCCTACTCTAACATCCTGACCGGATTACACATTGGTAGGCTTTATTCTTCGCATTAAATAAAGAAGGCCCTTATAATTCCACAAAAATGTGATACCATCCCCCCCAACACTTGTTAGATGAGTTACAAACTTCACTTCAAGTACTTAACCACCACCACCATCCCCCCCCCCCCCCAATCATCATTCCAGAGTTAAGCTTTAAGCCAGGCATGTCCAACCTGCGGCCCGAGGGCCGCATGCGGCCCAGAACCACAGGCAATGCGGCCCACTGCCCCGACAATTTTTTTTTTGCTGGGGAGGAAGGAAGTCAGGTTGGGGGCACGGCCACAGCAGCTGCCAACTAACGGTAGGCAGAGGCTGCCTCAGAGGGGGGGGGGGGGGGGAGCGTGTGCAGTGTTTGACTCCTACCACCATGACCACTTTAAATCACTGAAGTGGTCATGGTAGTTAGAGTGTTCCTTTGTTATCGCTCTGAAGAAGTAAACCTCTGTATACGGATTCCATTTAATTTGATCATCCTCTAGTTGTGTTAAATTAGTGCGGGGGGCGTGGCGGCGTGGAAAGGGCGCAGAGGCATTTTATTACTTATATACCTTAACTATAGTTTATATTTTATATGCGGCCCGAGAAAATTTCTCTACACAATGTGGCCCAGAGAAGCCATGCTTTAAGCCTTGGTTCACACTGATGCGATGAAGGAAATGCAGCGAATTCTGTGCGTTTTCTGCACTGCATTGAAATCACTCTGTTCATGCGATCTGCTGCAGGTGTCAATGTTAAATTAATGACACCCTGATACAGTTTGCAAAACAGTGCGAGTGCCAGAATCGGATTGCATGAAATAAGGGAGGTTTTTTTCCCCTATTAACCTCCCTGGCGGTATGATTCTTTTGGATTTTAGGTGCTGAAAGCGGTACCATTATTTTGCATGTAATTCTTGTGAATGAGCAGCCCAAACCAAATTATATATATATATATATATATATATATATATATATATATATATATATATATATATATATATATATATATATATAGTATACAGTTGGTTTGGGCTTCTCAGGAGCTTTTAAAATTGGATTCAGATGCAACAAAGAGGATCCTGCACCATTTTGGTGCAATTTGAGCCATGCAAAATGAATGACACCAGTAGCCCTGCACAGACTTGTGATTTGCAAAGGAACGGGTGCAATTTCTGTGCGAACCACATGTGGTGTCCCGCACTGCACAAGTGTCAACCAGGGATTAGAGGCCTTTATTCAGACAGACCGGTGCCACCAACAGGAAGTTACACTACACATAGCTAATAGGGAGTAGTGGGAGGTACTGGGTGTAGTAGGGGTTTAAAATATACGAGAACCGGTCATGATCGCCCCTAGCTTCTGAAGACACCAAGTGAGAAGGGCGAAATGCGGCAAGCGTGGAAGAGATAAAGATGCCAAACTGACAGCCGATACGAACGCTGTGACAGCAATTCTCATGCTTTCAATGCTCAGAAATTTCAACACCGTTGTAGTGCAATTATGCTTTTATCCGTTCAATAAAGTAAACAGTATTATGCTATGATCATCTCTCACTATTGGAATGTACATCATACTTCTGCTGATTGCCTTGTATACTACCAAAGAGGGAAGGAGCTAGAGCCATCCATCTACCACGCTGATTTTGATCTTATTGCTGACCATCTTTGTGCCGAGAGCCTTGCAGACTGCTTAAGAGGGAAGGAGCTAGATCCATCCATTTACCATGCAGATTTTGATCTTATTGCTGGCGAGCAGGGACTCAGGAGGGAAGCACGAAGTGTCACCTGAATCCTATTTGGGAAGGCAAAAAGGACTTTTGCCTGTTTGATTGCACCATCACTTTATGCATCTAGGATTGCACTGGCACTTTATATGTTTTGATTGATTTATAGGTTATGTAATGTTCATATGGTTTTAAGGAAGCAGCGCTATTTTACCTGTTTTTGATTATGGTTTGCGGTTCCAATACCTTTCATAATAGCAGCAGCTCCTTTATGCATTTGTACTTTTTGGTAATCATATAAGACGCATGGCTTTGTACACATCAAAAAATCCATAGCGCTGGTCAATCATACATACACTTCCAACTGTCTAGTTTGTAAGCAGCTATAGCACAACGTCCTGCTGCATCCAAAAGTGGTGTTTAGCCACATGTGAATATTGCAGTCTAACCACCCATATCTGAATGAGACTTTAACCTCTTAACCTCTTGCCGACTGCCGCACGACTATTTACGTCGGCAGTCAGCCCCTCACAGGCAGAGCGACGTAGGGATACGTCACTAGCCTGTAAGGGTGTGAGGAGCGAGTGCGCGCCGCCGGAGGCGCGCTCCCGCTCGGTCACGGACCCCCCCCCCGCGCGCGTGTGTGCCCGGCGGACCCGATGTCCGCCGGGCACTCGCGATCGTCCGTGACAGCGGGAGAAAGGCAGGTGGCTAGTGTAAACAAAGCCGCCTGTCAGTTCTCCCTGTGTAAGAATGATGATCAAACGGTTCTACTATGTAGGTCCGTTGATCATTGTTCTTACACACGCAGCCAATCACAGTTAGAAGCACGCCCCTAGTACACACTTAACCCCTCCCTCTCCAATACAGTTAACTCCTTCACTGCCAGTGTCATTTTTACAGTAACAGTGCATATATATATATATATATATATATATATATATATAGCACTGAATACTGTAGTAATGTCACTGGTAACCCCAAAAGTGTCAAAAATGTCAGTCAAGGGTCCAATCTGTCCGCCACAATGTCGCAGTCCCGCAAAAAAAAAAAAAAAAAAAAAAAAATTTGCAGATCGCCGCCATTACGTGTTAAAAAAAAAAACAAAAATCTTTCCCTTTGTTAGTAAACGCAATAACTTTTGCGCAAACCAATCAAAATACGCTTTTTGCAATTTTTTTTACCAAACATATGGTAAAAAAAAAAAAAAAAAAAATTGGCCTAAAATGTTAAAAAAAATTTGATTTTTACATTTTTTTGGGGGGGGAATTTCATATAAAAAAAATGTGAAAAATATTGTTATTTTTGCAAAATTGACGCTCTTTTTTGTTTATAGCGCATGATAAAAAAAAAAAAAAAAATTCGCACAGGTGATCAAATACCACCAAAAGAAAGCTCTGTTTGTGGGGTACAGCGTCGCACGACCGCGCAATTGTCCGTTAAAAGTCACGCAGTGCCGAATCGCAAAATACCCCCTGGTCAGGAAGGGGGTAAAAAAAAATCTTCCAGGGCTTAAGTGGTTAAGACACATACACACACTACAATCTGATTGCACAATCTCCCTTGGATCTACCTACAAGTATAAAATTCAAGGGCATTTCTGAATGGATTGTTTAGGTAGGTCCTCACATTACATATTGTTTGTTAGATTCATTATGTAGAGAGATTATACAGTTAGATGCGCGGCAACCTCAGATTTCATGTTGTCCACAGCAACTAATCTGGTGCCAACTGTCCTTTCTGCAGTGCTTGTTTAAAAATCGAATAAAGGATTGTGACTGGTTGCTATGGGCAACAAGAAAAAAAAAAATTCCTGTTTGCAAACTTACCATAATGTCAGCCCCAAATGTCACATGGAGCGGAGCCCTTAGAGACAAATAGTTGCTGAACTTCGCTCATTACTGTTCTTTCCCAAGCCTTTAGATCACATGATGGCTCAGTGGCTGCAAACCAACATTTGTTTCGTTTCTTGTAAGTTGTGGTTATAAAAATAAGCCAAACCAACTAGAATACTTAGGTCTACCCCAGGATGACCCTATTAGCTTTGCAGAGTTTCAGAAGCTCCCGAATAGGGAAACTAAAAAAACGACTCCCTCATTTCAGGCTGATCCCTGGGACAGGCACAGCAAATCTCCCAACCTTTCAGTCTCCTCAAGCTATTTTGGATTCTTTTACTTTCACAAAACCTATAATTGCAGCAAGCTAAAACTTCCATTGACATCTCCAGCCCTTTACCTTTCTAAATGCCCAGCTCAATGGGCTGCTAATTGGCTACACTGCAAGTAATTTCCAACCACAGCAATAAACACATTCCAAGATGGTCAGGTTTTGTTACGTTTCACTTGGGTGTTCATTGGGCGTTCTGTAAGGGGTGTCAGTTGGGTTGTCTTGTACCTGGTCACCGCCCCCCAATAGCAACGTGTCACCATCCCCCAAAACCCCGGTAACAAAGCTCACCCAAGGCAATGACTATTCACAGCACCAAGATCAGGGACACTCGAAAACATGCATGTAGTTTGCCACAGTGCCTGGCATAATGAATAATAAATACTGTACTTCATATTTTAGCTGAACAAGATTTTTTTTTTTTTTTTCTTATTTAATTGGCCCAGCTTGGATACATCCAATTCTTTATAGCTCGCATCTGGAGCTGGAAATCAGCTGGGGATGCAGATAATCACTTTGGTAGCCTAAGCTACATACAGTGGTTGATTTACTAAAAATCGAGAGCGCAAAATCTGGGACAGCTCTGCATAGAAACCAATTAGCTTCCTTTTATTTTATTTATTTATTGTCAAAGCTTAAAGTGGTTATAAAGGCAGAAGGTTTTTTTTCATCTTAATCATTTGCATTAAGATAAAAAGCCTTCTGTGTGCTGCAGCCTTCCCAGCACCCCCTAATACTTACCTGTGCCCTATTTCTATCCAGTGATGTCCACGAGTCCCTCAGCCATCCGGGGCTCTCCTCCCTGATTGGCTGAGACAGTCACAGCGCCATTAACTCCCATGGCTGTCAAAGTCAGTTAGCCAATCAGGAGAGAGAGGGGGCGAGCCGAACTGCAGCCAGGAGCAGAAACAAGGGGCCTGAGGAGGATTCAGGCTGCCCTATGCAAAACCGCAGGAGGGAAGTATAACTTTTTTTTTTTTTTTTTTTTTTTTTTTTAAACAAGACTTTACAATCACTTTGATTGAACAAGCTGAAGTTAGGAGCAGATTGGCTACCATGAACAGCAGCATTAGATTTTGCATTCTAAATTTTAGTAAATCAACCCCACAGTCAGTGCTAGTCTCCTCGGAGTGCTTCTCAAGCAACTTGCATGCTGTATACAGAACAGAGAAGTCAGCAGCTTCACCATTCAGAGAATGCCTTTCCAATAAATACAAAGTAGAGCTTCACAATCTCGATTTTTTTGCTTAGAATAAAGATCACGGTTCTCGGCGTAACATCATCTTTCACATTATACAAAAAACTGGGCTAACTTTACTATTTTTTATTCATTAAAGTATTTTTTTCCCCAAAAAAATGGTGTTTAAAAAGGCCGCTGCGCAAATACAGTACGACAAAATATTGCAATGAGCACCATTTTATTCTCTAGGGTCTCTGCTAAAAAAGTAAGTAAGTTTCTAGCAAAAAACACTGATTTTAACTTGTAAAGCAACAAATGTCAGAAAAAGGCTTAGCCTTTAAAGCTCTGTTCACATACTAGTGTCCTGGATCGTGGGCGTCCTGGATCGTGGGCAGAATCACAGCGATTCTGAACTCGCAGCAAATCGTGGGACGCCCACTTTCAATGGCACCCCAAATGAGGTACGATTTTGCTGCGATTGTCGCTCGACGAATCATGGTAAAATTGCGTAAACAGAATCGCGAGACGCCTGTAGCCCAAAAATAGTACAAGAACTTCTTTTGGGCGACAGGCAACCCCCGATTCGGTTTGTGCAATTTTATAGTAATTTAGTCAAGCGACAATCCTGGCAAAAATCACGCCACGTTTGCGGTCCCATTGAAAGTGACGGAATCGCGCGTGCGTCCCGCCATTTGCCATGATCCGGAAAACAGCAATATGTCAAAGGAGCCTCAGGGGTTAAACTGCCCTCAATTACAGACCGAAGTTCATCCCTTTGATCTAAAAGAACCAAATGATACTTTATAGTTATCTCCCAGTGCAAAGCAATGTTGATGAAAATAAGGGGCCTCCTAATGTTTAATAGCTGAGTGAGCACAGAATGGCTCTGCACCTTATGAATCATGGAAATGCCAGCTTAAGAAATGGATTTGAATCAAGATTTTTTTTTAAAGATTAAATCGTAGAGCTCTAATACAAGGCATTCTTTGGATAGACGAAGAGCAGAAGAAGGGTGGGTGACATAATCTCATCCAATCAGGGATGGGGGCTGCTTCTGCTACAGTATGAATGAAGCTCATATCAGTGCAAGATGTACTGTATGTACCAAACACTCATGAAATTAGTTTGCCTGGGGTGGGGCTTTAATAAATCGCACCCTCAGCGTTGCCTATAACTGTCTCCTCTCCATTTTATCTTTCTGGGAAGGGGGGGTCCCCCAAGGTTCTGTTCGCATTACTAACTGACATATGAGCATGAATGTTACACCACTTACTCAAACTTTCTAAAACTGAGCTCATAATATTTCTTCCTGCCCGTGCCCCCTGCTCCGATTTCTCCATCAAGCTCAATAACACAACCATCAGTCCCTCATCCTAGGGCACTAGGGTACAAAGTGCTGTCCTTACAGCTCTAAATCCAACCACTGTCCAAATCTTGTAGACTTTACATCCGTAACATCTCAAAATTATGCCCCTTTACCTGTTAAAACCACTAAGCACTTACCTCTCGCCTTGACTATTGTAACTTCCTCCTCATTGGCCTACCTCTTCGCAGGCTATCATCTTCAGTCTATCATGAATGCTGCTGCCAGCCATGCACCCTCCCAACCATTCGGTGTCCACCACCCCTCTCTGCCAATCCCTTCACTGGCTTCCCACTGCCCAATTAATCAAAATCAAAACACAAATAACATACAAAGCCATTCACAACTTTGCCCCAAGCTAAAATATCCCCCAAACCATCCTCTAAACTCCCCCCCAAGACCCCCTGCTTTCTAGCTACCTTGTCTCCTCCAATGCTCATCCTCCAGAGCCTCTCCCATCCTTTGGAAATCAACACCCCAATCTGGTCAGGTCAACTATCTCCTACTCTGGCCACTTTAAGGTAATCCCCTTCACAGAAGCCTATCCTGCCTTCAGCTAATAACCAAAACTTCTCTCTCCCATTAGTTCATCCCTCATAGGCAATACCTTTTTTCCACCAGCCCCACCTTTTCAGATTGTAAGCTCACAGAGCAGGGCTCTCCTAATCCTCTTGTATTGAATTGTTGCTGTATGGTCTCCCTTTATAATGTATTATTATTCAGGGATGGTGATCTTGTAATGCTAAGACCAGGTATCTCATTTAAAGTTGCAAATTCCCCCTTTTTGCCCTTTACATTGTAAAGCGCTGTGCAAATGGTTGGTGCCATTTAAAATAATAATAATGAAAATAAGCATGGTAGAAAAGCATGGTGTACTTGGTAGAGACAACTCTAGGGATCCTAAATTAAGTCTGAAGTACAGCGCTAATAAAATAGGGGGGGGGGCGATTCAATAATGGTCCAAGATCAGGGTTTCTTAACCATTATACCATAACTATTAAGTCAGGGCTTGACAAATTTGCTTTGAATCTAGGAGCCAGCTAAAATAGTTAGAAGCCAGCTTTATTTTCAACTACAGAGATTGCATATCTTGAATTTGCACACAAAGGGGACTGGAGCCAGACATGCTGCTGGGTGGTTTCAGGGGACATGTATCCTTTTGGGGCTCTTGGAATGTGGGACTTGACACTTGAGGCTGTTGGGGCTGGGGTTTTTGGTGTGTGTGTTGTGTGGCATGCTGTGTGGGCTGGACTCTGCTCGCCTCCAGCATCAGGTGCCTGGGAGGAGGAGGGTTGGCCATGGTGCGCACAGATTGGCTGGTGCAGAGGGAGAGGGTGTGGGGGAGCCTTTCTGCACAGGGTCTGCTGGGGGAGGGGGCAGAGGGGATGCCGGTGTATAGAGAATAAGAGAAACATTGGCTCTGCTGCAGGTAAGTAGTAGAGCTGAAGTTGCTTTTTTGTTTTTAGATGTTGAAGCTGGATCAGCTGCCCGGGGTCCAGAGGTGCAAATCCAATGAGAGTTGGTCGTGCCTGGTGCCAGCAGTGAGTGGACAGGCGCTAGGATGCAGTTTCTGGTTGCCAAGGCGACCTGGGATTTGTCGAGCCCTGTCCCTCCATATACACACCTAGGTCTAGTACCCCCCTATAGATGCACCCTGCTCCCCCCCTTTTTATACACACTGGGTCTGGTTCACCCCCTTTCTACATACACATTGCCCCCCCCTTCTGTATACATCCTGAGTCTGGTTGTCACCCCCCACTGTATACCACTGGTCCTGCCCCCCCCCCCCCACCTGTATACACCCTGGGTTTGGTCCTGCTCTGTTGCGCTTGATTCGGGAGCCCAGGCCGATGAAGGAGCACATCGTCTGTGGTCCCGTGTGAGAAGAGCAGAGTATACCAGCTCCTCAGCTACATCCACACCTCCACCGCGTGGTAGTACTGCCAGTCCACTACCTCCGTCAGGTGGAGGCCCCCAGGCTCCCAGTTACCCTGACCCCACCTGCACAGTGTAGGTGAGCTCCAGGGGGAGGAATGTCAGCTTGCGGCTTGGGCACCGCGGGCTGCAGAAGAGCTGGCACAGCTCCCCCAGAGAAGCATTTCATTCTCAGACCCTGCTTGGGCATTGAAGAAAGGAGGGGACAGCGGCTGCCTGAGGAGAGGAGCACCCTTCCCCCCCCAGACAGACCACCTGCCTGCTACCATGAAGACCAGCCGGGGAAGAGAGAGGAATCAACTGCCTGGTGCCTACAACTGCACGTTCAGGGCGTCGGGCAATGGAAATTGGGTAAGTGGGCTTACAGAAACTCAGGTGCCAGGACGCAGTTTCTGGTCACCATGGCGCCTGGGATTTGTCAAGCCCTGCTCAAAGCAACTCTTGAAATAATTTTCAACCCCCTGCTAAAATAATTATACTTATAGCATTTAGAAGTTTAATACAGTAATATGGAATATCCATGAGCCCCTAGTTTCAGTAATCTTTAAATCAAAAGAAAAAAACGAAGAAGATGACAGTAAAAATTGTGGCGTTGTCCAATATGCGTGAGCAGTGACCCCTTACATTAACTGTTAGTAGAAAATGATCCCTTGGCATTGGTCATCTGTGTTGGTGGCAGAGCAATTCCAATAGCTCAAGAAACCCCTAGCACAGTGGTTTTTAACCTTGTTGGAGGTACTGAACCCCACCAGTTTCATATGCGCATTCACCGAACCGTTCTTAATTGGAAAAATAAAATATGATTTTTTCAAATTCAAAACATAGGTATATATTTAGGTATAGATTTTTACATAGGTGCACAAAATGAACAAAACCATTAAAACATGATTTTCACACAAAAACATAATAATGAATATTTACTGCAAATCAGTGTGACTTCTGCTGTTGTCTTTCAGAGACCAGTTCAGAAATGACCTCCGCCGAACCCGCGAGACTGACTGACCGAACCCCTGGGGTTCGATCGAACCCAGGTTAAGAACCACTACCCTAGCACCCTCAGAAGGAATTCTAGCGTTCTATGGAGCACTGGTTGAGAAAGGCTTCCATAGATAGTGACCATTTCTGGATGTATAATCCATTATGAATTGGCTACCCAAGTGATTGTCATTTATAAAAGCTAGTAAAAAACAAAAACCCATCATGAAACCTATACCATAGAATGCTTTGGGGCCCATATACACTTGTAAATGCATCCTGCAAAAATGAATATTTATTTTTGCACAAAACTGGAGAGCGCAAGGAAACCGGTCATCTTCCAGGTTTTGTTGTCAAAACTTACAGTAGAGTTTTTTTATTTTATTTTTTTAAAGCCTTACCCATCTGGTGGTAAGTTTTGCTAACTTTTGATACTTGCCCACCAAGCGCTGTCCAGTTAGGAGGCTCTCTTCTTCTGGCAGCACTCGGTACCGCGCCACCATCATTCGGCTACCGGCTGTTCTGGATTCAGCCAGCACGCCTCCCAAAATGTGTGGGCAGGCCCTCCTCCCTCCTCTGGGATATGCCTGGGGAGGCGGGCCAGACATATATATATTCATATTTCTCAACTAAAAGCAAAGCCCTATTCCTGCAGAGGATGGGAGGAGCCTCAGGAGGTCAAAGGTCCGCTTTGTATTATATAACAAGCTGAAGTTAGAAGCCGATTCTGGTGTGGTTGTACTAAAACCGGAGGGCGCAAGATCTGGTGCAGCTGTGCATGGTAGCCAATCAACTTCCAATTTCAGCTTGTTCAATTAAGGGTCCATTCACACTAGCGCGACTTGGTCGCCTGACAAGTCGCGGTGGGTCGCTCGCCATTGAATAGTACAGGACCCGTTCTAATAGGAGCGACACAAGTCGCTCCGGCTTAGAAAAAGGGTCCTGTACTACTTTGGGGCGACCTGGAGGCGACTCGCATTGACTTCAATTGTATGAAGTCCCTGCAAGTCGCGCCAAGGTCGCCCCCGCAAGTCGTGTCGCGCCAGTCTGAATGGGCGCTAAGTTTTGACAAACGTGAAAGCTGATTGTTTTCTTTGCAGAACTGCACCAGATTGTGCATCCCCAATGGCACAGCATGTCAACACAAGTGTGCACTGGTGCATGCCACAATGCCCATTTTAATACGTTTCCATTTATTTCAATGGAAACTGCATATGCGGACAGTGTATATGGGCCCTTAGTCCAGTAAGATTTGCAATGGATTATATTCATAAATCAGATTACTATGCTAAACCATAGAATCATTTTCAGCACTGTCAGAAAAATCAATAACCCAACATCATCCAACAAGAGCGCTCAGGCTACAACTAGGCCACAAGTGTGCGTGTGTTATGGTGTACTACTCAAACTTGCACAACGATGTAAATTAACTCTTGACAGTGGACCAAGACCTATGAAAAAGCTGGGAGACCCTGATATTTTTTTTTTATCATTTCTGCACCAGAGTATAAACACACACACACACACACACACACACACACACACATATGACCATCTCAGTTTTTCATCCTTGTCAACAAATAAAAATAATTACACAACATCTCTTTGAAGAAAAGTGAAATGAGGCTGACCAACAATAACCTGTATGGCGGCTCAATCTAACGTCAATGATTACAGGGAAAACATCATTGTGAAATAGGAAGGGGGGGGGGTAGAACCAAGTTACCAGTTCAGGCCTTTGGCAGGGAAGAGGTTGCCACAAGAGAAGACTGATCAAAAGGAGCAAGCCTTGACGGACATCAATGCCATCAGAATGGGGAAATTGACAAGAGGAGGAGAGAAACGGGGAGGAATTGACAATGTGGGGGGAGCTTGAGCTCGGCAAACACAACCCAAAAAAAAAAATTAAAAATGGTGCAGAGCTTTCCCAGATGCCCTTCAAGCCACACGAGGACAAGACCATCTAAAAACAGCAACATAAACAGAAGCCTGGATGGATCTAGGAAAAACGAAGGTGGAATCCATGCGCTCCTACTAAACATCTGATCGGTGTAGAAACACAATAAAATAGATTACATTAGCCATTCAAAATTTAGACAGATCTGATCTTCTGTGGGCTAAAATATTCAGTGTATAGGTGGCATTTTTTTTTTTTTAAAGCTGGTAAGCCTTACAGATAAAACAAGCCTCAGCCATGGTAAATCTGCACATTCATGGGGTGGCCTATGTCTAGCTCCCTACACAGCACTGCCAGGTCTTCCTATACAAGATGGGATGGACGCAGGTGAACAGGCATTCTTCGACAGCCACATCATGGGTCTTATTAGCCGATCGGTGCCAAGTATGTGTGTGGTTACATGCAGAGAGATGTTACAGATATACACATTGGGGGGGGGGGGGGGGGGGCTTATTGCAGATGATGACAATGCTAGTAATAAATAGTACTCATCCCAATTCACCTTGCAGAGCTGGAAGTGCTCGGACTGGAGGGTCTCTGGGATTTCCACCTCCCTGATTCCAGGCTGGGATGAAGACGAAGATGAAGAGGAGGATACGGCTGTCAGGCCATCCAGCACCTTTTTAAATCTCCTCATGGTCACCCTTCTCTGCCTCTTGATCCACCACCACCACCTCCTCCAGATCCCACTCTCCTCTCACCCCCCCACCTTTGCTCTCCTCCTCCCTTCTTGTGTTGGTCTCCCCCTTCTCTGTGGTTGATGGGCACCCTACACACAGGAGGGTCCTGGCACCTGGGGGGAGGAGGAGGAGGAGGAGGAGGAGGAGGGAGGTTGCTGCTGCTGCTGCTGCTGCTGCAGGTGATCTGTGCTGGAGAGGAAGGACAGGACTGATGAGTAGAAGGGAAAAAATAAATAAATAAAAAATCTCTTGCTGTCTTTTCTGTTGCTGTGAGGAAGAGAAGAAGCTCAGTCCAGCATGGAGCCCGGTTGTGGGTGGGAGGGGACAGGCAGGTGGCCCTCGGTCCCCAGATGTGCCAGGCTGGGTGTCGGGAGAAGAGGACGCCTCTGTGTCTTTGCCTGTGCTGCACTGGAAGCGACAGCAGCCTGCCACAAGCTGCTCTCTTCCCTCCCCTTCCTTCCTCTCTCTTCTCCGCTCTCTATACCCCTCCCCTTCCCTCGCTGTCACATTTTCCTCTTCCTCACTCCTCGGCTCTCCGTCTTCGGGTTGCCATGCCCGGCTGAGGAGAACGTTCCAGCACAAGGCCGCCCACCGCTTGTTGCTCCGGGTTTCTAGCCGGCACTTCCTTATCACAAGGCGGCTCGGATACACCTGGCCGTGTTTTCAGTGTGAGTGTATGTGCGGCCCCGCCCCTGTGTGCCTCCTGTCACCGCTCATTGTGCTGCTGCTGCTGCCGCCACTCCTACCCTCGCCCCGCCCACCAGCGTCTGCTCTACACCTATACACGGCTACTGCCAGGGACGGGGCATGCTGGGAGGAGGGCACACAGCGGGAGGGGGCAGGATGCCCACAGGGCATGCTGGGGGGAGTGGTTCTGCAGAAGGTGACAGCTGGGGGCTGACAGGACATTCTGGGGGGAGTAGTTCCACAGAAGGTGACAGCTGGGGGCTGACAGGACATGCTGGAGGGAGTAGTTCCACAGAAGGTGACAGCTGGAGGGTGATAGGACATGCTGGAGGGAGTAGTTCCACAGAAGGTGACAGCTGGAGGGTGACAGGACATGCTGGGGGTAGTAGTTCTACAGAAGGTGACAGCTGGGGGCTGACAGGACATGCTGGGGGTAGTAGTTCTACAGAAGGTGACAGCTGGGGGCTGACAGGACATGCTGGGGGGAGTAGTTCCACAGAAGGTGACAGGAAATGCTGGGTGGAGTAGTTCTGCAGAAGGTGACAGCTGGGGGCTGACAGGACATGCTGGGGGGAATAGTTCTACAGAAGGTGACAGCTGGGGGCTGACAGGACATGCTGGAGGGAGTAGTTCTACAGAAGGTGACAGCAGGGGGCTGACAGGACATTCTAGGGGGAGTAGTTCCTCAGAAGGTAACAGCAGTGTGCTGACAGGACATGCTGGAGGGAGTAGTTCTACAGAAGGTGACAGCTGGGGGCTGACAGGACATTCTAGGGGGAGTAGTTCTACAGAAGGTGACAGCTGGGGGCTGACAGGACATGCTGGGGGTAGTAGTTCCACAGAAGGTGACAGCTGGAGGCTGACAGGACATGCTGGGGGTAGTAGTTCCACAGAAGGTGACAGCTGGGGGCTGACAGGACATGCTGGGGGTAGTAGTTCCACAGAAGGTGACTGCTGGGGGCTGACAGGACATGCTGGGGGAAGTAGTGACAGCAAGGGGCTCACAGGGCATGCTAGGGGGGAGTAGTTTCTCAGAAGATAACAGCAGCGGGCTGACAGGACATGCTGGGGGTAGTAGTTCTACAGAAGGTGACAGCAGTGTGCTCACAGGGCATGCTAGGGGGAGTAGTTCCTCAGAAGGTAACAGCAGTGGGCTGACAGGACATGCTGGGGGTAGTAGTTCTACAGAAGGTGACAGCAGTGTGCTGACAGGACATGCTGGGGGTAGTAGTTCTACAGAATGTGACAGCAGGGGGCTAAAAGGGTATACTGGGTGAGTAGTTCCACAGAAGGGACTGAAAGGGCATGCTGCAGGGAGTAGTTCCAGAGAAGGTGCTGACAGAACATGCTGGGGGGTAGTAGTTCTCCAGAAGTTGACAGCAGGGGGCTGACAGGACATGCTGGAGGCAGTAGTTCTACAGAAGATGACTAAAGAGAATGCTGGGGGTTGTAGTTCTACAGAGGGTGGCAACAGAAGGCTTATAGGGCATGCTGGGGGGTAGTAGTTCCTCAAAAGGTGCTAACAGGACATGCTGAGGGGAGTGATTCCACTGTAGAATCTGACAGGACATACATGGAGTAATGGTGCCACAGTAGATGACAGCAGGTACTGACAGGACATGCTAGGGCTAGTAGTTCCACAGTAGATGCTAACCTTGCATGTTGCGGCCAATAGTGCCACAGAATAGGACAGCAAGCACTGATAGAGCATGCTGGAATTATTAGTTCCACAGCAGATGCTGACAGGGCATGCTGGGAGTAATAGTTCCACAGAAAATGACAGCATGTGCTGACAGCGCATACTGGGTACTAGTTTCCCAGTAGGTGTTAACTGTGCATGCTGTAGGTAGTAGTGCCTCAGAAGATGACAACAAGCACCAATAGAGCATGCTGGGAATAGTAGTGCCACAGTACATACTGAGAACATGCTGGGGTTGGTAGTTCCACAGAAGATGACAGCAGGGGAATGACAGGGCATGCTGGGAGCAGTAGTTCCACAGTAGCAGGGAGAAGTTGGCTGCTTTGCAGTTTCTGACAAGCCATGCTGGGAATGCTAGTTCCTTAGTAGCTGAGAGCCAAGGGCATGCTGGGAATGTTCCCTATTACTTGACAGCAGGTGCTAACACGGCATGTTGAGGATAGTAGTGCCACATTAGTTGGAAGCAGGGGCTGACAGGACAGGCTAAGGATAGTAGTTCAACAGTAGATGACAGCAGATGTTTGATGGACATGCTGGGAATAATAGTTCCACAATCATCGGGAGAAGCTCATTGTTTTGCAGTTGCTGGCAGGTCGTGGAGAGAATGCTAGTTTCTCAGTACCCGAAAGCCATTACTGGCAGGACATGCTGGGAATAGTAATACCACAGTAGATGGCAGCGGGTGCTAAAAGGGCATGTTGTGAATAGTAGTTCCACAGTAGATGTAAGCAGGTGCGGAAAGGACATGCTGGAAATTGTAGTGCCACAATAGATGACTGCATATGTTGAAATAATAGCTCCACAGTATATGACAAAGATGCTGGCAGAGCACGCAGGCCATAAGGGTACATGTACACAATCATAATGAAATTACTAATCATCTGCACAGGATCTTGCTGGCAAAGGTTGGTAGAAAGATCCTGCATACAAAATGCATGAAATGGTCGGTAAGATGCTTGTGTTTACACAGAAAGTGGTGAATAAACATCTTGGCGATTTTAAAAAGTTATTTTATTCTATGCTTTGTACCTTACACTTTTTCAATAAAAATCTATTGAAAGTGAAAGTAGTGATTAATGATTCTTTCTCTGAATGGTCTAAGGTAATCAGTGGTGTACCCCAAGGTTCAGTGTTGGGACCCTTACTTTTTATTATATTTATAAATGATATATGGTCTGGGATTAAAAGTACTATTTCAGTCTTTCCAGATGACACCTAACTTTGCAGTTTAATAATGTCCTTACAGCAGTGTTTCTCAACCTTTGTAAGGCCATGGCTCAGTGCATTCTTTCAGAAGGCTTCCATGACCCAAGAGTAAAGAAAAAAAGAGTTTATATTGATTAATTCTAGGACTATGAGAGATAGGATGGAAGTATGTATAGGGAACCGCAGGTGTCCTGTCAACCAGTGATGTCATGTGCAAGTCCAACCCCCGTCATCAAAGGAGGACAGAAGTGGAACTTCCTCTGGGCAGACAGCTTGCTTTACATCCCAGCTCACTCCTCCTGCTTCCCTGGCTAAAAGGTATGGGGCACCCTAATAGGGAGGGACACCTAATGTAAGGGTGTGCTGTGATTAGGACACTTGATGTAAGGGTGCACTTTGATAGGAACACTCGTATGAGGACACCTGATGTAAGGGGGCACTATGATGGGGACATCTGATGTTGGGGGCACTATGACGGGGACATCTGATGTAAGGGGGTACTCTGATGGGAGCAGGTAACATAGGTGGGTGAAATTCTGATGAGGATACCTGATGTAAGGGGGCACTGTCATGGGGACATCTGATTTAAGGGGGTACTCTGATGGTGACAGTTGGATGAAACTCTGATGCACACACACTGAGGAGGATACCTGATGAATGGGGGCACTATGGTGCAGACATCTGATGTAAGAGGGCACTCTGATGGACTCTTCTGGAAAAAACTGACTGGACTTCCTTGAATTTTAATGTAATACCTGTGAGGTAGAATATGCAGTGCAGCAGTCAGGACTATGTAATGTACAGTACGTATGGCTTGCAGAGTAAAGTGGTAAGGAGTAGGTGTCTCCTTATGTTGGTGGTCAGTGTGCTACCTTTACTCAGTATGCCATCTTACACTGGTGATCAGCGCCCCCTAAATTGTTGGTTGGTGCTTAGCGTACCTCCTTACAGTGCCGATCAGTGCTTATTGTGACCCCTTACACTGGTGGCTGACAGTTCCCCTTACACTGGTGGTCCCCTTACAGTATGTTGACAGTGGTCAACGTGCCCCTTACACTGATGGCCAGTGTGCCATCCTTCCATGGTGATCATTGTGTAACCTTTCATGGTAGTCAGTTTGTCTCCTTGCACATCCTGGTATGGCCTGGCAGGAGGAAGACTGTTGGAAACCACTGCCTTTTAGGACATATCTAACTTACAAAAAAACACTTAATTCACTTTGCATGATTGGGCAACTATGTGCCCAATAGTATTAAATGTCAAGTTATGCACTTGCGGGTTATAAACATGCATCAAACATTTTAGGAACAGTACAAACAGGGAAGTCAATAATCAAGAGAGGTCTGGGAGTTCTCGTAGATCATAAACCTAATAATAGCATGCAATGCCAAGCTGCAGTCACAAAAGCTAGCAAAATACTTTCTTGTATTTGAAGAGGTATAGATTCCAGAGAGAGATATAATGTTGCCCCCCTTTGAATCATTAGTAAGACCTCATCTGGAATATGCAGCTCAGCTTTGAGGAAAGATTATAAGAACTGAATTTATTCTCTGTTGAGAAGAGGAGATTAGGGGGGATATGATCAACATGTATAAATACATAAGGGGTCCATATAGTGAACTTGGTGTTGAGTAATTCACTTTAAGGTCAACACAGAGGACAAGGGGGCACTCTAGTCTATACGTCTAGAGGAAAAGAGATTTCGTCTCCAAATACAGAAAGGTTTCTTCACCGTAAGAGCTATGAAAATGTGGAATAGACTCCCTCCAGAGGTGGTTCTGGCTAGCTCACTTATTTGCTTTAAAAAAGACCTGGATTCTTTCCTAGTTGTACATAATATAAACAGGTACTAAAAATAATAGGTAAAGTTGATACAGTGAATATTCGATTGCCTCAGGAAGGAATTTTTTTCCCTGCTGAAGCAAATTGGATCATGCTTTGCTGGGGTTTTTCGCCTTCCTCTGGATCAACTGCGTGTATAGGATTGTGGATATGGGATTGTATGGTTGGGTTTTCTTTACTGTTCTTTGTTGGTTAAGCCGGATGAACTTGTGTCTTTTTTCAATCTAACTATGTAACTGTGTAGCTATGCAGTTCAGGTTTAGGAACAGTTCATAAAAAGGATATCGGAGAACTGGAGAAAGTGCAGAGAAGAGCAACCAAACTGATAAGAGGCATGGAGGAGCTCAGCTATGAGGATAGATTAGCTGAAATGAATGTAATCTCTCTTGAGAAGAGGAGATTAGGGGAGATATGATCACTATAAACAAAAACAAAAATGGTCCCTATAGTAAACTCTGTGCAAATTTATTTAAAGTGTAAGTTAACTTTTTTTTTTTTTGAGGCATATATTTCTCTTATACTATCTAGATTGTAAAATTTGTTATTTTGATCTTTTTTGTTTGTGCAAGGCAGATACATACAGCCAAAATTATATATGAAAGGGTCTTACAATATATACCTATATTCATCTTCTTATTTAGAACAGGTTTGGGCTCAGTGTCTCTTATTGGTTCCGTTGCATGCAGACTTGTCCTCTCTTCTTCACCATGTTTCCACATATGATCTTGGGGGTCATCGATTGAATCACAGTTTACAATTATTGTGTTACTTCCCTGAAAAAGAACATGTCATAGTTAATTGTTTGAAAGGCGTTGGATATTTCCGGTTGAAAATTTACTGTGGGGATAACCTCTGTGACAGCAAATGACAACTGGACGTACCGCACATTACAAATATCAAGTGTAATCATGTGATATAGACCCTTTGTTACATCTGTAGTGCCCTCCTAGGTAGATGCTAGAGTGAGTGTATGTAGTTTTTAGTTTCTCTGTTTAACAGGGAGACAGCTAGGCAAATTTATGTGCTGTCTGCTTAACCACTTCCCGCTCACCGTATACAGATATATGACGTCCAGCAGGACAAGCCGCTCCGGCGCGCATTGCTGCAATCGGCGGTGCGGTGTGTCGATCTGACAAACCGCATCTCCGATCTAGGTAAAGAGCCTATGATGTAGGCTCTTTACCATGGGATCAGCTGTGTCCAATCACAGCTGATCACATGGTAACCAGGAAGTGCCATGTATTGGCTTTCCTCTATTTGGGCTGACATGGCGCGGGTAGAGGAGAGACGATCAGCGGGTCTCCTGGTGGGGGTATGCACTGATAATCAGCGCATTGATTTTCAGTGCAGACCCATCAGCCCACCAGTGCCCACCAGTGATGCCCATCAGTGCCCCACCAGTGATGCCCACCTGTACCCATAAAGGATGCCAATCAGTGCCCATAAAGGATGTCAGTCAGTGCCCATCAGTAATACCTGTCAGTGCCTTCACATCAGTGCTGCCTATCAGTGCCATCTGTCAGTACCCATCATTGCCACCCATTAGTGCCCATCATTGCCACCCATCAGTGTCACCTTTCGGTGCCCATCAGTGCCGCCTATTAGTGCCCATCAGTGCTGGATATTATTGCCGCCCATCAGTGCTGCATATTAGTGCCTCCTCATCAGTGCCCATCAGTGCTGCATATTAGTGCCTCCTCTTCAGTGCCACCTCACCTGTGCTGCCTCATCAGTGCCCATCAGTGAAGGAGAAAATGTACTTATTTACATAATTTTATAACAAAAACAAAGAAACGTTTTTTTTTTTCCAAAATTGTCAGTCTTTTTTTATTTGTAGCGCAAAAAATAAACAAGTCAGTGGTGATCAAATACCACCGAACGAAAGCAATATTTGTGGGGGAAAAAGATAAAAAATGTCATATGGATACAGTGTTGCATGACCGCGCAATTGTCATTCAAAGTGCGACAGTGCTGAAAGCTGAAATTTGACCTAGGCAGTAAGGGGGTAAAAGTGCCCTGTATTGAAGTGGTTAACAGAGAGCTGTGATTGTTTAGCCAATTCCAGACCGCCCACCGCATATATACTGCGGCAGGGCGGCCTGGCTGCGCAAAATCACGTACATTTACGTGTTTTTTTGCAGGAGATGTCGGGGGTGCGTTCGGCGGAATGACCGAATTGCGGTCTACCTATGTAAACAAGGCAGACCGCTTTTCTGTCAGGAAGTAAAAGAAAGAGCTTGTGTTTCAGCTAAGCTGAAACACAGGCTTTCTCTTTTCCTCCAGTGCATGCACTCCCCCTAGTTAGAAAGCACTACCTAGGAGCACACTTAACCCCTTGATTGCCCCTGGTGTCAACCCCCTTCCCTGCCAGTGTCATTTATACAGTAACAGTGCATTTCTTTTGTAGCACCGATTACTGTATTGGTGTCATTGTCCCCAAAAAGTGTCACCCAGTGTCAGATTTGTCCGCCGCAATGTCCAAGTCCCGCTAAAAATCGCTGCCATTACTAGTAAAATTAATAAAAAAATAAAAAGTCCATAAATGTATCCCATATTTTGTAGATGCTATAACTTTTGCGCAAACCATTCAATATACACTTATTAGGTTTTTTTATACCACAAATATGTAGCAGAATACATATTAACATAAATTGATGAAAAAATTAGATTTTAAAAAAATGTTTTATTGGGTATGTTTTATAGCCGAAAGTAAAAAATATTGTTTTTTTTTTTTTGTTCAAAATTGTGGTTCTTTTTTTGTTTTTAGACCAAAAAATAAAAACCGCACAGGTGATCAAATACAACCAAAAGAAAGCTCTATTTGTGGTGAAAAAAAGGACATCAATTTTATTTGAGTACAGCATTGCACCACCGCACAATTGTAAGTTAAAGCAACGCAGTGCCGCATCGCAAAAAAAATGGCCTGGTCAGGAACAGGGTAAAACCTTCCGGAGCTGAAGTGGTTAATGAGGTCTGCTTAGTGTGCTCTGGTCCTGCTCATTCTGTTTTGATGTCTCACACTGATCCAACAGCTATGGAGTAAATTTGACAGTGGGTGGAAACTTGGCAGATGAGAGCATGGATGTCTGTACAGCCCTGGCCAATTAGAAGGGGATGTGCCCTAAGGCATGCTGGGTAATGGTATTTATATCTGAAGAGCACATGGTCTCGTAGTTCAGTCTACATCTAGAGAGAGAGGTCCAGGTGGGGAGAGGGCTGCTGCCTCTCCCCAGCTCAAGCTGCCATGCTCCCTCATTTTGTCGACTTGAGGTCCTGAAACATTAGAGTTGCAACCCATGTTCCTTATGAAAGTTGACTAAGGGAGGATGTCTGCGGATCCTGTCTGGTACTACTGTGCTGTGAAAGGCTGCCATGTGTGCTTCAGGAGCTTTGTGAGTACAAACCCTCACAGGGAATCCTTGGGACTTGTTCTGTTAGGTCTTGTATTTTTTCAATAAATACAAGTAGTTCTGTAATTGGATGTGGAAACTGTTACATCACGGTCCCTCCTCCCCACCTCAGCCAGTCAGAGAACACCTTGTATTCATTCAAATGATACAAGGATTTCTGAGAATAGAGGCAGTCCAGAGAGAGCAAACATCTGGTGGTCAGTATGCAAAGGGGAAGCCGCTCGGCTCAGGGCCCAGAAGATAACAGTGATTGTCAATTTACCCAGCAGCCTATTGGGTTTTAGATATCCACACTTACGTACATTGATTCAAGCTGGATATGGAGCTAGTACATACTAACACATTATGGCTAAAAGCTTCACATGGCCGTTTTTTTTTGTCAGTTTACTTTCATCTTAACCGCTTGCCGGCCGCCGCACGACGATTTACGTCAGCAGTCGGCCCCTCACAGGCAAAGCGTCGCTAGCCTGTGAGGGTCTAGGGAGCGAGCGCGCACCGCCAGGTCACGAACAATAGCAAAATTTTTCACATTTGTTTATATGAAATTCCCCAAAAAAATGTAAAAATCAAAATTTTTTAACATTTTAGGCCAATTTGTTTGGTAAAAAAAATCGCAAAAAGCGTATTTTGATTGGTTTGCGCAAAAGTTATTGCATTTACTAACTAAGGGAAAGATTTTTGTCATTTTTGCTGTTTTTGTTTTTAACGCGTAATGGCGGCGATCTGCGATTTTTTTGCAGTACTGCGACATTGCGGCGGACAGATCGGACCCTTGACTGACATTTTTGACACTTTTGGAGTTACCAGTGACATTACTGCAGTAATCAGTGCTATACATATGCACTGTTACTGTAAAATGACTGTAACTGTCCGCTTATCACTGTAAATCTGTGTTCAGCACTTACTGCTAGGTGGAACCTTTCTGCCTTCCTTTTGGTTCCCTGAGGAATGTTTAATCAGCAGAACCACTAGACCACTCCTCCTATTCCCTCTGAGGTAAAAGTTTTCTATGACTCAGATTTTATATACAGAGCAGGAAGATGACTGCTGAGAGGATTTCTAAGGTTTAAAGTTTTAGCACCCCTTGGTGAGCAGAGCGAGGTACGCAGTAAGAGTGCATTATATATAAAGATGTATATGTTCTTAGACATAATTTGTGTCCATGCTGTTAGTTTAAATATGCTATAGATAATCCAAAGCATCCTGCATGTTGGCCATGTTTCCTTATATGTTTAATGTCATTTAGATATGTGTGCAGACAACTGTAATCCACCTTGTAACTTCACATTTGTAATTTAACCTTGTAACCCCCTTTTTGGTGATCACTGTAAACAAATGTATGTCGTTTACAGTTTTCACGGTGCAACGGTGCTTATGGTATTCATGGTTTATGGTGCTCAAGGTGTTAAAGAGAATAACGTTCAACCCTCCTGCACACCTTTGATGCAAAGGAATAAAAGTACTGCACCCGTCAGAAGCTCTCCTCTCGTTTATTTATTCGATGCCAAAGGGGCCGCTACAATGACACTGGCAGTGAAGGGGTTAACTTTTTTTTGAGAGGGAGGGGTTATGTGTGTCCCTAGGGGCGTGATTCTAACTGTGATTGGCTGTGGCTTGAGGTGTATGAACAGTGATCAACTGTCCTACATAGTAGAACCGTATGATCACCATTCATACACAGGGGAGAATGACAGGACGCTTGTTTACATTAGCCGCCTGCCTTTCTCCCGCTCTAACGGACGATCGCGAGTGACCGGCGGACATCGGGTCCGCCGGTCACACGCGCGGGGGGGTCCGTGACTGCGCGGGGGGGTCCGTGACTGCGCAGGAGCGGGAGCGCGCTCCCTAGACCCTCACAGGCTAGCGACGTAGCCCTACGTCTCTCTGCCTGTGAGGGGCTGACTGCCGACGTAAATAGTCGTGCGGCAGTCGGAAAGTGGTTAAATAAGCGCCAGCATTGAAAAAGAGTTGCTTAGACAACTTGTTGTGGCAATTGCCAATCAACAACAAGCGAACCTCGAGCAAAGGCATTCAAATGAACAGTTGCAGAGGAGTCTGGAAGCTCAGCAGCAAGCCCAGCAGCAATCTGAGGTTCACTTTATAAACCTGTTGCAGCCGCAGGAGTGGAGACTCCAACAGCATGTGGAGACATTAATTCTGCAGTGTCCGCAGACCAGTGAGGCAAGTGGTTCCACTAATACACCATAATTTTGAGTGAGTCATTTACTGCCAAAAATGACTGGAAAGGATGATCCTGAGGTATTTTTGACTACCTTTGAAAGGACTGCTGAAAGAGAAAACTGGCCTAAGGAGCAGTGGGCTGGACTGGCCCCATTATTAGCTGGTGAATCGCAGAAAGCTTCTTATGACCTGGAGCCTGACCAAGCAAAAGACTATGATTGTAACGCTCCTGCGTTTTATGTATGGTGTGGATTTTCAGCTGCAGAAATATTCCACTTCAGTAGTCATGTAAGAGAAACGCTGAGATACCATTCCCAACCCTCAATGACTCATCATGTGTGGAAGGTCTCAATTCAGCAAGTAAATACACACACTCAATAAGATGTTTCCTAGAGTGACTTATGTATATAGTAACACAGTGATGATAGGCTGAAGAGACAGGTTGGGTAGAGATGGTAGAGGACAGACACTTGAAAGGAAATGCTCTTGAAAGTAGGATAGTATCAGATGGGATGTAGATAGGTTTAGCAATCATGTATGGTAGCAGATGACAGAGTAGCAGGTGGACATACAAGAGAGATCAAACCCAGTGCAGGAACAGGTGGTAGTAGGTTCAAGAGCTAGCAATCTTAGACAATGCAGATGTAGTAATAGTCCTTAGTATGCAGAGCTAGATAGTGTAAGCTTTAGTATAAAGGTTATAGAGGTTTCCCCTGCGGGGTACTTATCACTAATAGCAATGTAGTAGAGGAGAGGTTCAGCAAGAGCGGATGATCCAGTAGCGGGATACAGGGATCAGCGCAGCGTGGTTCCGTCAGCGAGGTATGCTTGCAAGCATGAGAGCTTCAAGCCAAGTTAGCATCAAGGTGCAAAGGTGTTTGAACGAACACATGTGAGTGAGAGCCGGCGATCTAAATAGCCATCCAGTCCGGCGCTGAGTGATGACAGCATCAGTCTTAAAGGGAAACACACCTATATGTGTTTCATCTATCTAGGTAGATGGAAATCACCCGGAAATAATGTGATAGGAGGCACTGAGAGTGCCAGAACCTTACAGTTGTGCTGAAAACAGAAACATTGGCATGGCTGGATGTCACCCTGGCTATCCAGGCTCAGCGTGTGCATAAATTGACTTTTCAGCTTGGAAAACCCTCCAGGTCTCAGATGTATGATATCATTCACCTGAGCAGGAAGTGGCTGCAGCCAGAGACTTTGACCGCACCAAAGACTGTGGAATGTTTGGTTATGGATAAGGACCTGCAATCTCTTCCTACTGCCATCCAAAAGTGGGTAAGCCATGGAGAACCAGAAACGGCAGACAAGCTCGTGGACCTGGTTGAGAGGTACTTAGCTACAGAGAACGGACCTCCTCTTCCAGGGACTCACAGACTTTCCACCCTAAGACCAGACCATCCCCAGGGGGGCTGGTAAGATGATACCAAGGGGTGAGAGTGGAGAGAGTGAGAGGGCGGGGGTACTACCTAATGTCTGGCGGGAACAGCCTGGAAAGTCAAGGCGCAAGAGGCAGCGAAAAAGATTATTTGTTACTGCTGCCAGCAAGAAGGACATATTGCTGCCAATTGCCCAGTTGTGGATGAACCTATGCGAAGGGACTTTCTAAGGGACAGACTTCAGTCGCTGTTTGCGACAGTTGCATGCACTGCCATTTGGGGAACAGAGAAACATTTATGCCAAGTATATATTAATAGTAATAATATTGTTGTGTTTCTTGATTCAGGTAGCCTGGTAACATTGATAAAAGCTGAATTAATTACTACAGAGGTCTCTGAGCATAAAAAGGTGGCTGTTGTTTGTGTACATGGGAACACCAGAGAGTATCCTGTGGCTACAGTGTCTTTTGAGACCCCCAAAGGTAACCTATCTCATCAGGTGGGGTTAGTGTCTCACTTACCACATGATGCCATCGTGGGGAGAGATTTCCAAAATTCTGGGATTGTCCTAACCACCCCCCTTCCCCACAGTTGCCCCTTTAAACCAGGAAGGTGAATCCCAGAAATCCTCCGAGAGTGGTGAGGACTTTCCAGCATGCTCCTTGTGGGTATTAGCAGGGGAGACTCGAGAAGCTGGGGAAGAGCCTACATCCTCAGGCAAAAACTTGCCGTCTGTTAAGTCTCACCTAGAGGTTCATAGGGAAAACTTTGCCACTGAACAGTTAAAAGACCCCACAACTGATAAGAGCATGGAAAAATGTGCTAAAAATCGATGGCGAACTAGTGAATCAAGGTAAGACTAATGCCCCGTACACACGTGCAGATTATCTGCAGACTTACCTTTTCTATGTAGTGCAAGGGCCTGCCGGATTGCATACAAATTGAAAGTGTTTAGGTTTGACCTCATATTATATGGTTTTGGTAAGTCTGCAGACAAAAGTCTGCAGATAATCTGCACGTGTGTATGGGGCATTATGCCCCGTACACACGTGCAGATTATCTGCAGACTTTTGTCTGCAGACTTACCTTTTCTATGTAGTGCAAGGGCCTGCCGGATTGCATACAAATTGAAAGTGTTTAGGTTTGACCTCATATTATATGGTTTTGGTAAGTTTGCAGACAAAAGTCTGCAGATAATCTGCACGTGTGTATGGGGCATTATGCTTGCCCATACTTCGTTGTGGAAAGGGATCTATTTTATCCAATTATTCAAACAGCGAAAAAACCATTGAGCAGCTTGTAGTGCCCAAAACTTACAGGAAGATGGTGTTGGAGTTGGCCCATGGGCACATTCTTGCAGGTCATTTGGGGGGCAGAAAAAAACTCAAGAGAGAGTATTGCAGAGATTCTACTGGCCTGGGGTCATTCAGGAAATAGAAAATTATCGTTCCTCCTGCCCTGTGTGTCAGAAGTTGGCACCTATGCCACATTTCTGTAATCCGCTAGTACCCCTTCCCATCATTGAGAGGGGCATCACTACATTTTGGTTATAGTAGACTATGGCACTCGCTATCCATAAGCCATTCCTCTCTGAAATACCTCTGCTAAGACGATAGCCAAAAAGCTATTTGTTGTTTTTAGTCGCATGGGTATTTGTAAAGAACTGCTTATGGTCCAAGGTACACCCTTTGTGTCCCGAGTTATGAAACAGCTGTGTAAGTTGTTTAAAGTGAAAGAATTGCGTACATCCGTATATCATTCCCAAACAGATGGGTTAGTTGAAAGGTTCAACGAAACCCTAAAACAAATGTTAAGAAAGGTGGTGGGTAGAGATGGAAAGGATTGGGACTGTCTAATACCCTATTTGATGTTTGCCGTTAGGAAGGTACCCCAATCCTCTACGGGTTTTTCACCCTTTGAGTTACTCTATGGGAAACACCCAAGAAGGCTGTTGGACATCGACAAGGAAACTTGGGAAAGTGAGAGTTCTCCCCACAGGAATGTGATTGAGCATGTCGCACAGATGCAAGATAGAATTGCCCAGGTAATGACAATCATAAAAGAACTTTTAGCCCAAGCGCAGTTAGTACAGCAAAAAGTGTACAATCGTGGGGCCCAGACCCGCACATTTTCCCCGGGGGATAGGGTACTAGTGCCAATCCTTACAGTTGAAAGCAAATTGCTGGCCATATGAGATAATTGATAAAGTGAGTGAGGGGACCTACAGGGTCAGACAACCAGGAAGGCGAAAGTCCGAACAGATATATCACATTAATTTGTTGAAAGCCTGGAGGGATAGGGAATCCCTGGTCACGGAGACTTGTTTGTCACCGGCTCAGTCTGATTGCTTGGTTTCGGAGGTTCGAATAGTAGTCACCTTGTTGAAACCCCAACAACAGGAAGTTCAAGAGGTTTTCTCTGAGCTGCCAGTACAAACATCTGGGGTGAAACATGACATTATCACCCTGCCAGGTGAAAGGGTGAAACTAAAACCCTATTGAATACCAGAGGCCCGACGGGAGGCAATACATTGGGAAGTACAAAAAATGCTTGAATTAAATGTGATAGAGGAGTCCCAGAGTGACTAGTCCAGTCCCATTGTTTTAGTACCCAAACCTGATGGGAGCTGGCGATTTTGTAACGAGTTTTGACAGATGAATAAAGTTACAAAATTTAACACCTAACCCATGCCATGCATAGATGATATGATCGACCGACTGGGAGCAGCCCGGTACATGACAATGCTCAATCTGACCAAAGGGTATTGGCAAATTTCCCTCGCCAAGTCGGCAAAAGAGAAAACTGCATTTTTAACCCCGGATGGGGCATTCCAGTATAGAATAATGTCTTTTGGGTTACAGAATGTGCCAATTACATTTCAGCAGAAAATGGATAAGGTTATGCAGCCCCATCAGAAGTATGCTGCAGCTTACCTGGATGATGTGAGTGTCCATAGCACAGATTGGGCCTCACATATGCCAGAAGGTCAAGCCGTGTTGGATTCTATATGGGAAGCTGGGTATACAGCCAACCCAAAGAAGTGTACCATCGGACAGGAAAAGGCCAGATATCTTGGGTACACTATTGGGAGGGGACTAATAAAACCCCAAATCAACAAACTTGGAGCTATACAGAGTTGGCCACATCCCAACAGCAAGAAGCAAGTGCGAGCATTTCTAGGAATTGCTGGCTATTATCGGCGATTCATTCCTCATTTTGCTTCTCAGGCTGTGCCCCTAACCAACTTGACAAAAGGGAAGAAGAGTGTCGTGGTTAAATGGTCCCCGGAGGCTGATGCAGAATTCCAGTCTTAAAAAAAAGCCTTGTGTCGGTAAATATTGCCAAAATACCATGCGGTAAGCACTTTAGTCCAATTCACAAACGGAACAGTGTAAAAAAAACATGCAATATTTAGCACCTGGGTTTTGCTGGTGGTAAAGCGTGAAGTATTTGTCAGAAACAGTGTGGGGGTCCCCCCAGTAGCTGGTTGCTAAGGAGCAGACTGGGAAGCCAGCCGCTGCATCCTGATGACTCATCAGCTGTCCCCCTTGACAGCTGAATGTAAAGAAAACATGTCGGCAATTAAAAATTATAAAAAACATTTTTTTTTTTTTTTATCTTTTGCTTTTTATAGGTAAAGGAGATCTGGGGTCTTTTTGACCCCAGATCTCTCCATTAGGAGGACCTGACATCCTTCTTTATATTACAAGGAATGTTGACATCCTTCTTTATATTACAAGGGATGTTTACATCCCTTGTAATAGGAAATAAAGTGATAAAAATATTTAAAGGGACAGTATAAAAATAAATAAAAAAACGAAAGCGCCCCTATTTGTCTGAGCTTGTGCACAAAAGCGAACGCATACCTAAGATGTACACGCATATGTAAACGGTGTTCACACCACACGCATGGGGTATCACCATGAACATTAGAGCAAGAGCAATAATTCTATTGCTAGACCCCCCCTGTAACTCTAAAGAGGTAACCTGTAAAGGTGTTGAAATTGTCACCTATGGAGATTTTTAAGTATTATAGCGGAATGCAAGCGGAATGCATGATATGTTGGGTATCTATTTACTTGGCCCTACATCGTTTATATTATACAAATAAATTGGGGTATATAAAGTGTGTTTTTTCCCAAAAAAATTGTGTTGGAAAAAATGCTGCGCAAATATTGTGTGACATACAAAAATTTTAACGATCGCCATTTTATTCTTTAAGGTCTCTGCTAAAAAAATATATAATGTTTAAGGGTTATAGGTAATTTTCTGGCAAAAAGTACTGATTTAAACTTGTAAACAAAAAGTGCCAGAAAAGCCTTGGTCTTCATGTGGTTAAACCTGCTTTGTAGCAGGAACATCTAAAAGCAGAAAAAAGCAATCTGGGAGGCATATAACTTGTTTGTATTTCACATGTAACTACTCCTGCCTTAAGGCCCCATTCACACCTGAGCGTATCGTTTTCAGGCGTTTTTATGGCGTTTCTTTTGGGCGTTTTTTGCAGGTGTTTGAAGGCAGGCATTGACATCTAACAAAAACGCTTGTAATCTGCCTAAAAAGAAGCTCATGTACTTTTTTGAACTTCAGGCATTTTGCTTCAAGCGACAAAACGCTCAGATATGAACAGGGACCATTGAAATTAATAGGATTTTGCTTGTTGGGGGTTTTGAGATTTCAGAGATGAGCGTTTTGCGAGCTGAAAAACGCTCAGGTGTGAACAGGGCCTTAGAAAAGGTCAACACGGGAGTGCCAGTGTGAATGAGTCCTAAGGAGGAGTTCGCTCCTTTAATGAGATTTCCTCTTACTTTAAGGTGTACCTCTTAGACAGCAAGTGAAAGGGCTTCTCTACAATAGGACATAGACAACAGTAAAAAATTACCATTTCCTACTCTGTCTAAAGCCTCGTACACACGCACCGATTGTTGGCCGACCGATCGGCCGTCTTTTGTCCAGTGTTGTTGTGTTGGTTGAAATGTGCTCTAGACTGCACACGAATTTTATCGGCCAACAAAAACCAACTTCAGAAGTGATGTCATGTGCTGGTTAACTTTCCATGTGTTTTTTCTTCTCTGAGCATGTCCAGTCTTGCTCATCTGATTTTTGTCTGCCGAAATCTGTACTGACTGACGAACAATCGGCCGTTCTGTTGACGGCCAACAAAAATTTTATAGCATGCACACCAGATTTTGTTTGGCCGAAAAGTCGCAGTCGGTTGTCGGAAGCATCATACTAACAAGCCGTCAATCGGCCGATTGTACGTTGGCCGAAAATTCACGGCCAACAATCGCTGCGTGTGTACGAGGCTTAAAACTAAAAAAGTTTTGGCTTTAGACGCCTTTAAAGTTCAAACAAAAAATTCCAGACATTTTCCAGTCTTATTTAAGAATTAGCAACTAAAAATAGGATTAAAATAATTGGTTGCTATGTAAGGTTTAAGGCAGGTTCCCCTTCAATAGTCGCAGGATTTTCTTCAGGTCCATATGGACAAAACTCAACATGAATAGGAAGTGGCACACACAAATAGCTCTTTGAAGGAATACTAAACAAACAAAGATTAGATGCATTACGTGAAAGAGCTGCTAATAACATGCAAAGTGTATACTTTTATATAAGATTTCCTGTGCCAGTGAAGAATTGAAATAGTTGACATCTGTGTAATTTGGCTGTGCAGCTTATTGCTCTACGTAAACTGCCTTTACTGCCTAGGTTAAAAGACAATAAAACGATGGTTCCTAGTTTTCCGCTATGATTACTCAAAAGGTAACGTCAGCTGTGTGTTGGAAAATATTGCTCAACTTAGTTTTAAATGTCTTTTGTTATAATAGTCTCCTGAAATGTATTTATGAATGGTGCTAAAACCTGGATTATTTTCTTCAAATTGAAATTAAATCATTTTATAAATACCGAAAAATCTTCTAGTATTTTAACTGATTCCATGAGAAATGTTTGCAACTCTGGATTGCTTATACTCATCCAAAATTGGATGTTTGATATATACTGTTAAAATGTATATTCTTGAGAATTACTCTTATAACATTCCAGTTTCTTGTCTCTTTTCTTTATAACTTTTTTCTTTTATTTTACATTTGATCGGATTGTAGTTTAACTATAGGATTGCATGGCCTAGTTTACATTTGCAGATGCAGGGCACTAAAAACAGGCAGTTGAGACAGTTTGGGCTTTTAGGAGTTAAAACAGGCAGTGAGGAGGCGACATAATGCCTCCTCACTGCCTGTTTTAACTCCTAAAATCCAAAACTATCTCAACTGCCTGTTTTTTTCAATCCATGTATGAGTAGGCTAATTGTACCCAAGTCGATCCATCGATCGACTTGGTACAAACAACATGTCAGATTTCTAGTGTGTGATTATTGTCAGCGGCTGTAGCTACTAGCTATAATCACTGTGTTTTGGATGTTTTGATGGCCGGCTTACCTCATGAAATTTGGATGGTGTCTGTGTGTCCAGGGCCCAGCCACAGGCAGATGACTGACACTTAAAATCCCCCAGCTCTCTGCGGTTGACTGAATGTTTGGCTGGCGTACCTCTGACCGGGTCTGAAGATGGTCTGTGCAGCTCTTCATGGCAGCAGTATATGTCATTTCTGTGTTATCTCTATGTTTCTTCCCTGGTGCTAGCAGTATTTTGGGCCCAATGGCGGCTGGAACGCTCCCTGCGTTCCAGCCGCCTTCCTCTTCCTCCTCTGCTGTCCCGGCCAGTCGGACGCATGCGCAGTTTGCGGAACAGGCTGCATCCCGGCCTCGCGCATGTGCAGTGCGCCGCGAGTGAAGCCGAGGCTTGGTTCGCGATCCCGGCCGCGTCACCATTGACGTCATTCCGGCGGGAAATTTAAACAGCTGTCAAACCCCAGTGGGAAGTACTGTGGGTGTTGCGACAGCTTCCCTGTGTCTCCTGCTTCCTTCATACAGGTATGTGCAGGGGGATTGCATGATGTTACTTGATGGCTGGACATGCGGGGGGGGGGGGGGAGGTGGGATTGTATTGTGCTTCCCATGTGTCTTTCTTATTCTGATATATGCTACCTTTCTTTATCAGTCTGGTTTTTGGCCTCATGTATGGATCCTGCGTCACCGCCCTCCTGTGGCCAGCCCTCTCATAACGGGTGGGTGCTGGCGTATTCAGGGGGGCAGAGGGCTAGCTGGTTCCTGGTTCATGGCTAAATCCAGTGTCTCCCCCAAATTTTTCTCTTTTTCCATCAGCTCTTCCAGGTCTGGAACGCTTCAGGATAGGGACCCTGTCAGACCACGTAGAGTTTCATCCTCCAGATCAAGACGCCATGAGTCTCTATCAGGGAGCAGGCTTCAGAAGAGACGCTTTAATTCCTCCTCCAGACACCATACACACCGTCATGGTCACCGCACGGATCAGAGAGCTTGTTGGGGTTGTGGGGCGCATGTCCCGGAGGACAAGTTACTTTGCGAGCCATGCTTCACTCGTGCAGCTGGTGAGAGGGAGTCCAAGGACCATAAGTTGGAAACCCTGGTAAAACGGGTGGTACAACAGTCCCTGGAAGAGTGGGGTACTTTTCCTGCACATGGTCCCGCCACAACCAGCTCTCCAGTTGAAGCACCTGAGGATCAGGGCCCCTCTCAACCGAGTCTTGCTTCTGGGAAATCATCAGAAAGCGATTCTGAAGAGAAAGGGGCAGTAGGAGGCTTTGAATTTGCCCTAGTCCCGCCTTTAATCAGGGCCATTAGGGAAGCCCTAAAATGGGAGGATCCTGTTTCTCCTCAAAAGAAGCAATGGAAGTTCTTTAAGCACCTAGGTAAGGAGAGCCTCAATTTCCCTTCCCTTACTGAGCTGAAGGATGTTATCACTGAAGAGTGGAGCCAAGGGGACAGCAAATCTTCCCTATCCTCCAAGCTGGTGAAGCTTTATCCTTTTAAGGCTGTAGTTCACCTGGAATCAGCTCCCCTTGTGGATGCCGCAGTCACAAGATTGGCTAAGCATGTTACACTGCCCTTAGATGATGCGGTTTCCTTTAAAGACCCCTTGGACAGAAAAATAGACTTGGATCTGAAGAGAGTCTATGTTACGGCTGGTGCAGCCTGTAAACCAGTTATGGCACTAGCAGCCATGTCCAAAGCCATGGAAGTCTGGGTATCCAACATTGAGGCTAAACTGGGGAGCATCTCAGATGAGGCAGTTGAGAACTCTCATATTCATGAGCTCAAACTAGCGTCTGTTTTTCTGGGAGAAGCCTCCATTGATGTCCTTCGGCTCTTGTCCAGGTCGATGCTGTCTTCAGTCACGGCAAAGCGGGCCTTATGGCTGCGTCCCTGTCTTGCTGATCCAGCCTCCAAACAGGCATGGTGTAAAATTCCCTTTGAGGGTTCATCTCTCTTTGGCAACAAATTGGACAGCGATATAGCAAAAGCCACTGGGGGGGAAATCGGGTTTCCTACCGCAAGACAGGCGCCTGTTTGGCCAGAAGAAGCCTCAACCTAGGAGGCAATACTCAGAGAGGTCAAGAGATGCTCGCTCCTACAAGCCGGGTAGGAGGGAGGTCAATCGTCCTCTCGAAGATCATCCAGGAATCCAGCCTCTTCTGGGCAAGAAACCACTAAGTCTTTTTGAGATTGGGCCCGTTCAGACATGCCAGGTGGGGCACGTCTACTCCACTTTCAGCATGTCTGGGCGGCCTCAATCTTGGACTTCTGGACTGTCAGAATGGTCTCTACAGGTCACAGGTGGTCTTTCCTGGCGGACCCTGTTCCCCGGTTTATTCCAACTCGCTTGCCTTATCAAGAAGAGAAAAAGGAGTCTTGCTCGCTTATGTAGACGCTTTGGTGTCTCAAGGAGCAGTGGTTCCCGGTGCCCGATCAAGAGAAATTTCAGGGCGTATACTCACCCCTCTTCGTAGTACAAAAGAAGAACGATTCCTGGAGGCCCGTCATAGATCTCACATATTTGAATAAGTTCATAAAGAACGAAAAGTTCAAAATGGAGACTCTTTCCACCATCCAAAAGGCGGTGTTATCAGGGGACTGGCTTGCCTCGATAAACCTCAAGGACGCCTACTTTCATGTGCCTGGAGCAGGCGATTTTCACAGGTATCTCCACTTTTCAGTCAAGAACCGACATCTTCAGTTTACTTGCCTTCCTTTCGGCCTCTCTACATCTCCGAGAGTATTTTCAAAAGTTCTCCTGGCTGTAGTGGCTCTCATAGGGTTAAAAGGTATTCGTCTACACCATTACCTAGACAAACTTCTACTGTTGTTTCATGACAAATATCAACTACTAGCCCACAAAGATCAGGTCATGGCGACCCTCATGGAGTTTGGCTGGCTGTTGAACCTGCAGCTGGAGCCCACTCAATGCCTAGTTTATCTACGGGCTCAGTTCGACACCGTCAAGAGTACAATCTCTCTCCCTGTGGAGAAGATACCGGTGGTGCGAGAAAGAATCCTCCCAGCCCTTTCCTCCTCCCAGCTGAGGGCTTCTCAGTGCCTCAAAATCATCGGCACGATGGTGGTCCACGGCCACCATGGTCAAATGGGCTCTTTGGCAAATGCGGCCTTTTCAAAGAGGTTTCCTACAACAATGGAATCCAGAGGAACAAGAGCAATGCATTTACATATCTTCCAGCATGAGGAGCAGTCTTCTTTGGTGGCTTCAACGCAAGAATCTGCTCAATTGCCACTCTTTGATTCCAGCCTTGTGGAATATAATCACAACGGATGCCAGCAACTCCGGCTGGGGTGCTCATTGTCTATCGGAAGTAGCTCAAGGGAGGTGGTCTCCTCAAAGCCACACTCCAGTTTCCAACATTTTGGAACTCCGAGCAGCCTATCAGGCTCTTCGAGCCTTCCACCACCTTGTGGAAGGGAGGTCTGGATGGACAATATCACAGCAGTGTATTACGTAAAGAGGCAAGGTGGGACGCGGAGCCTTTCCCTTCTGTGGGAACTAGATCCAATTATGACCTGGGCCCAGGTTCATATAGTCAACATATCCGCAGTATACAATCCAGTACCTCAGAACGTCCAGGTGGATTTCCTGCCAAGAGTCCAGTTGAACCACTATGAATAGTCTCTTCATGCAGAGTCATTCAACTGGATTCTGTCATTGGGAGTGTCTCCCGAAGTCGACCTGTTCGCCTCTCCTTGCAACCAAAAGTGGGAGAAATATGTCACGAGAGGCAAGTGCCATCAAGCCTACGGGACAGATGCATTAACCGACAGGTGGGAGTTCAGCAGGGCATATGCCTTTCCCCCAGTACCCATCATTCTCAAATTCCTGCAGAGACTTCAAGCAGAAGATGTGGAGGTCGTGATGGTGGCTCCTTTTTGGCCGAACAGGCCATGGTTCCAGCTTCTCCTACAGCTCAGTTATCGGGACCTGATCCCTCTTCCCCTCAGACCAGACCTTCTTTCACAGGGAACATCAGTGCACCCCTGTCCTGCAGTACTCCGGTTGATGGTCTGGTTCTTGAGAGGGAAAGGTTGGAATCGCTCGGCTGTCCGCCGACAGTCATTCCCACTTTGATGAGCTCCAGGAGACCGAGCACAAATGTGGTATACCGTAGAGTCTGGACAAGATTCATGGAATCTGCATATCCGGAGGGAATGTCTTCCTCAGTCCCTGGGATTCAATAAGTCTTAAAATTTCTCCAGACTGGTCTGGATATGGCTCTTTCAGTAGGCACTCTAAGAGTTCAAGTGTCAGCTTTGACTGCCTTTTCTGGTGTCTTGTGGGCCAAACACCCACTTATCCAACAATTCTTTAAAGGGACAGCAAGACTCAGATTACAGAGAAAACCTAGATTCCCAAAATGGGATCTTCCCCTCGTCTTGAATGCCTTCTCAAAAACTGACCTAGTGTCCTCCTCTTCCATCAAGGACCTTACCATCCGGACAGTTTTCCTGGTAGCCATCACATCGGCTAAAAGGGTCTCTGAGATAGGTTCCCTTGGTTACAAAGAACCATTTCTAACTTTCTTCCCGGATTGGGTAGTTCTGATACCCATGCTGAATTCTAACCCGAAAATTACCTCGGTATTTCACAAGAATCAAGAGATTGCTCTCCCTACTTTCCGGTCTTCTGATGAGACTAGTCTACATCCGCTGGATGTGGGTGATTCCTTGAGGACCTATCTTCAAGCGACAACATCATTCAGACAGTCAGACAACCTCTTTATTTAATTCCTGGGAAAAAATAGAGGGAAGCGTGCTTCGTCCAGAAGCATTGCATCATGGATTGTGGCGGCTATGCAACAGGCCTATAGGGCAGAGGGTTTGGCTCCTCAAGAGGCTGTGACGGCCCATTCTACAAGGACTATATCCACATCCTGGGCGGCTTCACGTCAAGTGGCTCCAGATGTGATCTGTAGAGCGGCTTCTTGGTCTTCGGTCAACACCTTTATGACCCACTACTGTGTGGAGCCTGCTTCATTATCTTCAGTTAATTTTGGTCTGACTGTTTTGTCTGCTAACAATATGAATGAAAGTTTCTTTGTTAAAGCATTCCCACCCGTGTGGCACGAGCTAGTTATTTCCCACACGTAGGCTGCCATGGATACTGTCAATAAAACGGAAAATTCCTATCAAATACTTGCCGTAATTTTCCTTTCCTGATGGTCTCCATGGCAGCCAGAGTTCCCACCCTCTGATTCGGCTAAGATATTGAACACTGGCTGTACCTGAGAGCTGAAATTTATGGGAGGGGGGTCCTATACCCTTGGAGTGGAGGTGGGGTTAACCCACACGTAGTCTGCCATGGAGACCATCAGGAAAGGAAAATTACGGTAAGTATTTGATAGGAATTTTCCGTTATATGTTATGTTTCTATACTTAGTGTTTATTTTAAAGTTAATAAATGGCCACGGCCAATTACACCAATGCAAATCAAGTGTCAATAGTGTATTTTATTTAATAAATGTTTGATTTTAATTTTCGTGTTTCCACCTATGGCACCATGTGTCTGTCCTCCTGGATGGAGTGAAACCTGGTTAATGTCTGCAGAAAGTTGATGAGTTCCATGATGTTCAGAAAGCCCCTATTGGTCGGTGAAATGGGGGGAGGGCTATGGCAGGTGATATGAAGGTTCCCATGTTATAAACAGCCATTGGAAATATTTGTACTAAAATAAAAAATATGCAAAATAAGTGTGAAAAATGTGACAATTAATTAAAATGTTTGCTCACCAATGCCAGAAGTCTGACAAACAAAATGGCTATGTTGGAAGCTTTGGTGCATGAAGAAAACTATGATTTAATTAGTATTGCTGAATGTTGGCTTAATTCTTCAAATGACTGGGCTATTAATATTCCTTGCTATGCTCTCTTTTGAAATGACAGAAACGGAGTGTTGATGGTGTCTCTCTGTGAGAAGTGATTTCAAAGCGAGTGGGAAAGAGGACCTAGTTGACGGAGAGTGTGATGAACCTGAAGCATTATGGGTGGAACTGCACATGGGTGTGCGTACTACAAAAGTAATCATTATAATTTGTTATCAATCTCTAAGTGTTAATGGATAAGTGGAGACTCCTTGCACAGGTAGAAAAGGCTGCAAGGGTTGGGACAGTGATAATAATGGTGGATTTTAACTACCCAGGAATTTACTGCAGTAATGGCAAAAATGTATAAACCTATTACAAGACAATTTTATGGTACAGTTCATTCAAGGCCCCGACTAGGAATGAAGCACTGCTGGACCTGGTGATCTCTAACCATGCAGAGGTTATTACTAATGTTCAAATAAAAGAACATCTGGGTAGCAGTGACCATAACATGATTTCATTCAATGTTAGCTCTAAGCAACAAGCTTATACTGGAAAGATAAAAACACTTCACAAGAGCAAATGTTCCAATGATGAGGGCTGATCTCCTAGACTTATGGGCCATACACACTATAAGATTTTCTGAAGGCTTTTTCCTTTAGACTTACCAAAACCATATAATATGAGGTCAAACCTAAACACTTTCAATTTGTATGCAATCAGGCAGGCCCCTGCACTACATAGAAAAGGTAAATCTGAAGGAAATCTAACCACAAAAGTTGGATAGTGTGTATCCAGCTTTAGACTGGAAGGGAATATTGGAATCAATGAACACAGAACAGAAATGGGAATTCTTCAAAGACTGTATGTGAACTCACTGCAAAGTATATTCCAACGTGCAATAAGTTTAAAATGCTAAAAGGTAAATCTATGTGGCTCACTGCCAAGGATAAAAAAAGCTATAAATAAGAAAAGAGCTTTTAAAAAATATATAAAAATGAAGGAACCCTATCATTATTTAAATGTTACAGAATATATCAAAATATGTAAAAAGAAAATCAAGGATGCAAAAAATTCAAAACGAACGACAGATTGCACAAGATAGTAGGAAAACCCCCAACAACTCTTCAAATATATTAATAATAAAAAGATCAAGTCTGAGGATGTAGGCCCTTTACAAAATAATCTAGAATGGGTGACTGGGAACAAAGAGAAGGCAAATTTATTAAATACCATCTTCAGCTTTGTGTATACAAAGGAGCATGGGGGAGCTCATGTCCATAATGGGGATGATATTGACACAGCTACAAATGATCCAAAATGGTTAAAAGTCATATGGTCCAGAAATATTTAGACAAAATAAAGGTAAATAAAGCACCTGGACCAGATGGAATACACCCACGGGTCCTAAAAGAATTGAGCTTTGTCATTTAAAAGCCATTGTTTCTACTTTTTAGGGGCTCTTTATTTGACTGGAATAGTACCACTGGACTGGGGTAAGGCCAATGTGGTGCCTATATTTAAAAAGGGTTTAAAATCTTTACCAAGTAACTTTAGATCTGTTTAACTATAGATGGGAAGATACTGGAGAGTTTCATAAAAAGAACACAAAATATTTTAAGCAACAGACAGCATGGATTCATGAAAGACAGAAGTTGTCAAAAAAAATTAATTTCTTTTTATGAGGAGGGAAGTAAAATCTTAGACAAAGGAGTGGCTGTGGACGTAATATACTTGGGTTTTTGCAAAGGCATTTGACACATTTCCACACGCGGCTAATGTGTAAGGTAAAATCTACAGGCTTGGAAAGATCACTTTTTAAAAGGATAGAAAACTGGCTAGAAAAAAAAAAAAAAAAAAGAAAACTGGCTAAAAGATAGAATTCAGAGAGTAGTGGTTAATAATTCTTAAGGTCTTACTCTGCCCTCCTGTTGGCAGACATCTTGGACATGTGCAGACTGCTGCCTCCTATAAACTCTGATTGCATCATCACTTGCCTGCTGCCTGGGTGTCGCACAGTGATGATGGTGCACACCTGACTATATTTATCACCTGATGGGTTGCAGTCCTTGCCCTTGTGTTTGTGCTCCAAGGTGCATCTCTGCTAGCAGTCTTCTGTTCTCCGTGTTCCTCTGTGAAAGACCTGGCTTGGCTAATGACTCCTGGCTCTCGACCCGGCATCAGCAGACTACTCGCTTCTGGACTCACCCCTGGCTTGGATGACTACCAGCTTCTGGATTTGACCCTGACTTGTTCCTGCTCTCACTTCCTCACTCTTGCTGTGCATTTATCGTTGTTTGCTCCAATAAACTGCTTTATTTTACCTGCCTCCCTATTTGGTCTGGTTTCCTGGCACCCTGACGCTACACTATTATATATAATATACTCTGAATGGTCTAAGGTTATCAGTGGTGTACCCCAAGGTACAATGTTGGGACCTTTACTTTTTAATATATTTATAAATGATATAGGGTCTGGGATTAGAAGTATAATTTCAGTCTTTACAGATGACCCCAAGCTATGCCATGGAATAACATCCTTACAGGATGTCTCCAACTTATAAGCCGACCTCAATGCACTGTTTAATTGGGCAACTATGTGGCAAGTGAGGTTTAATGTTGATAAATGTAAAGTTATGCACTTGGGGGCTAAGAATTTGTGTGCATCATACATACTAGGGGGAGTACAAATGGGGAAATCCATGGTGGGTAAGGATCTGGGTGTTTTGGTAGATCTTATGCTTAACCACTTCCCCACCGGCGCATTGTAAAATGACGCCAGCAGGAACACTTTCTCCCTCCCTCATACGACGTCCGCCCATTCTCGTCGCTCTTCCGAGTAGCGATTGGGGATGAGGTGTGTCCCTCTATTTGTGTGAAACAATGATAAAAATTTTGATTGGGTACAGCGTTGTATGACTGAGTAATTGTCATTCAAACTGTGACAGCACTAAAAGCTGAAAATTGGTCTGGGCAGGAAGGGGATGAAAGTGCCCTGTTTTGAAGTGGTTAATAATACGTTGTGGCTCTTTCTATGTTGGAAAGACCAAGAGGGAACTATTAACCACTTGCCGACCGCTCACTGAGCTGGTACTGCGGCAAAGTGGCTCGTTATCGCCTAGCGACGTAGACCTACGTCACCAGACTCTCCCCTCTCTCCCCCTCTCTCGGCGGCGCACGCGCGCCGCTGGAGGCTCGCTCCCGCTATATTCAGACACAGTGGGAGTCGGGCCAGGGGAGGCGAGGTGGTGATCACCGCCGCTCTTCCCCGATCATCGGGGATCGAGTGAGGAAATCCGCCCGCTTATGTAAACACAGCGGGCGGATCTCCTATGTGACAGAAAGGGACAGATTACAGGATTCAGCATAGCTGAACCTGCGATCTTTGTCTGTGTCACACAACCCCCTCCCCCCACACACGTCAGTAAGCATGAGGCATACATTTAACCCCTTGATCACCAATAAAGTTAACCCCTTCCCTGTCAGTGTCATTATTACAGTAACAGTGCATATTTATAGCACTGATTACTGTTGTAATGTCACTGGTACCCCCAAAAGTGTCAAAAATGTCAGTTAGGGGGTCTGATCTGTCCGCCCCAATGTCGCAGTCCCGCAAAAAAAATCGCAATAAACAATAAAAATGACAAATCTTTCCCGTAGTTAGTAAACGCGATAACTTTTGTGCAAACCAATCAAAATACCCTTATTGTGATTTTTTTTTTACCAAAAATATGTAGCAGAAAACAAATTGGCCTAAAATTTAAAAAAATTTTGATTTTTAAATTTTTTTGGGGGGAATGTTATATACAGTATCAGAATGTAAAATATATTGTTTTTTTTTTTTTTTCAAAATTGTCGCTCTTTTTTCAAAAATTTAAAATCGCACAGGTGATCAAATACCACCAAAAGAAAGCTCTATTTGTGGAGAAAAACGGACATAAATTTAATTTGAGTATAGCATCGCACGACTGCACAATTGTCCGTAAAAAAAACGCAGTGCCGAATCGCAAAATATAGCCTGGCCAGGAATGAGGTAAAATCTTCCAGTCTCAAAGCGGTTAAAAATACGCTCATTGAGAATTTTTTTGTCAAAGACATGTAGCTAAATAAATTTTGGCCTAAATATATGACAAAAATTTAATATATTGGATATTTTTTAACTGTCAAAGTAGAAAATGTCAATTTTTTTGCAAAATTTACGCTCTTTTTTATTAATATCGCAAAAAATGAAAAGCGCAGAGGTGATAAAATACCACCAAAAAGAAGCTCTGTTTGTGGGAAAAAAAGTACGTAAATTTCGTTTGGATACAGGGTTGCATGACCGCGCAATTGTCAGTTAAAGTCGCGCAGTGCCAAGTTGCAAAAAGTGGCCTGGACGTTAAGCAGGAAAATCTTCCGGTGGTAAAGTGGTTAAACACTGTGTCATTGATGCGACATTAGGTATACTTGAAAAACCGATAGCAGGACATTTTGCCACAAAACATCAACATAAACCCGACAGTCTTGGATTCTTGGCCCTAAACCGCATTCACCCAACTCCCAGAGGCGGTGACTTTAACCGTAAAATATTGTGAAACCAAGTGGATTTACCTCCTTCAAACGACTAAAGAACCTGGTTTAAATTACTCCACCAGTCTTGTCCCTTTCTTGCACCTTGATGGTGCAATTTATTAATTCTTTTTTTTTCCTTTTATATATATGATGTACAGTATATTTTTTGTATTTGGGATGTATATTCTCTCTGTACACATTACTTATGTGTCTTGCAGCGTCTATTTGTGACTCTATATTACACATATAATAATTTGGTTTAATACACGATGATTTATATTTTATGTAAGCCCTTTTCTTTATTTCGTTTTACATATATGATACATTGGATGTATATGTGACCATATTTAGCTTGCCAGCTCATGTCCTCCCCTTACTATGCCAGCTATGAAGGTTCTATTCATCCATCCTTAGAAATGTGTTAATACTAACATTCACTTATTAATATGCAAACTCGGTTGTCTCTTGACTTCTATATTGGGCACCTTTGAGGGCCATCTTGGTGCTCTTACTTTCGTGTTGTGAAGTGCATGTGTTTTAGTTAAATACAACGTCCCGACATGTTTCGTTTTACAACTTAGTCATAGGATTCCTATGACTAAGTTGTAAAACTAAACATGTCGGGACGTAGGCTGCACGGCAACGAGGAGAGTGTACCCGCATCAGACGTCTAACCGGAAGTGACAATGGTCTCCGGGGCGGGCAGATGAGCGGAGGACTGGAGGCTGATCATAGATTGATCCCTAGCCCCCTTCACGTGTGCATATGCTTTTAAAGGCATTTTTACTGCATTAAAATGTGAGCGGATCCTTTTTATTTTCATTTATTAAATGCTGTATGTAACAATATTGCGCTATGGATCATTTTGCTTTTATCCCCCATATGGATTCATACTGAGTTGCGGCCACCCTTGGACACCTACTAAACTGCTTGCAGAGTGATATAAGGTGTTAAGCGCTGTTTATCAGCTGTCTGGTGAGTTCATTACCATTGGGAGCAGTGATATCTGCACTTGTGGTGTGGTGGACGGCACATTCCTTATCTCTAAGTGGATGATTTATCATGAACTGTGTGACACTTCATCTTTCATGAATAACACTCTACACATATGGGACTGTGATTATATGCGCCACATGTCTTGATTTCATGTTTGTATGAGATCTGACAATTTGTTGAATATTTATTAGTTATTGCTGGCTTGCATTTCTTATTTAATATTTTTTTTAGAGGTGCAATTACCTTAATGATTTATAGCCGAGGCGCTGTGGCAGGATCTTATCGTTAGAGGGCTGAGTATTGTGTGATCCTCATTGTTTTCGAAACATAAAGAATGTTTTTGAAAATCTGTAGGGAATCGTAATGTTGACCCCACATTGATATCTCTTGTAAATGGGTTATAGTTAAAGTTTTATATGTTATACACAATTGTATACTTGAACGTGCACCAATATCTTAGTAAGATATATACTTGTCTTAAATGTATGCTTTTCTTTTCTCAATAGATCTGTTTTTAAGTGCCCTTTGGGTAGACTTTCAGCCTATTAAAGACGTTTGTTTCAGAAGAAGCGGATGACTCGTGAAATGCATCGACCGTTACATAAAAATCTATACACACCTTGTGTACTGTAGTGTACCTTGCAATTACCAATTGAGGTTGTTGTTTTTATACCACATTAAATAAAAAATGTATACTTTTTATTATTACTTGTATTGTAGATTTTGAGGTGACAAAAGAAGTACAGTAAACCCCCGCTCCATCGCTGTTCAGTTTTTGCGGTCCCGGTATATTGCGGTTTTTTTTTGTAATGTTATTTTACTATATAAATCATTAAAAATGAAATATTTTTGTGTTTTCCATAGCTCTTGCTATGTCTCTCAGTATCTTTTATGTGTTTAAATGAGTTTCTATTGTTTTAAAAGTGTGTTTAAAGACCTAAAAATGCTTTTACACGTACAGTGACAGTAAAAAAAACATGCCTATAATGCATTTTAATAGGGTTTTTCTATTTCGCGGCTGGGTCCGAAAAGTAACCCCCGCAATGGAGGGGGGTTTACTGTATATTTAAAGTCCCATATCCATTGCTCTTTCCTTCCATGTACTATTTAGGGATGATATTACTTTGTCACATCTATGGAAAATTGGGTGGAGAATAGTTATCTATCCAAAAAGGAGTACTGGCACAATCCCCTATAAATTGAATGCCAAAAGGAAGCCAAGTCTCACAGGTAGAACCCTATAGACGAGGACAATTGGGATTTTATTGTGCCCAAAGACTAGCAGTTAGAAAAAATAAAAGTTATAAAAATATACATTTTATTAAAGACATGATAATAAAAACAGCATATGAAAATACAATATCTAAAAGGTGTATTACAGCACATCCTACAATGCAATGGATCGACGTGTTTCACCCACACTTATGGCTTCCTCAGGATCCAGATGTGTAGCAGGCTTTCTCAAAAAGTATATATATATACCCTTAATAAAGAATGCCAGACTATAATTCTTCGGCCATGCCACAGAGCCTATAATGATGTACTCAAGAGTATGCGGCGCATATACGCAGGAAAAGGGAGCTCACAGGCCCCCAAACAAAGGTAAGTGCAATTCAACCATAAGTGCAAAAACCACAGAGTTCAATAAAACATATAGCTACCAAATATAATTTATGATTTAAAGCTAGATGTCCAATAAAGAGAAATTATTCATATCATTGTAGAAAAGAATCACATTGTGCAGTGTCCATGCTGACAGCAAGCTGGCCAAGTTAAAAATAAAGGATATCAATTGTATTTGGGTACAGCATCACATGACCACGCAATTGTCAGTTAAAACAACGCAGTGCAGAATCGCAAAAAATGGCCTGGTCATTAAGGGGGTAAAACCGCCCGGGGCTGAAGTGGTTAAGGCAGACCAAAAATCTAAATGGGTGGCTGACGGAGAAGAAGAAGAGGCTGTATATAGGAACTTGTCCCTGAAGTTTTTGAAGTTAAGTGAGCAGGCCATAACCTCCCATCTTTTTCCAAGTTATTAATCCTCTAATAAATAACATAAACAAAGCCACGCACTGTTCTCTGACTCTGGGTGCTTGTGAAGATTTGGTTAGCTTGGCTGTGCAGGAGTGGGGGATCCCTGTTCATCTGCAGCTCCTACGGGGGGTGTGCTACAGATGGATAAATTTTCAAATGAAAATTCTTAGGAAAAGTCTTAGGCCTCTTTCACACAGAGCGGACCGTATTGCACTTTTTTTTTTTACGGACACGGATGACACTTGTGTCTTCCGGTCCGTATGTCCGCATATCATCCCATCCGTTTGCGGATGATATACGGACATAATGTATGTCTATGGAATTGTGGATGTCAGCGGATGACACCGCTGACATCCGATTTTGCGTCCTTTCTGTTTTTTTAAACGGAAGAAAAAACAGGGTTCTGTTCCGTTCCAAAAAACGGAACAGAACTGAAAGGATGCAAATCGGATGTCAGCGGATGGTCATTCGCTGACATCCGCAATGCCATTGACATGCATTATGTCCATATATCACCCGCAAACGGATGGGGTGATATACGGACATACGGAACGCCCTTGTGAAAGAGGCCTTACGTGATTGGTACGAAAATTGTCAGAACATTCCAGAGTCATTCAAAATATTTTGTTTTCTTTTAACATTTGATTTTGGAACAATGGACATTATTGAATGAAAACCTTTCCATCTTGCTCCTATAAAGTTTCTCATCACTACGATCAAAAACAAACATCAATTTGATCAGCCAATGATTAGGAAAATGAACAATCTTTATTAAAACATTCTTTTTCTATAAACTTTTGTTCAAAATTCTACCCATCTATGGCCAGCTTTAGGTCCTAAAGGACAATTTTTGCAGATGAGGGACAGTTTGGAGCTATGTTGTTGATGCTTTTCTGACAAGGATTAGAGAAAAAGCTGATCAGTGATTGGTAGTCATGCTGCATGCAAGCAGTCTTTTGTAAATTTCTAAAACTAAAGAACTTTGAAGATTGCCATTGGTGATTCCATTTAGAAAATACCTTGATGTGACACTGACTTAGAGTCAGAGGAAAGACGGAATTCCTGCTCTGCCCTGAACACTCGATTAATTGTCTCTACAGCAACAAAACGGCAATATACCAAGCAGAGAATATGCAGTAATGGCAGCATACTGTATGCATATTCTCAGTCTAGGATTTCCTTCAAATAAATGCACTCATTCACATCAGTGTCACCATTGGCTAGATAAGAATACATATATTAGGTTCACTTTCAAATACATGTGTAAATGAATTATTTCCGTATCCATTTGCTGCGGCATTCCTGCATGAATGTTGCATGAAGCACCTTCTCCACACCTGATGGTGATAACCTGCAGGGGGGAGGAAAGAATATTGTGAACACCTGTATTATAGGGCTTTATTTTTTCCTGTAGGTTACATTAAGAAAAAAACATGAGTTGCAATTATTTTTGAATGTCCTCAATGGAGAAGCTAAAACCAACACAAGAAGTTAATTCTTTACTGATGCTTGCTGTGCTTTCTGTGCATCCTTAGCTAATGGGGGCTGTTGCTCCTAAAGCACCAAACAATTTGGCTCTTTCAGATGTTCCTGCAACAACAATTTGTCAGCTTTGAAATTCTGAGACAATACCCTGATTATTTGTACTAACCATTACTGAACACAAATATAGTACAGAGGCATACAACTTGTAGAGAAACCTTTCTTAACCTTTTTTTAACATTGAGGTACCCTTGAAATGAATTTCAGGTCTCAGGAAAACCCTACTAATAATTATTATATCTACAGCTCACAAGTTGTGAGTATAGGGATAAATAAAAGACCACAAAATGGGAGTAGTACTTTAAAAACAAATAAAAATAATACCTAGAAAGGAAATGCAGACCATAAAAACTGTAGTGCTCCTTCACATTGGTGGTCAGTAGAAAAGTACTCTGTTATGTTTGTGATCAGTGCATTACCCCATTAAATTGGTGGTCAGTACAATGCCCCTTTAAATAGGTGGTCAGTGAAATGCAATGTTATATTGGTGGTTATTGGAGAATGGCTCCGTTGGATTGATGGCCAGTGGAGTAGGTTTCCATTAGACTGGTGCTTAGTGGGAGGAATGCCTCTTATATTGATGATTCATGGGTATGGAATGCCATTCTTTACAGAAAGCTGAAAATATCAAAGATTTGCGGTGACTTATATGGGAAGTAGAAATTGCTCATTGCTCAAGCAACACCTAGATAACTCTGGAGGAACCTTAAGCCGGCCATAGACAGTTGGAATCTTGGCCGGATCAGCAGGGAGTGCTCGGGATTCAAACTATGTATGGTCAGGTTTAATTTACCCAAGTTGACTGATCGATCAATTTGGGTGCAACCAGTCTCTCATGTTTTACATACGAATATTGTTAGCGTCTATTACAGCAGCTAGCAGTATTCTCTGTGTTTTCCTGGTGGGGAAGGCTCACCCCATCCCCCCCACTGGAAGAACACAATGACTCCACTTGAGGGATTCCCCCATCAAAACTGACTGCAACCCGGGGTTGAAGGAAAGAAAATAGCTCCATCTATGGCCAGTTTTACCAACCTTGGTTGGGTAAAGGTGGCTATAGAGCATAGACAATGAAAGAATAAACAAAAGATATTCACTTTTGTTTCTTATAGTTTAGCCCACAGAAATAAAATGAAGTCATATAATGCTGGTGTTGACATTATGTTGTCCACCCCCTGTATATTGCTTTTTTCCAGCTGCCCTTAAGAGCATTTCAGTGCCAGCTGAAACATGGCCTGGGGCCATAGACATGCCTGCATTTTTGCATGCAACAATTGTGTGTATGAGATCTTGCACTGCTGGTAAAAAGCTTGCTTGCATTTCAGATAATGTGTACATATTTTACATGTAAATGTTGATGCAGTTAAAGGGACACTATAGTTTCTTTTCAGTAAACACTAGTTTTGAGTTATTATTGCAAAGTTGACCTTAAAGTCATTATTGTTTCGACTTTCCTCATTTTTACATGCTTGCTCTTCATATTTTTGTTATTGTAATAAATATAGAGATTTGTAGATTAACCATTAGAGGGAGCTCTGTGTTTGACTCAGCCTCATTCAAGCTCCATGCTTAAAGGACCTCTGTTGCAAAAAATATTGTATTCCGAATCTGATATCTGTTTGGAATTCATACATGTAATGATATTATTGACTATATTAAGTCCTTTTTATTGAACATGCCGATATTTATATTTTCCTCTACATTTATTTGCTGACCAGGAAAAGTAATAGGGGTTAGGAGGACAGGCTATACCACTTCCACTGCTGAAGCAGCAACAATTGTAAACACTTTAGAAAAAAAAAAGATCCAAACTGTGTAAATACAAGGTCACTGTCATTTTTTCTAGACAGTTTACTCTGCATGTATAGAAAAAAAATAAAATTGTGTGAAGTTAAAAAAAAAAAAACATTGATATACTGATTATTATTATTATGTCTATTTAAAATAAATAAATATTTATTTATTTTAACGTCACTACTAAATGTCATATAGGTCACTACAGGATGTATGAGCCGGCTGGAAGAACTAGAGCGTGCAATGGGGACGCTGGTATTCAGCTTCAAATAATTGCAGTGGCTGGGGAGCAGCATTGAGGCAATGGAAAGGTAATTATATTACCTCTTCTATTACATGCATGACAGTTCGAACCCTTCTGGGGCTTACATGATGTCACTTCTGGATCGAAATTGAGGCTTGGAACGCACGCCAATCAGTGCGAGAGATGCGGCAGGCCTATTAAGCTGCCTGAAAGTGTTACTAAACCCACAACAGTAAAATCCCTCTGTTTATGCAGTAAAGCATGTTTGGTATACTCACTGTGGAACCTAGGGGTTAATCCTCTGCATTGTGTAAAAAGGCTGTTTGATCCTGTATGCACACATCCTCCTCTTCTTGCATTGTCCCTATAACATGTCCAGATAAGACAGTCACTGGAGTCAGGCTGCACATGCTCAGTTTGGTGTGTATTGCTAGAGAGTGTTTTTTTTTTCCTTGGGAAAGAGCATTTGATCAGCACAGGGCCAATCTGCACAGTCCAGACAGAAGGTCAGGGGTCCTGGATCCTGATAGGATAGCTAGTGCAGTATGAAAACACCTCCTACAAACCTTTAACCGGGAACTGATAGAAGTCAAAAGACTGCTATAAACTGCTGATGAGAAAAATAATTTAGCAGTTTATATTTACTAAAATAATTGTGTAGCACCCTGTGGGTGCCAGAAAGAGAGAGTATAGTTTTGGATCCTGTCTGCTTACCAGAAGGATTGCCAGGTAAATCTATATTGTTCTCTGCCTTTTAGAGAGCAGGATCTGCTAGTGAGGTCTGCTCAATGTGCTCAGGTGAAACTCAGTTTGTCTGCAGTGTTTCACACTGGCCCAACAGGGAGGCATAGTGGACAGTGGGAGGAAACCTGACAAATGAGTGCAGTGCACAGGCGTTTAGTACAGCCCTGGTGATTGGCAGAGGAAAGTTCCCTGGTGCATGTTAAATACTCAAAAACAAGTAAAATCTCCTGCGCTCAAGACGGCTGTATTGCTGCCATCTAGGCTCTTGCTGCCCTCTCAGGACGATGGGTATCCATATGGACCGAAAACGGCGCACGACCTAGTGCAATATCATAAGACATTTATTGGAAAAGTATAAGGATTACCATACATTATACACACAAACGCTCTGATGAAGAGGGTTCTCCCTTGAAACGCGGCAGCCCTATCAGCACAGATGCCTTCCAGTCATCCTGCTTTACTGAAAAGCATCCTTGTCCCGGAGGTCTCTTGATTGCAAAAGGAGTTTTTATATACATATTTTCAGCATATGTTTGTGAGTATAATATATGGCAATCCTTTTATTTTCCAATAAATGTCCTATGATACTGCACTCGGTCGGTGCGCCCCTCTCTTGCTTTTGTATACATGCTGAATACTGTATAAATGCCAGGAGCACATGTGCTAGGGGTGTTTCAGCTGGAGAGCATAGTCCCGGAGGGAGGGAGCCGCTGCCTTCTCCTCTGTAGGAGTTGCCATGCCGACCTGAGGGCCTAAAGAGCTAGAGAGGAAATTAACCCAGAGGTCCTGTAAAGCTGACTGGAAGGGAGACACTGGAAGGATCTGATTCTGCATACAGTAAATACAGATCTGGTTCAAGGGGCCTGACCTGAGGGGGGCCTTCCCTGCAGCTAGATAAGTCAGTGGATGGGTGTCATTAAAGGGGATGCTAGCCTGAAGATAGTGTAGTTCACCAAGTTTATTGCTGGAGAAAGAGCAAGGGGACTTAACCCTTTCCATACATGTGGCAGTATGGTTAAAGCAGTGTGACTGCTTCCACAAACAACCTGGTGAGGCCAAGTGAAAGTTATCCTTATCAGCTGTATATAGTTCCAGTTGAAGTATCCCACTTTTCCCTTCTCCCATACAAGTTTAACAATACATACTAAAAACCAACACCCCTGGACTGTTTATTGAGTAACGAGCTATTGGGAGTAAGGATGAATGTGTGAACTGTACCCTAAGTGACTGTCTACTGGTAATCAGAGGAGGCCCAAAAAGTCATCATACAGCAAGCCCTACGGGGACAGTGCTACAATTGGATTTCCATGTCCTGTGTACTGTGGGAGACCAGATATAGTGAATGCAGGGTTTTGGGTTTAGTAACACTTTAAGCTGCATACACTAAAAGAGGAGTGGTGGGGAGCTGAAAGAATGCCATCATCCCAATAAATATGGAACAAGAGAGGAGGTGGGACTATTAAAGGCAATATCAGACAACAAGCACAAAGGCATAAATGTATAAAAAGTATACATTTATTAAGCATCAGAATAGAATTATCCAGAGAACAAGGGAATTTGAGCTTAAATGTATATTGGTAAAACCACACATAATTGAGAAAAGAACCTCTATGACAAGCAAAAAAAAAGAGTGAGACATCCAACGTGTTTCGAGACTTCAAAATTATGCTCTTCTTCAGGGATGCTCACATACATGTATACATAGATGGATACAAAAGAGGATAATGAATACACAGTATATAAAGGTGAGAAAAGTAAATACATACAACAGTATAAAAATAACCAAAATGTGCTGCGCCAGAAATACACAAATAAAAACAGTGATATTATGTGATAATAATGATAAATAGAAAAAAGTTCATAAGGCACATAATCGTGCTAGTGCTCCAATCAAATGAATCTCCAAAAGTCCCAGTGTTCAACTGAAATATGATCCAATCGTGATAAACAACGAATATTGTGAACACCGTTTAGTGAATCCCTCCACCAGACAGATAAGCCTCTCACCTTCCCATCAGACCCAAATGGGCCAGCAATCGCATAACATGAATATGGATTTCCAGGAAAGGGCCTCTCTACTGTGCAGCTCCAAGGATTCCAAGATATATGTGGGGATAAGAATGGGACAGAATCTAGTGCTCTCCGCATATATATATAAATCAGCTTTATTGAAGAGAATAAACAAACTCACATTTACAGGGCACTCGGCCGTGCCTGCTTTGCTGACATGTAATGTAGATAGTGCCCCGGAGAAACGATCTGCGTCGGCCACGCACGCTCCGCCCCCCCTATATCAGAGCATGACATGCAGAATGTCAGCCCGGGGGGTATATAAAACCAGTAGATAAATGGTCACTTGCATTGGTCTAAAGACTGAAGCAGAAATTGACCTTTCTCAAGTGTTGCAGGGACGGGAAGGAGCCAGATTAATATAGGGGAGCTAGCTAGGACGTTAAAGCATATAATACTATAATGTGAACCATAGAAGTAAATAACAGAGTATGAGGGTAAAAAAATTGCAGAATTTTAACATTTAAATTCTCACTGGAAATGCTATAGGAATGTGAATAAAATGTAAAATTATAAATGTATCAAAAAAGATAATGATAATATTAGTCTTAAAACATGAAGAAAAATGTCAAATCCAATATATATGTACATGTAATGTAACCCAAGACAAGGGAGACACATGTATATCTAAGTGACATAAAAAAGGAGATGTAGATGCGTGAAGCTATATCTGCAGACCTGGGGAGGGGGGAGGGACGGGTATTATATGGAAAAGGAAAGGAGGGACAGTGCTTATTGGTGGAATTAGGCATACTAAACAGGATAGTGTCTGATATAGTTTCAATGATACTTACAGACAAGATTAAAATCTTGAGGTAATGGGGAATTTGTGATGGTGACAATATGCTTCTAACAGATACCTGAGGAGGAAAATAAGAGTCCAAGTAAGGAGAATGGCAATAAAGGAGACTGCATATCTATATATAAAGGATAGTGCTAATTTCTAGTTCCTTGTTTAGGCCATACGGTTTAAGGGCATCTAAAATATAGATCCAAAACATAATCCAAACCCCCAGGCCTGTAGTGGACCTATTGTGTACCACCAAAAAATATCTAGGGACACTATGCTTGTCACAACACTCTTCAATAAAGCGACAGTGCTTACCGAAGCGCTGTCTCAGAGGGCAGATGGTTCGTCCCACATACAAAAGCTTACAAGGGCAGGTGAGACAGTAGACCACATGGTCCGTAGAGCAGTTGTAAAAGTTTTCTAGATAGTAAGTCTTATCTTTGTGGGTGAAGGGTTTTTTGCCATATGTAACAAAATCACAGGGTTTGCACATTTTTTTGTGGCAAGGGTACATACCTTTGAGGGAACATGCATGTGCTTCCATTGTTGGAGACTCACAGAAATTAGTTAGGTCCACAAAAAATGGGATGCCTTGCTGGGGCTCTGTGGCTTATGCATGTATTTGCAAATGTGTGCAACTAAACCCCTGTTTTTAAGGCATACTGTTGGACAGATCAATTCAGTTGGTCACTGGCTGGTCAGTGAGTTGAGCTTGGAAATGTCTTTGTTTTTTATATAAGCGAGTTGATGAGTAGAGTCCCTGAAAGATAACTTACTGTCAGAGGACCCAATAGGCGGGGTTGATAGTTTTAAAGGGGAGTGTTTGGCCCTAACAAATCTTGATCAGAGGGTGCAACTAAAGTGATAGTGTCCATAGATGTGTGAACAGAGCGTGGAAGAGGAGAAACCTGGGTGAATCCAGGTATAGCATTAGGACCACCACCAGTGTTACCTGACACCAATAGAAAGGAGAAAGCACCAAAGTCTTGGGAGTGAGGTTGTTCAATTGTACGTTTCTTGTGTGCTTATCCAATGGATTCCGCCCTGTGAGAGCATCATTTGAATTTGCGTGTTTTTTTCCATTTGCCAGATCCTTTATGGGGAATAGAAGCGTTAGAGGAAACTTGTGGATGAACAGATTGTGAGTCATCAAAATTTCTGTTATTGCTGTGTTGAAACCTCTTAAAACCGTGATTGGAGTTCCATTTATATGCAGTCTTTTCGTCAAGGGCCAGTTGGTCTCTACAAAACTTTTTTTCTTTAGTTGTGAGAATCTCCCTATTGAAGCTTTCAATATGTTCTTTTAATCCTATGTCTAATTGTGTATATCTGGAAGAAGTTTTAAAAGGTAGTGATTGGGCTGAGATTTTGTCCAATTCCCTATCAATCTGTTCCATTCTTATATTGTATTCCCCCATTAGTTGTGTCATCATGTTTTTAGAGCAGGTTTTCAAATTTCGTTCCCATTCTTTCTTAAAGGTTGAATCAAGATTCTCAAGGGTAGGGAAGATCTGAATTCTCAATCCAAAAGGAATAATATCTGTCTGTATATGCCGATAAAATGAAACTTTCTATTCCAATAGCTTCTTAAGGTTTGAAAATAACTCCAGCAATTCAGATTCCTTCTGATTGATTTCTTTGTGTATATTAGACATGAAAGAATCCCAATTTTTGCCCAAATAATCAGCCATGATGGGAAAGATAAGAGCGAGAAAAGAGAGAGAGAAAAGAGAAAGAAAAAGGGGGGGGGGGGACTAAAGATGCCAGCTAAGGGCAATGTGCAGAGAAAAAGAGTAGGACGCAGTGAAATATGTGAACGTAAACAATCAGAGATAAATGTATTCAACTCATTAAATATTCTTCTCTTTAAGAGAAGCGATGAAAGTTGTCCATCTAACAGCTCCCCCCACAAAGAGGAGGGAAATTGTATTTGCTACCTAAACTACCAGTGTGAGCTCCGGTGGATCTTTAGGCTCAATGGTACCACTGTACCAGGTCTCAATGAGGCTATATCTTTCTGGTCCTTCTTGGATGGTTTCCACTCAGGGGCTGGCAGAGATGATTCTGGGTACTATATTCATGAGCTTACCCAAATAGCAACCTTTTATTCCTATTTTTTTTTTTTATATATTTATATTCTTTTTTTTTCTCTCTTGTGTGATGCTAGAGACCGATGTAGGTTGGGTCCCTTGTTTGCTTCTCCTGGCCCCTCCCTCCAATCGAGTGCCCCCACAGCAAACAGCTTTCTATGGGGGTACCCGAGCCAAACAGCAGTTCCGTGTGTCCATTCAGAAACGGAGCTGCCGTTCGCCCCCACCTCCTCTCTCTCCCGATTGGCTAACTAACTTTGAGGTGGGGGAGGGGGAGTCCCGGATGGCAGAGGGACTCCTGGACATCGCTGGACAGAGAAGGACCTCAGGTAAGTATTAGGGGGTGCTGGGAAGGTTGCAACACCCAGAAGATTTTTAATCTTCATGCAAAAAATGCATGAAGCTTAAAAACCTTCCGACTTTACAACTTCTTTAAAGTTATTGTAAACGATCACCTTGTAAAACAACCCATTCAGTTTAACCACTTCAGCTCTGGAAGGTTTACCCCCTTTAATGACCAGGCCTTTTTTATGCAATTCGGCACTCTGTTACTTCAACTGACAATTACGGGGTCATGCGGCACTGTACAAACAAAATGTATGTCCTTTTTTTACCCTTTCTTTTGGTGGTTTTTGATCACCTCTGCTATAAACAAAAAAAGACAATACATTTTGAAAAAGGATAAAACAACGGAAAATTTATATCAAATACTTACCGTAATTTTCCTTTCCTGATGGACTCCATGGCAGCATACGTATCGGGTTTGGCCCCGCCTCCAAACCTACCCATAGGACATCACTCCCATAAATCTTTGCACCTGTTCAGCACACGTGTTCTGTAACTATCCTCCTCAGAATCCGGGAGGGAACTCCTGCTGCCATGGAGTCCATCAGGAAAGGAAAAATTACGGTAAGTATTTGATATAAATTTTCCGTTTTCCTGACAGACTCCATGGCAGCATACGTATCGGGAAATAACTCGCCGTACACAAAAGGGTGGGCAGGTGCTGAACAAAAGTTTAATTTTACTCTGTCAAACAGACAGGACTTGTAAACCAAAGTTAACAGAAGAAAGAGCTGCCGGCTCAACACAATAGTGAGACAAAAAAGTATTTATAGAGGACCAGGACGCTGCTCTACAGATCACTTCAGGGGAGACGTGTCTGGACACTGCCCAGGACGTAGAGACACTCCGAGTTGAATGAGCCGTAATCGCCACTGGAGGGGTCAAGCACTTAGCCTTAAAAGCCCATTGGATAGTTTGGATGATCCAAGAAGAGATGGACCTTGAAGAAGCCCGAAGACCCTTGTTCTTTCCACTGAAAGTGACAAACAAATGATCTGACTGTCGAAAGGAGACCGTAGCTTCCAGATACTGCTTGAGGCAATTTCCAACATCCAGCGGATGGACAGAAGAATCTTCTTCTTGCCTAAAGGTAGGCAGAACTATTTCCGTGTTTTCATGAAAAACTGAAGTAACCTTTGGTCTAGCCTCCAGCATAGGGATTAATACTACCCTGTCTGGAAAGAAGGTTAGAAAGGGCTCCTGTGCCCCTAAAGCTCCGATTTCGGAGACTCTCTTCGCCGATGTAATGGCTACCAGGAACACGGTCATCAATGTCAACTCCTTGATGGTAAGAGTTTCATCTGTGTCACGTAATCGTTGTGATAGAAAGTCGAGAACTAAGGGAAGATCCCACTTGGGAAACCTTGGCATCTTCTGGGGCCTGAGTCTCATTGCCCCTTTGAAGAATTGTCGGACTAGCGTATGGGTAGCCCAAGAAATGCCGGTAAAGGCTGAAATAGCCGACACCTGAACTCTCAGAGAACTCACTGATAGAGGAAGATCTAGACCAGACTGTAGAAAGTTTAGCACATCCTGAATCCTGATGGATGAATGAGGGATGAACCTAGTGGCCAGATGAGAGGAAAATCTTGACCAAATTCTCTCATACACTTTATTAGTTGAACTCCCTCTGGCACTCAAAAGTGTAGAGATGGCCTCTTCAGAGCACCCTAAGGCTTGTAGCCTTCCCCTCTCAACAGCCAAACCTTCAGATGCAGCCGGGCTGGACAAGGATGCAATATGGTGCCTTGAGATAGTAGATCTTGCCTGAGAGGCAGCGGAATCATTTCCTGAACGCTGAGAAGTGTTAGCAGAGGGAACCAAGGCCTGTTGGGCCAGAATGGAATCACCGCCACTATTTCCGCTGCTTCCGACCTGAGTCTCCAGAGAAACTGAAGGATTATGGGAACTGGGGGAAAGGCATATGCCCTGTTGAACCTCCAACAATCCGTGAGGGCGTCCCAACCCCAGAGCCTGAGGATCCCTGAACCTCGCACAGTATTTTTTCAACCTGCGGTTGCGAGGAGAGGCAAACAGGTCTACCCCTGGGGAGAACCCCAGGCTCAGGATCCACTCGAAGACCTCCTCGTGGAGAGACCACTCGTTGTTGTCCAATTGCACACGAGATAGAAAGTCGGCTTGGACACCTTGGACTCCCGGAACATACACTGCTGACAGGTCAGACAAGTTCTTTTGAGCCCAGACCATAATTGGCTCCACCTTTCGCAACAAGGACCAACTGTGTGTCCCTCCTTGCTTCCTTGTGTATGCGACTGCTGAGGTGTTGTCCAGTCAGCATCACTGGAAGACCTTTTGTCAAGTGAGGGAACGCTTTCAGAGCTTGAAGGGCCGCCAGTAGCTCCAGAATGTTGGACATTATCCCCTGGGAGGGGAATTTCCATTTGCCCTGAGCCACTTCCAAGAGGCAATGAGCCCCCCAACCTGTGCTGCTGGCATCCGATGTTATCACAACCCATGAGGTCTGTACAAGAGAATGGCAGCACAGAAGATGCTCCCGCTGCAGCCACCATGTAAGACTTGCTCTCATGGCTGGGGTCAGGAAGATGATATGATCCAAATGCCAGGTGTCCCATTGACGAAGAAAGCCTTTTTGGAAAGGCCTCATTATCCATAGGGCCCGCTTTACCATGGGAGCTACAGCCACCATGGTCCCGATTATTCTCAAGCACTGACGCGCTTAGAGGTGAGGTGATGCGAGGGCACGGAGAATCCTGTCCCTGACCACCGTGATTTTCTCCTCCGGAAGGGACACTGTCGCTGTCAGTGTATTGAACAAGGCCCCGAGGTAGACGAGAGACTGGGTGGGAATTAGATGACTTTTCTCTAGATTTAGCAGCCACCCAAACATCTGAAGGGTGGACACCACCTGGTCCAGGTGCTTCAACAGCTGAGATTTGTCTTGGGACTAGAAGAGCAGATCGTCCAAGTAATGATGTAAGCGAATGCCCTTTGTTCTCAATAGAGCTACCACAGCCAGCAAAACTTTTGAGAAGGTTCGTGGAAAAGTGGAGAGCCCGAAGGGGAGGCAAGTGAACTGAAGGTGTAATTAATTGACGGAAAACCGGAGGTATTTCTGGAAATCTTCTGCAACAGGGACATGGAAATAGGCGTCCTTTAAGTCTATAGACACCATCCAGTCCGCAGGTTGGACCGCCTGTTGAATAGAAAGAAGAGTTTCCATCTTGAACCTTTCCTTTCTGATGAATTGATTTAGAAAGGTCAGATTGATGACTGGCCTCCATGTTCCATTTTTCTTGCGAACCAAGAAAAGAGGGGAGTAGATTCCCTGGCTGCACTCTGGTTCTGGTACGGAGACGACAGCCCCTTGAGAAACTAGTGACTCTATGTAGGAAAATAGTGCCTGGCGCTTCTCTCCTGAGGGTGGCAGGGAGATAGGAAGAAAGCTTGATCTTGGAGTTTCTCTGAAAGTCCACTTGTGCCCGTACGTGACTGTCCTGACAGTCCAGGAGTCTCGGATTGAGGCCGCCCAGACATGCCGGAGGTGTAGCAACCGAGCCCCCACCCGACATGTCTGAGTTGGCCCAATCTCAAAAAGACTTGGTCATATCACGTTCACCGGAGGGGACACTCTTAGAAGGTTTCCGCGAGGAGGTTTGTCATGCTCTCTAGTTGCGACCAAATTCTCTGCCAGGCCTATAGGTACGTGCTTCCCTGGCACAGTCAGGAACATACCTTCTGGGTTGTCCTTTCCTTGGATTGAGAGGGCGTCGAGCCTGAGGGAGAAACCCAGACCTGCTGCCCGTGGCCCTGGTTATCGCCTCATCCAGCTTATTCCCAAAGAGGGAGGAGCCTCCAAAAGGAATACGGCTTTAGACTTGTTTGGAAGCTGGGTCAGCCATCCAAGGGCGGAGCCACAAAGCCCTCTTGGACGTTACTGAGGACAGCATAACCCTGACCAACAGACGTATAAGGTCAATAGATGCCTCCCCCAGAAAAGACAAAGCCATCTTAAGTTCCTGAATCGGGGAACTTCTTGCAGCCTCCTCAGAAAGGCTCCGAAAGGATTCATCCACTAAGTCAGACCCCAACTCCATTGCTTTGGATAATGAGGCTAAGGCCAGTGCCGGCTTGCAGGCCATTCCCGCAGTCAGGTAGATTCTTAAGATCAGAATCCATCCTCCTATCCAAAGGATCTTTAAAGGAGGCTGCATCCTCTAGTGGGAGGGTCACATGTTTGACCAGCCTCATGACTGCGGCGTCCACCAAGGGAGGAGATTCTAGATGTTTTACATCTTCTTCCTTGAAAGGATATAATCGGGACATTCTGGAAAGCATGGAATTCTTCCTTTCCACTTTATTCCATTCTTCAGTAATGATATCCCCTAATTCACCCAAAAAAGGGAAGTTGAGTCGCTCTTTTGCAGAGCTGCTTAAAGAATCTCTTCTGTTTTTGGCGGAGAAAACAGCCGAGTCTTCCCAATTCAGGGGCTCTCTTACCGCTCTGACTAAGGAGGGGACGAGAGCATACTCAAATCCCAAGCAGGGATCTTCAATCTCTGAATCACTCTCTGATTGACAGGAAAGTTGACAGGTGACTAGGTTGAGAGGTTTCAGGATCTTCCCTAGGCTGTCTTCCAAGGGGAGGGCTTGGAGGAGTCACTTCTGGGCTCTGCGCCCGACCTACTCCCACGTCTGCCAGGGAATCCTTGACGACCCTCTTGACTAGGGCCTCCAGTCGCCGGTCTGGATTGTCCCTCTCTCCCGCAGCTTGAGAGAAGCATTTGTCACACATTGACTTGCTTTCAGGGACACGTGCACCACAACCCCAACAGCCCACTCTATCTGGGTGTCGCGAGGGGCCCGCTGAGGCAGATGATTTCCCATGATGATGGGAGCCTGACTGTGACCTCCGAGCAGATCTCGAGGAGGAGTGCTGGTGGTGAGAACTTGAGTGATGCTCACTCTTGCGTGAGGAATGCCGTTCCGAACTAGGAGGGCTGTAAAACAAAGGAACAAAGCAAGACAAACAGGGAGCCAGGACATAAATGATGCCCTTATTCCCCCCTCTCTACACAACCCAACCCCCAAGCTCCACATACCTATTAAGGGCGGGCTGAGGGTGAGGAGGCTTCCATCTGGTGCTGACCTGAAGGAATGAGCCGGACAACGGGATCAGAGAGGAAGAAAGAGGAGAGGGGGAATAACTCCCAAAAACCTGGGGCCGGTACTCACCAGGAAGACCGTATGGGCAAATGCAGAGCAGCAGCGGATGCCGCAGGTAGACACACCGAGAAACCGACAGCAAAATACAGACTTCCAGCAACAGAGTGTATGATCTACACACTCTGCTGACACCTGAAGGGTTTTCAATATGGCACCCGCTGACATCATCAAGCAGCGCCGAAAAACCCTACTGCACATGCTCTACATCGTCACTGAGCATGTGCGAGAACCAAGCCTCGTTCTGAGGCGCCCGCACATGCTCAGTAGCCCTTGCCACCAGGAAATAACAGGAAATAAGGTAAGAACATACAAAACCAGCTGAAATAAAAACTTAAGCTGCCATGGAGTTAAACAAATATGACAGGCAAGGAGTACTCACGACCACCAACCCGCTAGCCACCAGGGATGGATGAGCATACAGCACACACCGGACTTCATAAATCTTTCAGGGTAACGGCCACCCGCAGCAGCTGGGCTTTTTGGCCAAGGTGCACGTCAGAAGAATCTTCGCCCCTGCTCCATACCCCGCAACAGCTGGGGCTTATTGGAGAACTCAATACCCGAATGGTAGAGACATCCATCTCCTGGGATCCATCTTCAGGTAGGATACAGGTAATCCATTAGGAGGACAAAAAAGGAACACGTGTGCTGAACAGGTGCAAAGATTTATGGGAGTGAGGTCCTATGGGTAGGTTTGGAGGCGGGGCCAAACCCGATACGTATGCTGCCATGGAGTCTGTCAGGAAAATATATTTTACTTTCTGCTATAAAACATATCCATTAAAAAATTTTTTTTAAAAAAATCTAACTTCTTCATCAATTTAGGCCAATATGTATTCTGTATTGATTGGGTTACAGAAAAGTTATAGTGTCTTCAAACGATAGGATATATATTTATGGAATTTTTACCTATTTTTTTCCTAGTAATGGCGGCGATCAGCAACTTATAGCAGAACTGCGATATTGCGGTGGATAAATCGCACACGAAGTGACACTTTTGACACTTTTTGGGGACCAGTGACACTAATACAGTGATTAGTGCTAAAAATATGCACTGTCACTGTACTAATGACACTGGCAGGGAAGGGGTTAACATCAGGGGAGATCAAAGGGTTAAATGTGTGCCTAGGTAGTGTTTGGGGGGTAGGGGGGTGCTTGTACTATGGGAAGGCAGAGATCCGTGTTCCTTCTTAGCAGAAACACAAGATCCCTCCCTCTCTATTCATAGAACAGCCATCTGCCTTGTTTACATAGGCACACTGCCATTCTGCTTCTCTCCCAAACGATCGCCGGGTGCTGGTGGACATCAAGTCAGCCAGACCCACTGATTGGCTGCCACTGTGTCCAATCACAGTGGGAGCGGGTTGCCAGCGGCGCTCCCCAGACTCGGAAGTGCAGAATAATGTACAGGTACTTGATTCTGCGCAGAGGAGCCGCTGCCCTGCAGTAAATGCATGTGGGGCGGTTGGCAACAGGTTAAAATAGAAAGGAAAGGGAAAACATTTATGTATAGATATAAAAAAATATTATAAATACCTTTTTATAAGTGACCACAATCCCTATGCTCCCTTTGTTCTCAGCTGCATAATAGCTGGGGGGCAGAAGAAACAACAGCACACTGATCTTCTTAATGAAAGGCTGTGCAAGGGAGGGTGTGTCAGGACAAGTCTGATCATTGGAGGAGAGCTCCCAGCCCGGCTAGAGAACGGACCACGCTGTGCACTCCAGCTTAGTGTGGTCAGTTTTTGATAGGAAAGCAGAGGGACTTACAGGAACACCAGGGATTTAACACAAAGGAAGTAATACATAAAGAACAGGAATTTTTTTCATACAAGAACTTGGTATACAGGAATATAAAATGTTGAGGTAACAAGCACTTTATATATGATAAAACAGCAACACAGGCATCAAGTAGAGGGAGCTAGGCAAGGTGCTAACATCTTTCACCCTTTACCAGCGCTTAGTCATAGCCTGTCTTGGCAAAGTCCCAGGTTTAATGTTCTTCCCTGCCTTTCTGCTCAGCTGCTGGAAACTAAGAAAATACCGTTGTAATTCTAGATATGGAGGAGCATATTACTCAATGCGACAATGACTTGACAGTTACTAGCACTCCCAAATATGTGTATCTATCCAAAGGTTACACTGGCATAAATAATACATATTTTTTTAGTAGCAAAAAGAAGAGATATGCCTTTAGTTAGAGTTGGTTAAACTAGACTTCTGCTTCAAGGGATCAGATGTATCCTACTGGTATATGCATGAATTTGTGAGCTTCCATTTGTTGTGTCTTGCTTTGGTAAACAAGAGCAGGGGTAAGCAACCTGGAGATTTACTGGTGCCAGTCGGACAGAGGGCGTTGTCAGTAAAGCAGTTGACAGTAAGTAGTTTTTTATTTGTAATTTTTTTTTACCATTTTTTTAGCAGCCTGTTGGGGGGGGGGGGGGGGGGTGGTGGTGAAATATTAGGTGTTCAAACAAGGGAGCACACTGGGGGGCCAGCATATAGAAGAGGAATCTGGACAGGGGGATTCAGCTGCACTAGCTGAAACATAATGTTACGCTGAGTAAAAACATACCTAACATGTCATGCTTTAAAAAATAGTATGACCATGGAATGGCGACAAACTATGGCACATATTTAAAGGCTCTGTTTTAAACGCATTTATAGGTTACCAACTTAAAACGGAGTTCCTGCCCCCCTTAAAAAAAATAAAAGTTAGCAGCTACATATACTGTAGCTGCTGACTTTTAAATAGTGGAACTTACCATTCCAGGGAGCCCGTGATGTCGGCACCCGAAGCCGATTTACGTATCGGCTCTCGGGTGCCGCCGCCATCCAGGGTAAGGGAACCCGAAAGGCTTCACTGTTGGTTCCCTACTGCGCATGCGCAAAACGCTCTGCGCTTTGTAATTGGCCCAGCGGGGGAGGAAAAAGGAGGGGGCCGAACTTCCGAGGGACAGCGCCGCGGCCTGTCTCCCAGGAAGACGGGAAGGGTACCTGTCAAAAAGAGGTACCCGTTCCCTCCTCCCCCCTGAAAGGTGCCAAATGGGGCACTGGAGGAAGCAGATCAGCGGAGTTCCAGTTTTAGGTGGAACTCCGCTTTAAAGTTAAACAGAAGGTGTGGCATCAGAACTATTGCTCTTGCTCTGATGTTCGGGGTGATACCTCACGTGTGGTGTGATCACCGTTTACATATGTGTGTAGACAGGGCTTTTTTTCTTAGAAAATAGGTGCAGGAACTCACCCTCCCTGCCAAAATCCCACCCCCAACAATGCCCAAACCCCACCCTCAACCCTGCTCAAATCCCACCCCCAAACCATGCCCTAACCCCACCCTCAACCATGCCCAAACTCCACCCCCAGACACACCTTCCCTAGAGAAGAGAAGTACAGAGGCGCCAAATAATAATAAGTGAAGGCTTAGAACTGTGTGTCACACAAGGCACATGGCTCAGTAATGTGTAACACACAAAGTACGGGACTTTATAGCACACAGGGCTCAGAAGTGTTTATTGTGCAGTGATGAGCAGTGCATATCACACAAGGAAAAAAAATCAGCAAACAGGAAAGTACTTACATTGAATGCGAAGCGTCCCTTGTTCTCAGAAATATGAAGCATATAGCCCTGTGTACAGAGTGCAGTGCAGGGGTCAGGAATATGTAACATAGAGCCCAGCACACAGAGTGCAGTGGTAAAGCGTATGTAATATACAGTCCAGCATACAGAGTGCAGGACTTAAAAGCCAGTGTTCAGAGTACAGCATTAAGGAGTACCATCCAGAGGCCTTTAATATGTATTATACAGCACAGCATACAGAGTATAGCGGTTCTGATTATGCAATGTACAAGTTGTTACAAAATTCTCACCACTGGACCCTGCACGCTGTGCCATACAATACATACTCTTGGTCACTAACTCGGTATTCTTTACTGTCCCCAGACAAATTTCCCTGGTCTTCTCACTCAAGTATCCCCCTCAAAATTAACCATCAAATCCTCATTTCCGCTTATCTCTTTGCTTACCTCTGTGTCCCCTATCCACACCTAGCCTCTGCAACCCTCATCCATAGCTCACCTCTTCTTTCCCCTGTTCACAGCTCCACTCTGCACCCCTATCCACAATTCACCTCTAGCCCCCCATCATCATCTCAACTTGGCACCTCTATAACTACAGCTCACACTCCCAATTCACAACTCACCTCTGCACCCTCATCCATATTATCTCTGCCCTCCTTCGGCACCCCCATCTACAGCCCTCACCTTTGCCACCCCAGATGTTCCACCTCTGCACCCCCAGCTTTCCCACCCTTCACAGCTCTCAATTTGCACAAACTAAACTCTGCCCTTTGCAGCTCTTACCTCTGCACAAAGCTTCCCCTCCTTCCCAGTTCCCCTCTCTGCAGAAATGTCCACCCCCCCAGCTATCCTCTCTGCTAAAATCCCCCCCTCTCCTCTCTGAAACCCCCCCCCCCCACTTTCCCAGCACTCTTCTCTTCACAAATCCCCCCCCAATTTCCCAGCTCTCCTCTCAGTACAAATCCCCTCCCACCTTGCTACCTCTCTCTAAATCCCCCCCCACTCTCCCAGCTCTCCTATCCGCACAAATTCCCCCCACCTTCCCAGGTCTCCTCTCTGCACAAATCCCCAATTTTTCCCAGCTCTACTCTCAGCACAAATCCCCCCACTTTCCCAGCTCTCCTCTTCGCACAAACCCCCCCCCCCCTCCCTTCTTTCCCAGCTCTTTGCTCTGCACAAATCCCACTTTCCCAGCACTCCTCTCCGCACAACCCCCCCCCCCCCCCCCCGCTTTCCCAGCTCTCCTTTCCGCACAAATCCCCCCCACTTTCCCAGCTCTCCACTCTGCACAAAATCCCCCACTCTCCCAGCTCTCCTCTCCACACAAACCCCCCCCTTTCCCAGCTCTCTGCTCTGCACAAAGCCCCCCACTCTCCTAGCTCTCCTCTCCACACCAATCAACCCCACTTTCCAGCACTCCACACAAATCCCGCCCACTTTCCCAGCCCTCCTCTCCACACAAATCCCCCCACTTTCCCAGCTCTCCTCTCCACTTAAATTCCTCTCACTCTTTCTGCCCTCCTCTCCACCTAAATCCTCCTCACTCTCCCTCCCCTCCTCTCCGCACAAATCCCCCCCACTTTTCCAACCCTCCTCTCAACACAAATCCCCCCTGGTGGGCATTGATGGGCTGACCTGGATGGGTACTGATGAGGCGGCACTGATGGACACTGATGAGGAGGCACTGATGAGGCTGGCACTCGTAGGCAGCACTTTTGGGCACTGATAGGCCCAACTAATGTGCACTGATAGGTGGCACTAATGGGCATTGATAGGAAGCACTGATGGGCACTGATAGGCAGCACAAATGCAGTGATTGGCACTGATGGTGCTGTACTCATATTCAGGACACTGATGATCAGTGCTTTATATATCTGTGTAAATGCCCCCTGTCACATTTGCCGGTTGCTGGCTATGCTCTCCTAAAGCTGTGACAGCGTGTGATGAAAGGAATGCCAGTAACCGCAAAGCTTGTTTACATGTGATCAGCTGTGATTGGACACAGCTGATCACATGGTAAAGGGCTACTGTGATTGGCCCTTTACTGCAATCACAGAGCACACTGGGGCGTGATCCTGGGAGGACGTGCATGGACACCCTCCCAGAACTAGGGAGCCATGCTGTTGCCACCTTTCGTCTATAACACAGGCATGAAGTGGTTAAGTACTTGTCACTTTCACATAAAGAAATCTATGGGGTTGATTTACTAAAGGCAAATAGACTGTGCACTTGGCAAAGTGCAGTTGCTCCAGAGCATGGTAAACGAAGGGGAGCTCTGCTGACTTCCATCATTTAATCATGTGCAAGCAAAAATGCTTTTTCTTTAATTTTCTTTATATGTGATTAGGTATTCTTTACAAAGTGAAGATTTACCTTATTTACTAAGCTCTGGAGCAACTACGCTTGCAGAGTACAAATGCACTTTGCAAAGTGCATGGTCTATTTGCCTTTAGTAAATCAACCCCTATAAATCTTATACTGTATATATTCAGGGCTAATCACAGCCGATCATACATTTTGGTGCCTCGAATGTTAGATCTGTTTTCTCTGACTCCAAAAATGGCAATTTTTCCCTATCAGCTCTAGTTTTTCAGATACAGCATAAATGCCACTCTTCAATGGTTGCCCGTCAAAAATCAGGATAAAAATATCGCATAATACGTTGGAATGATTCAGGCAGCGCTGTCGTCATGAAGTAGCCATAACCTCTACAGTGCTTGATCTGCAAAAATGAAATAATATGAGTGGCATAATACACACACCTCCTATAAGATCATAACCATAATACAGTTGCTAACTTACGCTTTAGAATCCAATGTTTGCGATGTAAAATTACTGTTGAAAGTACATAAAAAAACACTCTCATTAAATCTGCTAACTTGTACAGTAAAACTAGGTAACAGAAGAACAGGTTAATCAACAAGATCTTTTCAAAAATGAAAAAAAAAAATTGTATAATTCCTACCATATCTAAGAAATTAGAGCTGATGCAGTCAAGCCAATGCAATTTTATGAATCGGCATCCCATATAACCCCAATAACAGTTCTAAAAAGCTAGGTACCAAGAAAAAAAAGATTGTTTTTTGTTGGTCTGTGGTAGGGCACAGTTTGGCTTTGGGGGGCTTCATCCTTCATAGGGAAATTGCATGAGCAAATCAAAATAATTATTGAACATATTACTTTTTCTCCACATAAGCTCATCAATAAAAAGGTCAAAACCCTGTACAGACAGTATTTAATATACAGTGACGTATATGTGATCCTTTACCTTGTAAAACAGCCCGTTTATAACAGAAATAAAACGCAAAGCATATATATATATATATATATATATATATAAAACATTATAAATACTTTCCTTTTTTTTTTTTTTATTCTCAGCTGCATAAGGGGCTTAGAGAGATGAGCGTGGAAAAATGCAGTATGCTGATCCTCCCTGTGAATAGCTGTGCAGGGGTTTGTCAGCACAAGTCTTGGCCATTGGAGGACTGGCTGGCTGTGCTCTCAGCCAGAAAACTGACCACACTGGAATGGATATATTCTCATGCCTAGCATGGTCAGTTTCAAATAGGAGAGCAGGGAGACTGGCAGGATCACCAGGTATATCAAAATCAATATCATAAAGAAAGCAATACAAAAAGAACAGGCTATTTGTTTGACACAAGTACATGTTACAACAGGCACATACGAGGAATATGAAATGCTGGGGATAACATATTCTTTAATTCTATCTATCCTGCTTTGACATCTAGAAATAGAACCTAAAAATTGAATATTTGCATTTGACCCACTTAAAGCAATAACAGAATTTATTTTTAATGGATGAGGAGCTGTGACTAACATTTTTTTTTTAGTGGAGGGGTAACCAAAATTGTAAAATTTAATTCACAGTCATGCTTTGTAGATTTGCCTTGTTAGGGCTTCTTGCAGCTCACACTTTTTTTTTTACTATTTGCTCTGCCTGTCTGATTGAATGTGTCAAACCCAATTGGCTCCAGTGGAAAATCTGTTGACATTTATGCAGAAGCAGTGTGAGGTTTAGTGCAGCTGTGTGCAGAACCAACTATAATTTTACTAGTCCGTCTAACTTATTAAGTTCCACCCATGACAAAAAATATTTATTTTAGGTGGGTTAACTTCACAGATAATAAAGCCATTGGGACTGTTGGGGTATACAAAAAATATGTTTTTCTTTGGGATTTTCCAGCTAAGTATTGATTAGAATAGCAGAACATCACTCTATGTGGGCACCACTTGACTCCACTGAAACATGCACAGCCATAAATTTTGGTTTCTATAGCAACATTGACAAGATGAGCTAAAACTAGGAACTAAGCTGATTTAGCTTGCCAGTGTATGTACATGTGCATTAAAAAAAATGTATGTATATATATATATATATATATATATATATATATATATATATATATATATATAAAATAAAAATATAAAGAAAGATCTAAAAATAACAACGTGCAAAGACTTTATCAGTGTAAGTTATGACCTTCTTTTCAATATAAAGACATTTCATATCTTCATTATAGTTTACAACAAAATGCATGTAAAGCATGTAAAGTAAGGCACTTCACATCCTCAATGACACCACATTAAAGTCCCAAAAATAGTATATATGTAGTGTCCAACACCCTGCTTATACAATAGTGTACTATCACTTACCTTTGCTCTTGTTTCTTCAAATCAAAACCAGTGCACCACCATGGGCTCCACACATATGCACATACCACAACCATTTGACCTTTTATTACAGAAGGTCATATAGTGCTTTGTGGATGGATGACTTTTTCCTCTAATGGCTCTATTTTAGGTTGCCATTTCCTGCTAATGGTCCTTCACCAGCTTTCCACCATTCTTCACGGGAAGCAATCACTCAGTCTCAAAGGGGATAAATATTCGAATAGTCTAGTATTTATTAATAAAATAAATAACTGGCAAACATCCCATAGTGTGCCCTCACATTATACAGTACCCAGTACCTTGGCACCAATACATATAGCCTGTGATACAATATGCGCTGCCGCTCCGCTCCTAGAGTCAGCGTGTGTTCCAAATCCTGGAAGCCAGAAGTGAAATTACTACGTTACCTGAAATGATTGCCATAGTTCTGCCCCAACCCATTTTACCATCACAGCGTCCTCTGGAAGCGGTCGCACTACCCCGAAGTGCTGGATCACATATCAGATACGTGATCCAGCACAGGAGAGCTGCTCCTCTGCCATACTCCTATGTGAGGCGGTCGGTAATTTGTTAAACACCATGAAATTCACAAGGAGTGGTGCAGACAGATAATATAAGTGTCCAGCAGGCATCCTAAAAGTGGCGCAGTGTGTGCCAAGTTTATGTACCTGTCTAGAACTAGTACTTGATTTTGGCCTAATGCTTTTACAATTGTTGCACACATTTCTGAGGACAACTGGGGGTCTAAACTTGCTATTGGTGAAAATTTCTCAAGGTAACATCTTCAGTGCAGACTTATCAAATGACAGTACCCAAGTCATTAAAATCTCTATTTGAAGAATTTCCTAAGATTTCCTATTTTATTTTTATTGTTGAATGTAGGTGAAGTCTTGATACTTGATTCTCAGCCTAGATATAACATGAAAAAAATCTGAAATTATAGTAGTTATTATAACATTCAGGACTGAATGAAGAAATTAAAGTTTACATGTACTGTAGGAGTAAAGGATACAACAGAAGGAGGTTTAAAAAGAAGTTAATAAGAAAAAGGATAATGAAACCATTGAAATCCTTTAGAAAGGATCCATCTCATTATTAACAACCAAGTTACTTGACTATTATTGTCAAAATTTACTTTTGAGCCAAACTACTGTTGTGAGACAGTTGTGTTTTGAGCGAGTTTGGGGTGGAAGAACTTGACTGGCCTGCACAGAGTCAGGACCTCCCCCTGATAGAACACCTTTGGGATGAATTAGAGTGCAGACTGCAAGCCAGGCCTTCTCGTCCAATATCAGTGCCTGGCCTCACAAATGGGCTTCTGGAAGAATGGTCAAACATTCCCATAGACACACTCCTAAACCTTGGACAGCTTTCCTAGAAGAGTTGAAGCTGTTATAGCTGCAAAGGGTGGGCCAACTCAATATTGAACCCTACAGACTAAGACTAGGATGCCATTAAAGTTATTGTATGTGTAAAGGCAGGCGTTCCAATACTTTTGGTAATATAGTGTGTATATATTTATGTACTGTATACCAGGGCTCAAAATTTCAAGTCCTGAGCTACTCGCCAGGCCGTAAGAGTTACTCGCCACTACTTGCCCCACCCCAACCCCTACCCTGCCCCACCCCTAAACACACCCTCATAAATTATCTCATGAAATTACACTCTTAAATGTTTTATGCAGAATTAAGTTACAAAATTAAATATTAACAAAAACTTTATCAGTGTCCATCAGTACAGCATCATCAGTGCCCATCAGGGCAGCATCTCAGTGCAGCTTATCAGTGCCCATTAGTGCCACCCCATCAGTGCCCATCATTGCAGCCTGATCAGTGCCCATGAATTCAGCCTCACCAGTGTCAATCAATGCAGCCTCACCAGTGCCCATCAATGCAGCCTCACCAGTGCCCACCAATGCAGCCTCACCAGTGCCCTCCAATGCAGCCTCACCAGTGCCCTCCAATGCAGCCTCACCAGTGCCCACCAATGCAGCCTCACCAGTGTCCACCAATGCAGCCTCACCAGTGCCCATCAATGCAGCTTCACCAGTGCCCATCAATGCAGCCTCCCCAGTGCCCATCAATGCAGCCTCACAAGTGCCCATCAATGCAGCTTCCCCAGTGCCCATTAATGCAGCTTCCCCAGTGCCCATCAATGCAGCTTCCCCAGTGCCCATCAATGCAGCTTCCCCAGTGCCCATTAATGCAGCTTCCCCAGTTCCCATCAATGCAGCTTCCCCAGTTCCCATCAATGCAGCTTCCCTAGTGCCCATTAATGCAGCTTCCCCAGTGCCCATTAATGCAGCTTCCCCAGTGCCCATCAATGCAGCTTCCCCAGTGCCCATCAATGCAGCTTCCCCAGTGCCCATCAATGCAGCTTCCCCAGTGCCCATCAATGCAGCTTCCCCAGTGCCCATCAATGCAGCTTCCCCAGTGCCCATTAATGCAGCTTCCCCAGTGCCCATTAATGCAGCTTCCCTAGTGCACATTAATGCAGCTTCCCCAGTGCCCATCGATGCAGCTTCCCCAGTGCCCATCAATGCAGCCCCAATGCAATGTAGTGGAATTGGAGGCATAGGTATAATAGATGGGGGATGGTTGGAATGAGAATGTTTCAGACCTATACTTCCAATTCTACCCCCCCCCCCAACCCCAATCCTTTATTTTTTTTAATCCTTATACCTATTCCTCAAAATAACTTCCCCCCCCCAATCCAGCACATCTATGCTCTACCCCCCCCCCCTTTCCTCCCAGCACACATTTTGTATAGATCCCCCATTCAATGCCTCCAACCCCCTCAAGCACAAACATATACTGCGTCCAGTCACAGCACACTGTCATCATAGTTACCATTCTCCTGCAGCCACAGAGGTCAGGCATCTGTGCTCACTGAGGGTGGACCAAGAGGGGTTGAGCCCGCTCACTTAGGTCTCCCTTAAGACCTACACCTCTCCATTTTTTAGATGTCTACAGGAGAGAGTTGAAGAGGGGCGATCCCAGGTGGCTGAAATGCCTATGCTGCGAGCCTGTGCGGGGGGGGGGGAGGATGTGTGGCACGAGGGGGGTGGAGCGGGACGGTCCCAGACGGCTGACAGTGCCTATTGAAAATTGAAATACCCGCGCTGTGATCTTGTGTGAGGGGGGGGGGGGGCAGGAATGAGCAGTAGGAGGGAGGTAGAGAAGGGCGGTCCCAGGCGGCTGTACAGTTCCTATTCAAATGCTCGCTCTGCGAGCCTGTGCGAGGGGAGGAGGGGGGAGGAGGGGGGAGGTGGAGGGAGGTGGAGAAGAGCGTTCCCAAGGCGACTGTACAGTTCTCATTGAAATGCCTGTGCTGCGAGCCTGTGCACGGCTGGATATACATCCCGGGACAGCGCAGCCCTGTCCATACTCGCAGTCCTCATATTTACACTAGCCAAATGCGAGCAGGCGAGTGTAAATTTTGAGGGCTGCTGTATACTGTATATGTATGCGTAAATGTAGACAAATCCTTTCTATATGTGGGACTGGCCCATATGGTATTATTTATGTTTGGCCTAATAGCCAAGATATCTCTGCATGATTTGGGACACAAGGGCAACACAGGCATAAAATTGGTAAGAAAGCATGAGGCTTGAGTATCTCTATGTGGTGATGGCATGAACAGTATTGCTGTAGGCAGTGGTTAACCTATGAGATATAGGGGGACCTATCTGTGGTCCCTGACAGCTTCAAATGGCCACACATAATATTCAGTATAGGACACAGGACTGTAAAATAATTTAGACATGCTAGAGAGGAAGTAAAGGACATACAACTTGTGTGGTTGGATACTGAAAGTGTATCTAAACCCAAAAATGTTAAAATATTGCAGCTTAAACAGTTACATAGTGTAATGGGTTCAACAAACACATTGATCCATTCAAATCTGTGTGTATATGTACTGTATATGTTATTTGTATTCTCTAACAATTCCTATAGCTATCTTAAGGTTTTATGAAGTTATTAACACTTATAGTCATCAGATATTAACAGTTATAGTCAACAGTTATACTCAGCTAGTACCACTTCCTGGGGGAGGGAATTACACATTTTACTGCTCAAACAGTACAGAACCCTTTCAACAACTTAAACCTCCTTCCTTTTAACCTCAAAGTGTGGCTGCATGTCCTCTTTAAAAACTGTTTATTACAGTTATTAGAGTCAGCTTTGATATATTTCTACATTAGAATCATACCTTTCACCATTCACTTTCTCACTTACTTCCTCATGGAACGATAACAGGTTGGTCTGACTAGAATGGTCTTTCATAAATTCACTCTGGTGGTTATTTATGATATTTTTATCACACACCTTATATTCTGTACTATTGATGTTAAACTGACTGGTATGTTGTTTCCAGGTATGCTTAATTGTAAATTGGTACCACATTTGCTCTATGCCAATCAGTTGGTATCATCCAGTCAATAAGGTGTCTTCAAAAATCACTGACTTGGCTATAACTGAGCTAAGGACTTGTGGGTGCTGCACAACTCTCGCTCTCTCACTCTCAGAAGAGTTTGCCAGCAAGGGAGGAGGGATGAGTAATAGGAGAGCCAAGGAGAGCTGCAGAGCTTGAGGGGCTGGATGAGGGCGGAGAAAACCGGAGACTGGAGAGATCCATGAATATTCATCAGGAGAGGAGAAATCCGCAGGCAAGCAGTGGTGTGAGTGTGTCTGTCTGTCTGTATAAATGTGTATGTGCGTGTGTGTGTCTGTATATATTCCACCCCCCACACACACCTGTACTCTATCAGAGTCCACCATCAAGTAGATACAGGAGGAGTCCTTTGTAGTGCATTAGCACATCCATCCCAGCAAGGAGTGTTGTCTCCAAGGGTTGGAGAGGCTGGATTCACCCCTCTTCTATGGATAGTGTAGGACCCACTGATAATGGGGTACTTTGACGCAGTGGTGGGCTTGAGCACGATATGGCCATATGGTGGGACTAAACCCCCATTTTTATTTATGGATTGTCTCCATATTTAATAGTCATTTCTTTTGCATGGTTGCGCTATTCTTTTTTAATATATATGTGTGTGTGCATATATACTGTATACTCAGTCAGGTCCATAAATATTGGGACAATTTGAATCTTTTTGGCTCTATACACTACCACAATGGATTTGAAATGAAACAAACAAGATGTGCTTTAACTGCAGACTTTCAGCTTAAATTTGAGGGTATTTACATCCAAATCAGGTGAACGGTGTAGGAATTACAACAGTTCGTATATGTGCCTCCCACTTTTTAAGGGACCAAAAGTAATGGGACAGATTAACAATCATAAATCAAACTTTCACTTTTTAATACTTGGTTGCAAATCCTTTGCAGTCAATTACAGCCTGAAGTCTGTAATGCATAAACATCACCAGGCGCTGGGTTTCATCCATGGTGATGCTCTGCCAGGCCTCTACTGCAACCGTCTTCAGTTCCTGCTTGTTCTTGGGGCATTTTCCCTTCAGTTTTGTCTTCAGCAAGTGAAATGCATGCTCAATTGGATTCAAGTCAGGTGATTGACTTGGCCATTGCATAACATTCCACTTCTTTCCCTTAAAAAACTCTTTGGTTGCTTTCGCAGTATGCTTCGGGTCCATTGTCCATCTGCACTGGGAAGCGCTGTCCAATGAGTTCTGAAGCATTTGGCTGAATACGAGCAGATAATATTGCCTGAAACACTTCAAAATTCATCCTGCTGCTTTTGGCAGCAATCACATCATCAATAAATACAAGAGAACAAGTTCCATTGGCAGCCATACATGCCCACGCCATGACACTACCACCACCATGCTTCACTGATGAGGTGGTATGCTTTGGATCATGAGCAGTTCCTTTCCTTCTCCATACTGTTCTCTTCCCATCACTCTGGTACAAGTTGATCTTGGTCTCATCTGTCCATAGGATGTTGTTTCAGAACTGTGAAGGCTTTTTTAGATGTTGTTTGGCAAACTCTAATCTGGCCTTCCTGTTTTTGAGGCTCACCAATGGTTTACATCTTGTGGTGAACCCTCTGTATTCAGTCTGGTGAAGTCTTCTCTTGATTGTTGACTTTGACACACATACACCTACCTCCTGAAGAGTGTTCTTGATCTGGCCAACTGTTGTGAAGGGTGTTTTCTTCACCAGGGAAAGAATTCTTCAGTCATCCACCACAGTTGTTTTCCGTGGTCTTCCAGGTGTTTTGGTGTTGCCGAGCTCACCGGTGCATTTTTTCTTTTTAAGGATGTTCCAAACAGTTGATTTGGCCACACCTAATGTTTTTGCTATCTCTCTGATGGGGTTGTTTTGTTTTTTCAGCCTAATGATGGCTTGCTTCACTGATAGTGACAGCTCTTTGGATCTCATATTGAGAGTTGAAAGCAACAGATTCCAAATGCAAATAGCACACTTGTAATTAACTCTGGACCTTTTATCTGCTCCTTGTGATTGGGATAAAGAGGGAATAACACACAGCTGGCCATGGAACAGCTGAGCAGCCAATTGTCCCATTACTTTTGGTCCCTTAAAAAGTGGGAGGCACATATACAAACTGTTGTAATTCCTGCACCTTTCACCTGATTTGCATGTAAATACCCTCAACTTAAAGCTGAAAGTCTATAGTTAAAGCACCTCTTGTTTGTTTCATTTCAAATCCATTGTGGTGGTGTATAGAGTCAAAAAGATTAGAATTGTGTCGATGTCCCAATATTTAAGGACCTGACTGTATTTATATATATATATATATATATATATATATATATATATATATATATATATATATGTGTGTGTGTGTGTCTTTGTAGACATCAGAAGTTTCGCTGTCGCTGTTTTCCAGTTCATCTAAAAGCGCTTTTGCACAAAAAGAATGCTTTTTGGACGCCATGGTCATTCTCTATTTTTCAGGCACAAAGAACTGGAAAAGCACAGGCAGGGCACTGGAAAAGTTACCATCCTGTGGTGAAATGGCATGATACAGTGTAATCCGTTAGGATCACAGCTTTGTATGGTGTCATTTAGTGTATTTACATTTTTGAATTTGCTGCCGGTTCCACCCCCTGCGTCGCAACGCTCGCAGGGAAGGGGACCGGAAGACAGGTGCCGGCATCGGCAGAGCACACAGCGGGAGGACAGCGGAAGGACGGCGGGGAGGACGGCGAGGGAGGGCGGTGGGGGATCGCAGGGGAAGGGGAGTTTTAAAATGTAAAACAACAGATTTCTATGCAAAACAATGTACCGCTTTTAGCACAGAAATCTGTACATAATCAGACCGCCAGGGAGGTTAAGTGGTTAAAAATCACTTTTTCACTGTAATACTCAACGACCTGTCACATTTAGATGTTTTTACAAACTGGTGGGTCACATAAAATTGTTGCAAATCAATTTGTTATGGTAAAGGATGTGTTTATAATGACATACACCTACATCTCATAAAATTAGAATATTATCAAAAAGTTAATTTATTTCATTAATTTAATTCAAAAAGTGAAACTCATAAATTTTATATAGATGTGTTACACACAGAGTGATATATTTCAAACTTTTCTGTCTTTTAATTTTGATGATTATGACTTACATCTAGTGAAAACCCCAAATTCAGTATCTCAGATAATTCGAATAATACATAAGACCAATATAAAAAGAATTTTAAATACAGAAATGTTGGCTTAATGAAAAGTATGCCGATGTACAGAATAGTATGCTCTCAGTACTTGGTCGGGGTTCCTTTTGCATTAATTACTGCATCATGGCAGCGTGGCATGGAGACGATCAGCCTGTGGCATTGCTGAGGTGTTATGGAAGCCCCAGCCATGCCCCATGGAATGGAATAAATTAACTTTTTGATGATATTCTAATTTTCTAAGATGTACCTGTATGGTTTATTATTTTGATGCATTTATTATGCACATATATCACACATTAATTTTTCAGAGTTTTAAAAGAACAGTGCATAACTCTTTAAGAAATGTTTACTATTGTCGGAGTGATCAGAGTGCACTTGATTGGTGGTTGCAGCAGTTCGTCACACATATTTTTATTTCGCACAATATATTTAGCAGCACATGAATATATGATTATTTTTAGTCTGGTACTTTGTTGCTCATCTGCTGCGGATCTGAGTTTGTGTTATGACCACATTCTTGCCTTTAAATCTTCTGATTATCAACTCCATGACTGCTATGTCTCATTAACATCTGCATCCTCAAGTCAACATGAACAAGTTCCAGTGGTACCTGTAATCTACACTATATTGTCAAAAGTATTGGGACACCTGCCTTTACATGCACATGAACTTTAATGGCATCCCAGTCTTAGTCTGTATGGTTCAATATTGTGTGCACTGGACCAAATCATTTGGTGGAGGGAGGATTAGGGTGTGGAGTTGTTTTTCAGGGGTTGGACTTGGTCCCATAGTTCCAATGACAGTAACTCCTAAGACATCAGCATACCAAAACATATTGGACAATTTCACGCTCCCAACTTTGTGGAAACAGTTTGGGTATCGCCCCTTCCTGTTCCAACATGACTGCCCACTAGTGCACAAAACAAGGTCCATAAAGACATGGGTGAGCGAGTTTGGGGTGGAGGAACTTGACTGGCCTGCACAGAGTCCTAAACTCAACCGGATAGAACAACTTTAAGATGAATTAGTGCATGACCTCACAAATGTGCTTCTGGAAGAATGGTCAAACATTCCCACACACTCCTAAACCTTGTGGACAGCCTACCGAGAAGAGTTGAAGCTGTTATAGCTGCAAACGATGAGCCAACTCAATATTGAACCCTACAGACTAAGACTGGGATGTCAATTAAGTTCATGTGCGTGTAAAGGCAGGCATCCTAATTCTTTTGACAATAAAGTGTACTTCAAGCACTTGTGCCACTCTACCTCCCTAGTGCCATCTGTGATTACATTCAGGTGTGCTCAGACTGGACGTGCATGAGTAATCTCTTGTCAACTTGGTCTTCACTGTGTAGATGACAGATAGATAATACTGCAGGGAAGTGGTGAACAGAATGACATGCTGGAGATAATCGATTGGGTTATTGGTACCGAAAGGGGACAGATAGCTGTGGCCAAACATAAAACTAATAGACAAAAGATGGTGAAGTAGATAGAAATACCAGTATTAGAGAAGCATGACAGATTAAAAGATGGTCAAAACACACTGATAACACAAGTGAACAAAACTGGTGAACAGGGTCATTCGGCATAACTACTGTAAACTGACAATTGGCATGTTTCAAGAAAGACAAGCCAGAGTGACAGGATGAATAAAGGAAAGTGACACGGACAGAGATGTTGGGCAAAGAAAGATGACAATGATGTGTGTCCAAGATAGGGAAAGGAGGTAAGACTGACAAAAGAACTAGACATAGGTACACTCTAATGACATGTGGAGATTGTCAAGGAGGATATGACTGAACCATGAGGGAGGAAGAAAAATACTGATGAAAATAGCAAGTCAAGAAGTTAGAACTGACAGCGATAAAGAGACCTGAAAACTGGGTCAACAGAAGCAAGATGACAAATGAAATGGGACAGATGTAGCAAGACAAGGTTTGTAAAAGGGATGGGCAAAATAAGTTAGACTGATATGAGATGGGCAAATAAAGTCAACGTAGGGAGGATGAAAAACAGAATGACAGGACAGGCAACTGGTGACAAATGAGATGGGCAAAGTAAGATGAGACAGACAGCTGGGATGATTGAAGAAGGCACTACTGATGCATGCTGTGGGACAAACAAATAAAGATATCTGATAAGAGAAAAGAAGACTAATAAAAAAAGGAAGAACGAAGGAAGCAAAAAAAAAAAAAGTAAAACCTAACCAATGTGATAAGATAAAGTAAGGTAAAAAGACAAGCAGCACAGGCCATGGAAAATGTAAAGGAAGGTGAGACTGAGAAATGGAATAGATGAAGGAGGTAAAACTAATGAAACAACCAAGACTTAAAAACAACAAAGGCTAAGGATAGTGAGAAAGACAAACATGATACTGTATGCAAAGTAGAAATGCAAGACAGGCTAAACTTTACAAACAAGACATACAAACATGAAATGGATTGGTAAGAACTGCAAGACAGAACAATTGAGGTGGAGAAAGACAGGACTGGGTCATGAGCATGCAAAGAGAGATGATTCTCATAGGTAGGGCAAGCTAAAGCTGGCCATAGACAATGCAAATTCCTTCTGGTTTCCGGATGAGCCGGCTGAAATTCGTTACGTGAATGGCCTTGTCGACACTCTCCTGCTAGACATTCTTCAAATTAAAATCAAAAGAGCCAGATGGAGAATTTTCAGCAAATCCATGGTTTTCAGTATTTTGACAGCCACTGGTGCCAGCTGTCAGAATACAATAGCTGCAGTGGGAGATTCGTTATTTTGCACTTTATCCTGCAGATGGAGGAATCTGTTGCATTTTTTTGTTCAGCCCACAGGCTGAACAAAAAACATCTAGAAGTCTATGACCAGGGTTAAAAAATACAAAGGCTGACAATTTGAACAGGTAAGTTAGAAAATCAGAAAGTGTGTGTTTGGGTAAAGAAAGATTGCAAAAATGTGGTTGTGATGTGGTGCCACGTATATTTGAGTTCGGTCTCATATTTTGCTGGGTAAAGAAAGATAACAATTGTGGTGTGGTGAAAAGACTTAAAAATGGGATAGGCAAATTATTATGAGACTGAAAATTGGGATGGGCAAGACTGAAAGTGGGAGATGTCTAAGAAGGATCAATGAGATTCTAAATAAGAAAACTATTATCCGTGTAAGCTATGCTATCATAGATACTGAGACGTACCGGGAAAAGGACTGGTGGCACATTTTGGAGAGAGGGGTATTTGGCTGTCAAAGCGTCAAACGATGGATGATGTGACTAGCAAACAGAAATGAGTGAATTGAGTAAATGTTACAATAGATTCAATTTATTGCAGATATTTACCATCCTTTCACTCCTCCACTGCCCTGTTTAGCTACTGGGAGAAAAAACAAGGGCCTATGTACAATGCTACGTTAAAAGCATTATGGGCCCCTGGCAAAGAATTGCACTGTGGCCCCTACCAGGGACATAGTGACGTGTGGCATGCATAGCGTGTTGCGGCAAACAGTGGGTGTGGCTTAAATATGCTACCTTTTGGGCTTGGCTTTTTAGTCTGATTAGAAATTTAAGCCTGACTTTTCACAATTTTTCAATTATATAAAAATATTTTAAATTTGAATTAATTGAAATTACATTTTTCTTTACAATTATTTTTACATCGCTGTTGGTGAGATATCAGGGGTCTAAGCAGACCTCTAAAATCTCACTTTTGAGACAGAAAAAACATTACCCAGTTCCTTTCTGCATCTTCAGCTGCACTGCAGATGAATAATCAGGAGACAGAGGCTCCTGTTAATTCATAAACCCAAACATGGTAAACACAGTGTACTATGCTCCAATTATGAATGAACACAGTGAGTGATCAATACCAATCACCCACTGTGTTCACGTAGAAAAGAAAGGGGCCGGTACCTAACAATGATTGTCTAATAGATACCTGGTGTATTGCAATGTCACACCTAAGTTTTAAATGTTTGTTTCTAATTTGCTGTAACTGAATGCTTTCTTGTCCATTTTTATACCACAACATCTGCTGATTCTCGATTGTTTACTTTTACTCTGCTCAACACCAATAACAAATTTGACAAGAAAAGAAAGGGGCTGGCAAATGGCATATTTACCGGTCCCTTTCCCGCTCTGCATCCTGAAGACCCTCCTGTGTGCCTGCAGCTGCTGCAGGCGGGAGAGAAGAGAAGCCGATAGCACTTTGGGGCGGGCTCACAGGGTGGCATGCCGGCTTTCAGCCGCTGCATTGACAGCCACAAAAGATTGATTCCAGCTATTTCCCCCATCCCCCGCACTGATCACCCACTCAAAACACATGCAATTCCCCCTGCTGGGGGGGGGGGGGAGAGGGGGGACTGCAGGGGAACTCACTATTCCTTACAGTATAGTGAGTGGTGGTTGAAGAAGAAATTTGGAGTTGCAAAAATAAATAAACGTATATGCTCACCTCTATGCAGCAGCATTGGTGTAATGTCCTTCATCAGCTCTAGGATCAAGAGTGATCACATGACCACTGACTGCCAAATTATTGGTCTGCTTGGAGTAGAGGGCAGTGAATAACAGTCACTGTTCTCCGCTCTGCTCCTCCAGTGCTCACTGGAGCACTGGGCAGTAGAGGAGGCTGGTACAGATGGCTCTGGCTCCGAGCCACACGCTGAGAGGTGGAACCAGCTGTCAATCATGCAGCTGGGTGGATCCCAACAAAACTGTTGGAATCTTTCCAAAGCCAGAGGTCCCTCTGCCATATCAGCTGACAGGGGGCTATAGCAGGTGGAGTGTTATTCTGCCTCCAAGGACCATTTGGCTGAATCTACAGCTTTGATATTCATGACAATCTAAAGGTTCACACAGTAATAGGGTTACCACCCTTTTCTTCAAGCCAAACCCGAACATTTTAGTAGTGCATGCCATTTCTTTCTGTAGTAAACACCTGATTGTAAAAGACCTGGGACACCTTTGGGTGACAGAAGGAGAGTAGTAATGCAGCACATGTAGTGTGCCATTGCAAACAGTAGGTGTGGCCAAATTGTGTTAACAGTGGGAGGGGCTTAAAGGCATGGTTAAATTAAACACAAGCATTCTTGTACCCATAAAATATGCTTAGCTTGCTGTGCTACAAGTAAGAGTCTCGCAGACACGTATACACCTCAGCAGAATAATTGTCTAAAAGATAAAACTCCCATTACATCTGAATAATACTTTACAGAAACTGTTAAGAAAATTATGTAATGTACAATATAGTGTATATAGTGCAGGACTCTGTAAGTCAGAGTGTAGAGGACTGGGGTGTGCAATGCACAGAGTACACGGATCAGGAGAATGTAATGCACAGTAGGGGTCAAGAGTACACATCAAAAAGAGTGCAGAAGACAGGGTATGTAACATACTTACCACTTCGCGTTCCATGAGTCGGCTTGTGGATCCGGCGACGTATCACGTGACTCCACCCCTCGGCAACCTAAGGCGCCAACTTCAATTACCCGGCATCTCAGCAACACAGCAGACACCGGGGAACATCTTCCACAAGTCGGTCTTCCTCTCTCCCTCTCCACTGACACTGCCGTCTGTCATCCATCTCCACTCATTAGTACTGGTATCTTTGCCCCATCTGCAGGCAGACGAGTGGAACTACAGCATCTGCTACCTCCTATTGCCATTCAAAACAGCAAACCACAAGTACACTGCTTACTCCTGATATGATTTCTCTGCTTATGGTCTAACTGTGATGTAACTGTAGCCTTACCACCCAATTTGATATTGGTAGACATTGCTTCATTACTGAGTGGTTGACTTCCGCAGCTGAAGTAAAAAATTGTGTGAGTTGTTACAGGGTAGTGTAATACACAATGTAGGGGTCAGGAGAGTGCCCCTCAAGCAACACTCTTCTCCACCTTACCTTTTCTGCAAAAGTTCCCCTCCAAAGAAAATCCAGCACTATTCTGCACACTCAACCCTCCCAGCACAAAACTTTATCCTCCACCCGAATCCTTCCCAGCACAAATCATGTTCCTCCTCCTCCTCCTCACAGAACAAATTCTACTTGACTCCCCAGTCCCAACCCCCCCCCCCCCCCCAGCACATATGCATAAATGCCCCCCAACGCAAGTCCCCCGCCACCACTCCAAATCCCCCTTCTAGTACACATTCTCTTACCTTCCAAATATCCAGAAATCCTCCTTCCCCCCAATGCCCCAAGAAGAAATCCTCTTCCACCCAACCCCCCCTCCCAGCCCAAATTCTTCCCCCACCCCAAATTCTTCCTCCCAGAACAAATTGCCCCCCCCCTCGGCACAAATTTTTTTTCAACCCCCAAATCCCCTCATCCTATCATCTCCCTCATTCCCACAATACAAATCCTCCTCCCCCTAGGTTTCCATCCCAGAACAACTCATCTTCCCGTAGCGCCACCCCTGTGGGGGACGCTTGGTATTGCTTGTCCTTCTGTGCTGCCCTGACATACTCCCCATTGGTATTCCCACATTGTAAATCCCTGACTGTATAATCCTTCCATTGTACTCCCCTAATGTAATCTTTCCTGTGTACACCCACCAGTGTAATCGCTACTGTGTACTCCCCCTAGTGTAGTCCCTCTAGTGTACCCCCCCCCCCCCCCCCGTATAATACACACAGTGTACTCTCCCCAGTGCAATCTTCAAGTGTAAATCCCCCAGTGCAAACCACCCAGTGCGGATCCTCAATGTAATACCCTGTAATACCCACAAGTGCAATCCTCTCAGTGTAACCCCCCCCCCCCCCGTAAACCTCCCCAGTGTAAAAGACCCACAATGTATCACCCCCCCACAGTAAAAAAACAAAACAAAAAAAAGACCCAGTTTAATCCCTCATAGTATAATCCCCCAAGTGTAAATCTCCCCCCGCATAATTCTCTTATTGTACTCCCCCCAGTGTAAATCCCCCATTGTACTCCTCCTATGTAAATCCCCCTATTGTACACCCCCTGTTTAAATCCTCCCAGTGTAAATCCCCACAGTGTACTCCTCCTTGTGTAAATCACCCGCAGTGTTATTCCCCCTGTGTAAATTCCCCTGTGTAATCCTCCCTCCCTCTCTGTGTAGTCCTCCGTGTGTAAATCCCCCCCAGTGTAGTACCCCACAGTTGAATTCCCCCTGTGTAAATCCCCCCAATGTAATCCCCCTTGTTTAAGCCAACACCTTTCCCCGCCCACCTGTCACAATAATAGAATGGGCGATTGCGGCACTGGTTCCTTATTCTGGCACTGGGTTCCAGGACTCCAGCCCAGTTCTGCGAGATGCCCAGGTGCAGTTGAAATCTCTGGACTCATAGCATAATACCATTTATTAACCATTAAACCCCCCACCACCCTTCATGCCCAAGCCATTTTTTTGCTATACCGCAGCCTTAATTGACAATTGCGCAGTCGTGTGACACTGTACCCAAATAAAATTTATGTCCTTTTTTCCCACAAATTGAGCTTTCTTTTGGTGGTATTTGATCACCTTTGCTCTTTTTATTTTTTACACTATAAACAAAAAAGATCGATAATTTTGTAAAAAAAAAAAAAAAAAAAACATTTTACTTCCTGCTATAAAACATCCAATAAAAAAATAGAAAACAATCGAATTTCCTAATCAATTTAGGCCAATATGTATTTTGCAGTATATTTTTTGGTAAAAAAAATCACAATAAGCGTATATTAATTGGTTTGCGCAATAATTATAGCGTCTACAGGCTAATGGATATTTTATTTATTTATTTATTTATTTTTACTAGTAATGGCGGCGATCAGAAACTTATAGTGGGACTGCGATATTTCAGTGGACATTCGGACACTGACACTTTTGACACTTTTTGAGAACCAGTGACACTTATACAGTGATTGACACTGGCTGTGTAAGGGTTAACATTAGGGGCGATCAAAGAGATAACTGTGTGCCTAGCCAGTGTTTTACTAAACTGTGGGAGGTGCTTTTACTAGCGGAAGACATGGATCCTAGTCCCTGCTTTGTAGAGACACAGTATCCATGCCTTCCCTCCTGTCAGAACAACAATCTGCCTTGTTTACAAAGGCAAACTGCAGTTCTGTCTCTCTGGCTGATGATTTTCGGGTGTCTGCTGACATCGAGTTTGCGGTACCCAAAGAAGAGCAACTGCTGTGTGTAATCACAGCAGCAGCGAGCCTACGATGGGGCGCATTCGCCCCTTCCTACCCGGAAGTGCAGGATCATGTATATATATTTGATCCTGCACTTCAGGGTAGGAAGGGGCAAATGTGCCCCATTGTAGGCTCGCTCCAGCTGCCACCTTATAGCAGTAAATCGGCTATAGGGCGTTTTTGAAGTGGTTAAAAACCAAAAATTAAAAAAAAAAAAAGATTATCCTCACAAAGTGAGGTGCCTCCCCTGGTACCTGGAATGATCTGCCAATGCTTAGTCTGGAACCGCCGCTGCTCCGATCCACATAGGAGCTGACTTGCGTTCCAATGGGAGAAAGTGGCGTAATAACCAGAAGTTATTGCACCACTTCCACCCATTTGAACACACAATCGCTTCTATGTGGAATGGAGCAGCAGCAGTCCCAAACTAAGCATTGGCAGATTGTTCCGGGTGAAAGGGGAAGGACCCTTACTTCGCGAGTGTAATGTCTTATTTCAATTTTTGATTTTTTAATAAACGGTATTATGCTATGAGGATTGTTTTTTGGCTTCCTTTCCTTTATGTGTGATGCAAAATTGGGAGCATTGGTCCCTGGATGGTGGCTTGATTCACACAGCAGGTATGTGATACAAGCACATCTTGTTCTTTCTTATTATAACCCTAGGGGGCATATGCTTGCACACAGGGTGTGCCCAGTGTGCCTGCAGACACCCTAATCCCCCCATGTGCATTAGTATTATCCAGGGGTGGCACCAGGCCGGTGGTTGGGGGTGCCAGTTGCCAGTGTGAATGCCCCATTATATTAAAGGCTAGGTTCAACTTTAAGAACGCTTTACACCCATATTTAGGGTGTAACGTAATATGTTCCTAATTAAATGCCTCCCACCACCAGAACCTCTCTGTGACAGCAGGTGGTGTTCACATGTGTTTAAGCTTTGGGGTATACACCCTAATGCAATATGCTGTGCACACCTATGCTAGGGGGTCAACAAACTCTGGTGAGTTTGGTTCACGGAGGGAACATGGGTGGTGACAAGGACTGGAGGAGTCTGGAGAGGAGTTTGCATGGAGCACACATTACCTTATTTTGAGAACAGTTGTAGCACATACTTTTGGACTTTTATTTGCACTATTTGAATTGGAGTGAGCACTTTTTGAACATTGATATATATATATATATATATATATACACAGTATCTCACAAGAGTGAGTACACCCTTCACATTTTTGTAAATATTTTATTATATCCTTTATGTGACAACACTGAAGAAATTACACTTTGGTACAATGTAAAGTAGCAGAGATGTATAAAGTACTAGAGACCCAGACTTGAGTAAAAGTACAAGTGCTCTATCAAAAAAGTGACTTGAGTAGAAGTTGAAGTGCTCTTTAAGCACCACACTTAAGTAGAAGTACTAAAGTATTCAACATTTTTTGTACTTAAGTATTGCAAGTAGTTTATTTTAAAATGTACTACTCAAGTACTGAAAGTAAAAGTACAAGTATTGTGTTATGTAGTTATTAAAGAAAGTAGTCAAAAGGCCAGGCCCCCCTCACATTTTAGATCCCCGTTAGAGCAGGCCAGGGCCCCCCTCCCATTTTAAGTCCCCCTTTAGATCAGGCCAGGGTCCCCCTCCCATTATAGATCCCCTTAGAGCAGGCCAGGGTCCCCCTCCCATTACAGATTCACCTTAGAGCAGGCCAGGGTCACCCTCCCATTATAGATCCCCCTTAGAGCAGGCCAGGTTCCCCCTCCCATTATAGATCCCACTTAGAGCAGGCCAGGGTCCCCCTCCCATTATAGATCCCCCTTAGAGCAGGCCAGGGTCCCCCTCCCATTATAGATCCCCTTAGAGCAGGCCAGGGTCCCCCTCCCATTACAGATTCCCCTTAGAGTAGGGCCAGGGTCCCCCTCCCATTATAGATCCCACTTAGAGCAGGCCAGGGTCCCCCTCCCATTAAAGATCCCAGTTAGAGCAGGCCAGGGTCCCCCTCCCATTACAGATTCCCCTTAGAGTAGGGCCAGGGTCCCCCTCCCATTATAGATCCCACTTAGAGCAGGCCAGGGTCCCCCTCCCATTATAGATCCCCCTTAGAGCAGGCCAGGGTCCCCCTCCCATTATAGATCCCACTTAGAGCAGGCCAGGGTCCCCCTCCCATTAAAGATCCCAGTTAGAGCAGGCCAGGGTCCCCCTCCCATTATAGATTCCCCTTAGAGCAGGCCAGGGTCCCCCTCCCATTATAGATCCCCCTTAGAGCAGGCCAGGGTCCCCCTCCCATTATAGATTCCCCTTAGAGCAGGCCAGTGTCCTCCTCCCATTATAGATTCCCCTTAGAGCAGGCCAGTGTCCCCCTCCCATTATAGATTCCCCTTAGAGCAGACCAGGGTCCCCCTCCCATTATAGAGCCCCCTTAGAGCAGGCCAGGGTCCCCCTCCCATAATAGATCCCCCTTAGAGTAGGGCAGAGCCCCCCTCCCATTATAGATCCTACTTAGAGTAGGGAAGGCCAGGGCAGGTCCCTCCCCCCATTGAATAGATCCGATCCCCTTAGTGAGTGACTTGACTTCAAGACAGTTCTTACTTCTCCTACCTTAGGCTGTGTCGAGTCCTCCAGCCTCTCTCTCCACAGTCCCCAGTCCAGTTCCCCCCTGCTGAAAGAAGAATATATTCCTACCTCCATCCAGTTCTCCCGCACTGGGCGGCTGCGCTGCACAGTGCCCAGAGTCAGTCTAGTAGTCTAGACTCTAGTAACTCACAGTCCCTCCCCTAGCCAGGGCCCAGAGAGATCACTCCGCAGGCAGGTGTCTCTCCTCTCTCGCCACCACCACTTCACTTGAGAGCGGAGCGGGAGGCGGGACTCGGGCCGAGCCGAGGGAGGGCAGAGGTGGCGAGGCTCTGCCCCTGAGCCATCGCATCGGGTCGGGCATTGGTTGTGACTTGTGAGTCTCAGAGACAGTGAGACTCGAGTAAAAAAAGTCAGCGGCGGTGCGGGTTTGGAATGGAATGATTCGTAACATTTTTATAATTGTAACGAGTAACAATGCAGCACATGAAAAAATATCGGAGTAAAAGTATTAAACACATCGAAAATATGTACTGTAGTAAAAGTGGAAGTAGGAGAAAAAAATTATACTCTAGTAAAGTACAGATACCGCCTTTTAGTACTTAAGTACAGTAGTGAAGTAGTTCTACTTCGTTACTATACATCTCTGTAAAGTAGTGAGTGTACAGCTTGTATAATAGTGTAAGTTTGCTGTCCCCTTAAAATAACTCAGCACACAGCCATTAATGTCTAAACCACTGGCTACAAAAATGAGTACACCCCTAAGTTTAAATGTCCAAATTGGGCCTAAAGTGTCAATATTTTGTGTGGCCGCCATTATTTTCCAGCACTGCCTTAACCCTCTTGGGCATGGAGTTCACCAGAGCTTCACAGGTTGCCACTGGAGTCCTCTTCCACTCCTCCATGACAACATCACGGAGCTGGTGGATATTAGAGACCTTGCGCTCCTCCACCTTCCTTTAGATCTGGAGACATGCTTGGCCAGTCCATCACCTTTACCCTCAGCTTCTTTAGCAAGTCAGTGGTTGTCCTGGAGGTGTGTTTGGGGTCATTATCATGTTAGAATACTGCCCTGCGGCCCAGTCTCTGAAGGGAGGGGATCATGCTCTGCTTCAGTATATCACAGTACATGTTGGCATTCATGGTTCCCTCAATGAACTATAGCTCCTCAGTGCCGGCAGTACACATGCAGCCCCAGACCATGACACTCCCACCACCATGCTTGACTGTAGGCAAGACACACTTGTCTTTGTACTCTTCACCTGGTTGCCGCCACACACACTTGACTCATCTGAACCAAAATGGTTTATCTTGGTCTCATCAGACCACAGGACATGGTTCCAATAATCCATGTCCTTAGTCTGCTTGTCTTCAGCAAACTGTTTGCGGGCTTTCTTGTGTATCATCTTTAGAAGAGGATTCCTTCTGGGACCAAAGCCATGAAGACCAATTTGATGCAGTGTGTGGCGTATGGTCTGAGCACTGACAGGCTGACCCCTCACCCCTTCAACCTCTGCAGCAATGCTGACAGCACTCATACGTCTATTTCCCAAAGGCAACCTCTGGATATGACGCTGAGCACGTGCACGCAACTTTTTTGCTCGACCATGGCGAGGCCTGTTCTGAATGGAATCTGTCCTCTTAAACCGCTGTGCGGTCTTGGCCACCATGCTGCAGCTCAGTTTTAGGGCCTTGGCAATCTTCCTATAGACTAGGCCATCTTTATGTAGGAGGAAAAATTATTTGCCATGAGGTGCCATGTTGAACTTCCAGTGACTAATATGAGAGAATGAGAGCGATAACCTCAAATTTAACTCACCTGCTCCCCATTTATACCTGAGACGAGTCACATGACACCGGGGAGGGAAAATGGCCAATTGGGCCCAATTTGGACATTTTAAGTTAGTGGTGCACTCACTTTTGTTGCCAGTGTTTTAGACATTAATGACTGTGTTTTGAGTTATTTTGGTGGGACAGCAAATTTACACTGTTATAGAAGCTGTACACTCACTACTTTACATTGTAGCAAAGTGTCATTTCTTCAGTGTTGTCACATGAATTTACAAAAATGTGAAGGGTGTGCTCACTTTTGTGAAATACTGTATAATATATATATATATATATATACAGTGCCTTGCGAAAGTATTCGGCCCCCTTGAACTTTTCGACCTTTTGCCACATTTCAGGCTTCAAACATAAAGATATAAAACTGTAATTTTTTGTGAAGAATCAACAATAAGTGGGACACAATCATGAAGTAGATCTGTCCGATTATCTCCTACTCTATTAGCTTTTAGGCGGTCTCTGAAAACCCTCCTTTTCAGAGAAGCCTATCCTACCAACACCTAACAATGTACCTCCATTTCCTCCATCAACCCATCCCCCACGGTTATTGCCATTTGTTTCACTTGACCCTCCCTTCTAGATTGTAAGCTCTAACAAGCAGGGCCCTCTAGTTCCTCCTGTTTTGAACTGTATTGTAACTGTATTGTCTTCCCTCACATTGTAAAGCGCTGCGCAAACTGTTGGCGCTATATAAATCCTGTATAATAATAATAATAATAATAATAAAGATAAGACTTCCGAGCCACGGACTATATGGATGAGTGAACACTCAGTGTATAAATAAAATGTATGGGTATAAAAATATATATATATATGTGGGATATATCTAAAAGTAGGCTGCAGCCTCCCTGAATGATAGTCCGGAGACTATACAATGGATGTAAGAAAAAGTAGGGATAGTGGCCCTGCCTATATGGATTTAGATATAAATATGGTGAAGACTCTAGTGATTAAAAATGTGTAAAGTGCTTATGTGCTGACATAAATATGTGCAATGATATAATATAAATACACCAATACAAAAATATAATCCTAAACATCAAATGGGTGCAAATACGCAAGTGCAATGTATTAAAGTGCCTTCAAGAATGTTGAAAGTGACTGGTGCAAGAAATTATATGTGATAAATAACATACATAGGCAATAGGTTACCAATTAGTATAATCAATAATAATAATAATAATATTCATGCAATCTTAAGGTGCTTTGAAAAAAGTGCTATATGGTGTAAGACACCCCAATATTACCACCTTAACTGGTAAAGGGTTAGTATAAAGTGCCAACAGAAACCAGTCCTAAATCTATACAGCTTGCAAAGTCCAGTAAAGGATCTAGTAAAAAAGTCTATATGTCACATGCAGTGACCACAGGCAAACATAGGTTGAAATAGGTGACAACACTCGGGTGACAACACTCTGGTGATTGATAGATGAAGAGTAACCCCGTGGTGGGTGGTAAGGTGCTGGGATATCCCTCCAGTGGAAAGGCACACTTACCAGAAACACCCACCCCACACAGGGGTATAGAGCGGGTGTTTAAATGGGTCTTGCAGCCCAGCGATATCCTCCTATGCCTAGATGGGGGCGTGTGCCGAAGGCCTGGCTGGTCCTAGTATGGATAGCTCCTGGTTTGGTCCCCTGTGTGCTTTCCTGATCTAGGTATGCTCCGAGGTGTCCCTCGATTCCACTCCCGATGTTTTATGCCAGAAAGTAAATGATGGACATAGTGTAATGCCGTAAGGTAATTTATTTAGCAATATAATGTACAGAGGTACTCACATTGAGCAGGTAAAATCGAGCGTAGATGTGTATCAGAGCGCTTGCGATCCAAGCCTCGATACCATACGGGTAAACCGGAAATGACTTGACACGCCATACTCGTTTCGTAGCTAGTACGTCATCAGCAGCGTTGAAGTAGAACAAAATTTATTGGATATTTCAAACTTTTTTAACAAATAAAAAACTGAAAAATTGGGCATGCAAAATTATTCAGCCCCCTTAAGTTAATACTTTGTAGCTCCACCTTTTGCTGCGATTACAGCTGTAAGTCGCTTGGGGTATGTCTCTATCAATTTTGCACATCAAGAGACTGACATTTTTGCCCATTCCTCCTTGCAAAACAGCTTGAGCTCAGTGAGGTTGAATGGAGAGCGTTTGTGAACAGCAGTTTTCAGTTCTTTCCACTGATTCTCGATTGGATTCAGGTCTGGACTTTGACTTAGCCATTCTAACACCTGGATATATTTATTTGTGAACCATTCCATTGTAGATTTTGCTTTATGTTTTGGATCATTGTCTTGTTGGAAGACAAATCTCCGTCCCAGTCTCAGGTCTTTTGCAGACTCCATCAGGTTTTCTTCCAGAATGGTCCTGTATTTGGCTCCATCCATCTTCCCATCAATTTTAACCATCTTCCCTGTCCCTGATGAAGAAAAGCAGGCCCAAACCATGATGCTGCCACCACCATGTTTGACAGTGGGGATGGTGTGTTCAGGGTGATGAGCTGTGTTGCTTTTACGTCAAACATAACGTTTTGCATTGTTGCCAAAAAGTTTGATTTTGGTTTCATCTGACCAGAGCAACTTCTTCCACATGTTTGGTGTGTCTCCCAGGTGGCTTGAGGCAAACTTTAAACAACACTTTTTATGGATATCTTTAAGAAATGGCTTTCTTCTTGCCACTCTTCCATAAAGGCCAGATTTGTGCAGTATACGACTGATTGTTGTCCTATAGACAGAGCCTCCCACCTCAGCTGTAGATCTCTGCAGTTCATCCAGAGTGATCATGGACCTCTTGGCTGCATCTCTGATCAGTCTTCTCCTTGTATGAGCTGAAAGTTTAGAGGGACGGCCAGGTCTTCGTAGATTTGCAGTGGTCTGATACTCCTTCCATTTAAATATTATCGCTTGAACAGTGCTCCTTGGGATGTTTAAAGCTTGGGAAATCTTTTTGTATCCAAATCCGGCTTTAAACTTCTCCACAACAGTATCTTGGACCTGCCTGGTGTGTTCCTTGTTCTTCATGATGCTCTCTGCGCTTTAAACGGACCTCTGAGACTATCACAGTGCAGGTGCATTTATACGGAGACTTGATTACACACAGGTGGATTCTACTTATCATCATTAGTCATTTAGGCCAACATTGGATCATTCAGAGATCCTCACTGAACTTCTGGAGAAAGTTTGCTGCACTGAAAGTAAAGGGGCTGAATAATTTTGCACGCCCAATTTTTCAGTTTTTTATTTGTTAACAAAGTTTGAAATATCCACTTCATGATTGTGTCCCACTTGTTGTTGATTCTTCACAAAAAATGACAGTTTTATATCTTTATGTTTGAAGCTCGAAATGTGGCAACAGGTCACAAAGTTCAAGGTGGCCGAATACTTTCGCAAGGCACTGTATATGTGTGTGTGTACAGTATATATATATATATGTATTTAGCATTCGTTTTTGTACAAGAATCATATGTATTCTATACATATGATCATTTGGATTTTATTGTAAGGGTAAGCGCAGCTCTTTCCATCTATTTAAAATCCTGCAAATAACACACTTCCTGTCCCTTGCTTTCTACATCACTTCTCCAATTTACTGTATCTATGGAGGGAGCCATGGTTCTCCTATATTATGGACTATCAACTTGTCTGTAGTTCTCCATTACACGGGGGACATGACAGTTGGTAGTTTACAGAAGATAGCTACGAAAAAAAATATTCTTTGATGCAGTTAATTAGAAGTGACAAGGTCATGGCATTTCTGCCAAGATCAGCAGGCATTTTCTTTATTTGTTAAAAATATTCTTAGCTTGAAAAAAATAGACTGATGCAGCCACCACATCCAAACACTGTAAGCTGCAATATATTATTATTATTTTATTATTATATAGGATTTGTATAGCGCCAACAGTTTATGCAGCACTTTACAATATAAAAGGGAGACCGTACAGTTACAATACATTAGAATGCAAGAGGATTAAGAGATACAGAACAAAATACATAAAGCGCTCAGGTGCAGCAGATAGGGGTCTCTGGTACAAAAGGGGTCAGTCCATAAGGGGATAGAAAGTCTATATGATATAGCCAATAGTAGTTGGTGACTGGTTACACTCAATTTAGGCAGCACTTCTCAGGAGTGGATGTGAACTCTGGAGAAAATATACAAGGAAAGCAGAAAAGCTCCACTAAGTGTAGACTGTTTATTGTAGCAACATTTAAAAAAAAAAATGGCAACTCACAAGAGCCCACAGACAACAGGCTGTGGATCTGGTTAGGTGATAACGCTCCTCTGGGTGAGAGGTCCGTCCATCTGTTTAGCTCAAACGCTTTCTGCCGGGGGCAATGTAGCCTATCCAGGAAGAGATGCTGGCTGTCTCCTGTAGAGCACATGGGTCTCAGACGGAAGCCGTGAAGGGATGCAATGAGCGGCGAAGAAGCGTGTGACGTCACCGGGGAGCTATGGCAACACGGCACGTTTCTGAGCGTGCGCAAAGATCGTACTGAGCATGCGCGCTCTTTCTTCAGGTGTGAGGAAGACACAGTTCCTGATGCTTATATAGTAACCATAATCTGTGAATGAGCTGGGGATGCCTTGTGGGTACAGACCCCCTAAGTTGATCCTAGAGACTAGTGTTGCTTAATCAACCTCTTGGGGTTAGAAGTCAGCATACTGTACTTAAGCTTAAGGGGACACTGGCTGGTGTCTTGAAGAAACAAGGTCCACTAAATTCTTTCTATTACAAAGAGACTTTGCTCTATTCTGAACAGTTTGTTACACAGTTCTACTGACAGTCTGCTACACAGTTCTAGTGAAAAAGCTGTCCTCGCATGTGAATAGTTAATTTGGAGTATCCTACTAAATCCCTTCTCCTATCGAAGTTCTCCAAATAAAACATCAAAAGCAAATCTTTGGATCATTGGAGACAACGAGCGCAAGAGTGTGTGCACCTGGCTGTGTAAAAATACCCTGTGCCTGGCTTTGGATAAATCAGTAAGTGACCCGGGTAAGCAAGAGTTCAAGCGGCTCCTGCTGGGGTAACGCTACATTACTTTATATAAGAACTGAGTGTATTTCAGGATTTTGGACAATGTAAATATATTGCACATCAATATGAAAGTTGTGGCTCTTCATTATCTGTTTGATGGAGTTGTAATTTTTGTTATCTATCTTAGACAGTTGTGTAGACCAAACAAACTAGATCTGTAATCAACTACATTTTTGTTTTGAAGAAGCAAAAAAAATTAAATGCATTGATATCATACTGTATGCTTCAATATGAAATGGTCTCATATATAATGTACATATATATGTTTTATATTGTTTAATATATGATTGGGTATTTTTAACTTAATATTATTAAAAATGTATTTTTTAATCTGCTCTCTTTGGTACACAGTAATTTTCTGGGAGTACTATATCTAAGTCCAGTTTCCTATATAGTTGGCTTTTAGATTCTTTTGGCATGATAGCATCCTAAAAACATACAACTGGGTGAGTCTGTTATCACTGCTTTTAAGTCGTTTTTAGAAATGGTTAGTGCATCTGCCTGTTTTTTTGTAATCAATAAGAGCAGATATTATAAATTCAGCACGGAATTCGAACTGGTCTAAAAAATTTTCATGCTCCCAAGCCTTTACTAAAAGTAAAACTTTAAAACACCAGCTCTTTTCTACCTTACCCTACAAAATGGTAAATTAATGAACCCCAGCTCTCTGCAGTCTATATAGGTTGGTGTTTCTATTTTGCCTAGTACCTTTGGTGATTTTTCAGTTGTGTTAAAAAGCTTGTTATTTGAATCTCTCCAAAAACCCTGTTATAGGCATGTTCAGATAACAGAATGTTACTCACTCAGGATGAGACAGATAAAAACATCTTCAAAATAATTATAATTACTGCTACTGTAGATCACGTATTGCAAAAATTTGGAAGACAACCAAATTTCTGAGCTTGAGAGAGTAGATAACTCACCAGATGTCCTTTTTTAAAATTAAAGTAGGAGGCTTTTTTTTTATATATATACCAAAGGTACACCATTTATCTGCACTATTTTCATCTTGAAAAAGTAAAAGTTAGGAAAAAAAAAAAGATTGGCTAAGGTTACTGTATATATTAAAATAGATATTGGGGCAGTTTTTACTTGCCTCGTACCTTTTGAAATGCTTAATGACTTACTAATTTTTTCTTCTTGTTCTGTCTTGCTTCTTTATATAATGTTTGCTTTATCTCCATTTAAACAAAGAAGAAAAAAACATGAAGGACAGATCTTTTACCCATGGAAAGCTTGTCATGCATATTAATCGGCAGTTAGCACTTCTACCTTGCAGCACTAGAGTCCCCTGGCTTGAATCCCGGTCAAGGCACTATCTGCGTAGTTTGAATATTTTCCTGCGCTTGTGTGGGTTCACTCTGGTGTGTTCCCACACTCCAAAGACATGCTCATAGGTTAATTGGATGCTGTCTATTTAGCCCTAGTACATTTAAGTTTGAATGCAAAATAGGGAACTTAGATTGTAAGCTCCTCAAGGCCAGGGTTTTAGGTTAAAGTGTATGTTACTCTAAATTATCTTTTTTTGGTTTTCTGTGTGTTCGGTTCTCACTACACGTATGCCCCAGGCGTGTATGTAGCTCAACATACAGTTAAACCTTCAATCCTATAATAACCAGTCTGTTTGTAACTTTAGGCTTTATTACGATGAAAGAATAGTGGTCACATGAAATAGGATATGATATACGAGATAGGATATATATGCGAATAGGATTTGGTATGGTGAAACTAGAAATAAACAGATAAGAACATACAATAAGTACATGAACATAAACAAGATATGCACTGAGTATACAGCTAACAGTTCACAGGCATACCAGCGATGCTTCCTAGAAGGGTTCAGGAATTTTCCTTTAAGAACATGAGGTGCAGGTCTTGCTTCTCCATTGGGTGTCTGAAAATGGAGACTTTTCAGTAAGAGGTGGAGCTAGTTACCAGTGAGAAAGGACAGGAAATGTGCAGTATCATAGAATACTGTCCATCAGCAGTCATTTGTTAAGAGTGGCATCTTGGGGACAATATTGGTATTGCAAGTTCCAAAGATATTATTTCTTCTTTAGGCTGAAGGCATGACACTATGTGTTTGTTCACGTAAGTGTATTTTAAAAATTATAGTCTCTAACATTTTAATATACTTCTTATACAGTATGTGAACTACCTAGTTGATCCTACCGGCCACCTTTCCTCCTTGTTTTAAACCTGTATTGGGTAGTTTGTTCAGTCACTATGCCCCCTCAACCAGTCACAGCCTGCACACACCCCCTCCCAATCACAACCTGTCTCTTGGACATGCCCCCTACACAAGCACAGCCTTCATTTTGCCTCAGGCTGAGCAGACTATGGAATAAAGATGCACTCTGTGTCTGCACAGTCTCCTGTAACACTGCCCCCACAATCAGGAAGGAGAGATACATGGCCAGACAAAACTTTTTAATCTTGTAAAAAAGGTAAGAAAGATCATCTATGAGACTAAGCAAAAGCAAAAATGGTAGCTGCTGTCAGGTAGCCAGGAAACCAGACGACATGGGCATGCAGGTAAAATAAAGCAGGTTATTGAATCAAACAACAATAAATGCACAACAAGAGTGAGGAAGCGAGATCAGGAACAAGTCGGGGTCAAGTCCAGAAGCAAGTACTCATCCAAGCCGGATGAGACCTTGACACTACCCTCCCCTCAATGGCCCCTCCTCTGCGGAGCAAAAAACAGTTTCTGAGGAAAGTGAGCATGGAAAGCGTGGAGAAAGAGCATGAACATCAGCGGAGGGAACCCAAGAGCACTCCTCAGGACCAAAACCCTTCCAGTGCACCAGGTATTGAACCTGACCTTGGAACAGACGAGAATCTAAGATTCTGCTAACTTCATACTCCTCATTATTGCCCACAGGAATGGGACGAGGTTGAGGAAGTGAAGAATATAGCGATTGCAAACCAGTGGCTTCAAAATTGACACGTGAAAGACATTGGAAATATGCATGCCAGGGGGAAGACTAAGAGCCTAGCCACCGTGTTCATCTAATTGAGGATGCAAAAAAACCAACAAAACAGGGGGCCAGTTTGCAGTGGGCACCCTGGGGTTGAGATTACGGGTCGACCACCACACCCTCTCCCCGACCTGGTACGAAGGAGCAGATAAACATCTCCGGTCTGCCTGGAGCTTCTGACACTATGCAGAGGCCCACAAAGACTCTTGAATATGCACCCAAGAAGGAATGGAGGGCATGAAGATGATCCCCCACAGCTGGGGTGTCCTGTGGTGAGAACAATTCGGGCAACACAGCTGGTTGGAACCCATAATTGGCAATGAATTGAGACAATTGAGGAAGAGTTGATGGCAGAGTTTGCGGCAAACTCCACCCAGGTTAACAGATTAACCCAATTGTCCTGATGGTCAGAGATATAGCAGTGGAGACATTGCTCCAGAGCTTGGTTGGAACGCTCAGCGGCACCATTAGACTGCGGATGGTAGGCTGCTAGGTAGAAGAAGAGTTGAATACCCAACTGAAAGCAAAAGGTGTGCCAGAACACAGAGACAAACTGGCTCCCACGGTCCGAGACAATCTCCTTAGGCAACCCCCATAAATGGAAGATGGCAAACACCGAGGAAAGATCCCGAGCAGTAGGGAGCCTCTTAAACGGAATGTAGTGGCACATTTTGGAGAACCAGTCGACAACCATGAGGATAACCGTGTAACCTCGAGACACGGGAAGTTCCACAATAAAATCTATGGCCAGGTGAGACCATGGACGCTCCACATTGGTATGCAGTAGGCCCGAGGGAAGGGGCCGAGATTTGTTCTGGGCACAGACTGAACAAGCAGCCACATAATCAGCAACATCAGTGTGGAGATATGGCTACCAGAACTGACTGGAAATATCCCAGGACAACTGTGTCACGTACCTGGCAGGAGACTGAATTGACGAGGTCGGCCTCTCTTATATCTCCCGCCCAGACCCCACTGAAGGTGAGACAGAGGGTGTCAAGGGACAGGAGGGACACGAGTGCCTGTGGGTGTTGATGGTTCAGGATAGGCAGCTTGTCCAGACTCCGGAAACTGGAACGTGCAGCAATGTATGAGACAGGTGCAGCAGACAGCCAGGCAAGCACTCGGGTAGCTCTGAGAGCCAGGGTCAGAGACAGGGTCAGAGTTTCAGGAATAGCCAAGGTCATCAACAGGCGGGCAGCAGAGTACCAATTCATGTGCAGAGCCAAAGTCGGGGACAGAGCCGGGTCAGGTTTAACAGAGAGGTAGAAGCAGAATCCAAGGTCAAATCCAGAACACGCCAGGTCGGGAAAAGCATACAGGAATAATCAGGACACAGGGTACAGCTGAAGATCAGTCAGCAAAGGAAATGGGAATGAGCTCCCTTTAAATAGCCCATCTGGCGCCAAGAACTGTTGTGCGTGCTCGCGTGGGCATGCGCATTCGCGTTTGCGCACTCCCATGTGCGTGAGAACGCCAATTAGCCATTCCTCTGGAAATAGCCTGCGCATGCGCATATCCATGTGTCAGACGTCTCGCAGGGATTTCCTGACAATCTGGTTCTCACCAGAATGACCGGCAGTCTTGGAATTGTGGTACGTGCATAACAGTCTGATGCGCAACACCGCAGGTATGAAACATTTGCCAGCAGGTCTCTCTGTGGGAGCATCAGTTTGGGCAGCCAAGATCTGTTCCCCAAGAGAAGAGGTTCATAAGGTGCCGATGGCAGCCAGGATATGATCTAAAAGGTATTACCAGTGTCGGCACGGAGTCCTCCCTGGACAACTCAGAATACTGGCGAGACAAGGCATCAGCCTTAACATTTTTGGAGCCCGGGCAAATATGAGACCACATAGTTAAAACGAGACAAGAATAAGGCCCATCCGGCCTGACGGTGTGTAAGCCTCCTGGCCTCCGAGAGATACGTCACAATCTTATGATCGTTGAGAATGAGAACAAGAAGCACAGAACCTTCAAACAAGTGTCTCCACTCTTTGAGAGCCAGGATAATGGCCAAGAGCTCTCTGTCTCCAATCTTGTAATTTCATTCAGCTGGAGAGAGCTTCTTGGAGTAGAACCCACTAGGAAGTAAGGGTCCATCAGGTGTCCGATGCTGAGACAGGAGGGCGCCTACTCCCGTCTCAGACGCATCTACCTCTAGGACAAAAGGCAAACCAGGATTGGGATGAGACAGAATGGGAGATGAAGTGAAGGCAGACTTGAGGACCTTGAAAGCTTGGATAGCAGCAGGCATCCAATTGTGGGGATCACTGCCCCTCTTGATCAGATCTGAGATAGGTTTGACCAAAGAGGAAAAGTTCCTGATAAATTTCCGATAGTAGTTGGCAAACCCTGGAAACCCAAGGAAACGCTGAATGGAATGGAGACCATTAGGGCGAAGCCACTGTAGAACAGCTGAAACCTTCTGGGGGTCCATAGAGAACCCCTCAGCAGAAATAATGTAGCCCAAGAAGGCAACCTAAGACAGGTGGAATTCACATTTCTCAAGCTTACAGAAAAGCCCATTCTTACGTAGCCCTTGCAGCACCCGTCTGACACCCAGGTATATGGATTCAATGGTTTCCGAGTAAATCAAGATGTCCAAATAGACTACCACACATTGCTGCAACATATCACGAAAGATATCATTGATAAACTCCTGGAAGACAGCGGGCGCATTGCACAGGCCAAAGGGCATAACTAGAGATTTGTAATGACCGGTTCTGATATTAAACGCCGTCTTCCACTCGTCGCCCTCCTTGATCCTTACGAGGTTATACGCGGCCTTTAGGTCAGGCTTGGTAAAGACCGTTGCTCCCTTGAGGCGGTCGAACAATTCATAAATCAACGGAATCAGGTATGCATTCTTGACCGTGATGTGATTGAGGCCCCTATAATCAATGCAAGGTCTCAACTCACCCCCTTTTTCTTTATGGAGAAAAAAACGTCACTCGCTGGAGAAGTGGACTTGTGAATGTGCCCCTGGAGAAGCGCATCCGCAAAGCGTACTCCACCATAGCCTTATTCTTTGCAACCGAAAGAGGGTAAACCCTGCAATGAGGGGGAATGACACCAGGTTGCAAGTCTTTAGCACAATCATACAGACGATGAGGAGGAAGAGCACCAGTGCGCACCTTGTCAAATACATCTTGATACTCATGATATTCAGTAGGCAACACTGAATCCTAGGAGTTACAAAGTACCTTAACAGGCCCATAGATACAAACAGCGCCACACTGTGGGGACCAAGAGGGGATCTTGACTGACTGCCAATCAAAGTTTGGATTGTGTTTCTGAAGCCAAGGGTACCCCAAAACAACGGAGTTGTGTGGGGACATAATAACGTAGAAACAGGTCGACTCCCTGTGAACAGCCCCTATCGCCATAGCAACTGGAACAGTCTTGTGGGTAACCTGTGCTGGTTGCAGGGGTCTGCCATCAATAACTAGTGGAGTAACACGAGACTACAAGGGTATGGAATTTGCAGCAGCAAACGTACTGTCAATAAAATACTCTCCAGCAGGGGTATCTACCAACGCCTAAGTAACCACTAAATCCACTGCCCAGAAGAGGACAACTGTGATTAGTGGTTTATCTTTACGGGAAACCGGGGACGAGGAAATTCCACCTAAGATTTGCCCTCGACAAGCTCTTCGGTGCGAGCATTTCCCGGATAGGTCAGACAAGATTTCAGGAAATGTCCACCAAGACCACAATGAAGGCACCGGCCCTCCCTCCACCTAAATGCCCGCTCATCCTCGGAAATGCGAGTGAACCCCAGCTGCATGGGTTCATAGCCAGATGCACCATCCCCAAGAGGCATGGAAGGTGAGGATGGAATGAGTGGAGAAGAAAACATAGGAGCCAATGTGGTGGGAGGCCTTCGCAGGCGCTCCTTAAATGATGGTCTCTCCCTGAGCCTGGTATCGATCAAAATCAGGAAGGAAATGAGAGCCTTGAGCTTGTCAGGGAGATCCTTGGCTGCAATCTCATCCTTCAATGCCTCAGAGAGACCATGAGAGAAGAGAGCCACCAGAGCCTGAATATTACAGCCCACCTTTGCTGCCAGGGTACAAAATTCAATGGCATACTTGGCAATGGTTTTTATACCCTGTTGAATGGACAGGAGTTGCTTAGCAGCAGAGGCACAGCGAGCAGGCACATCGAATACCCTACAAAAGGAGGCAACAAAACTTGGGTAATGAAGTATCACAGGATTATTGTTCTCCCATAAGGGTTTCGCCCAGGCCAAGGCCTTGTCTGAGAGCAATGAGATTAGGAAGCCCACCTTGGACCTGTCAGAAGTAAACTCCTGAGGAACCATCTCATAATAAATGCCCACTTGGTTAGGAAGCCACGACACTGACTCGGTTCAACCCATGGCGCTGTGGAAGGGGGGCTGAACCAGTAATTTCTCTGGAAACAGCTGCAACTGCGGGAACGGCAACAGGGGCAGCAGCAAGAGCAACAACAGGAGGAACCACCGGCCTAGTAGCACAGAGAGCAAAGTGTGCTGTGCGTGCAAGCAACGTCTGCAACGCCTGAACGAACTAACCCAAAAGGTGATCTTGTTGATCAAGCCTGATAACCAGCACAGGGAGCGTAGGAGTAGCTGCATCATCAGGATTCATGGCCCTTGCATACTGTCAGTGTGCCAGGAAACCAGACCACACGGGAATGCAGGTAAAATAAAGCAGTTTATTGAAGCAAATGACAATTAACACACAGCAAAAGTGTGGAAGCGAGATCAGGAACAAGCCGGGGTCAAGTCCAGAAGTGGGTAGTCATCCAAGCCGGGGTCAAGTCCAGAAGTAGTCTGCCGATGCTGGGTTGTCTGCCGATGCGGGGTCGAGAGCCAGGAGAGTCGTCAGCAAAACAAGGTCATACACGGAGAAAAGAAGACTACTGGCAGAGATGCACCTTAGAGCAGAAATGCAAGGACTGCAACTCATCAGGTGATAGATATAGGTGTGCAGCATCATCACTGTGCGACACCCAGGCAGCAGACAAGTGATGATGCAATCAGAGTTTACAAGAGGTAGAAGTCTGCACATGTCCAAACAGGCTGCCAACAGGAGGGCAAGGTAAGACCTTGACACCTGCATAGTTTTAACTGTATTAGAAAGTGCCTATTACATTGTACGTTCACAACTACTTTAATGTACAATATATAATATAAATATTATTTGTGCTATATAGATACCTTAAATATATTTATTTAGAATTTTGATATTATATAATTTTTATTGATTTATAGATAAAATCTAAATGACCATTAACCACTTCCCCCAAATGGACGTTCCTGTACGTCCTTGGGTTTCAGTGGTTATACCGGGATGATTCCTGTAGCTTCAGGCATCATTCCAGTATCCTTCTTTGCAGACGGTGATTCTTTTTTAGGCAGAAGTGATCTGAGTGGCTAATTAGCCGCTTGATCACTTCTGCGGGTGGCAAAAGGGGGTCTCACTCCCCTGCCACCGCAGCCGCCTCTCCCGGGCTCTACTGTACGATCACGGTGCCCGGGGACAATTCAGCAAGCGGTGATGGCTGCCCTGTACAGAAAGAGGGGAACTGACATCTTTTCCCTCTCTGTGTAACACTGGAAACCGGAAGCGATGACTAGTTTGTCACTTCCGATTCCGCCTCTTTGTTTACCTGCCCACCAGCAGCCAGAGAAGCAGCGATCAGACCGATCTCAGTCTGATTGGCGGCATAGGGGGCCAGAGGAGAGATTTGGGGTCTAATAGACCCCAAATCTCTCCATAAGGAGGTCCTGTCACAGCCCAAGATGTCACAAGTGATGTTATTCATCCCTTGTGATAGCAATAAAGTTATTACAAAAAAAGTGTTAAAAAATGTTTGTATAGAATAAATAAATAAAAATAAAAAAATGTAAAGCGCCATTGTCCCACCGTGCTTACGCGCAAATGCGAATGCATTTGTTACTCCCACACACATATGTAAACAGTGCTTGTACCACACATATGAGGTATTGTCGTGAATGTCAGTTCTAGCACCAGACCTCCTGTGCAACTCTAAACTGGTAATCTGCAAAGGCCTTTAAAGTGTCACCTATGGAGAATTTTAAGCACCATAGTTTGCCACCATTCCAAGAGCAGACACAATTTTAAAGCGTGACATGTTAGATATCAATTTACTCATCGTAACATCATCTTTCACATTATACCAAAAAATGTAGCTAACCTAAGTGTTTTATTTATCTTTTTAGTTCCTGAACGTTTTTTTTTTCCAAAAAAATTTAGTTTGAAAAACCGCTGCGCAAATACTGTGTGGCATAAAAAATTGCAACGTGCAAGATTTTATTCTATAGGGTCTCTGCTAAAAAATATATATATATATATAATGTTTGGGGGGCTTAACAAATTTTCTAGGAGGGAAGTGTCAGAATAGGCTTGGGAGTATTGTACTTTGAACATTGTTGTTGCAATTTTTGCCACCTTAAAGGGGATTCTGTAAGGGCATAATAAGTATCTAAAGTAACAGTACTACTAGAGTGCAGACACTTTATGGTGCTTACAAATACCTGTATCAGCCTTCAAAATAATGCCTCTATCCCAGTGAAATCCTTGCATTTCAGGACAAGGCTATACTAGTCTAAACTTCTGCCAAGTCAGCATTAAAGTAGAGCAATAGGCAAAACTTTTTCCTGATGCCTCTATGGCAGCATACCAGTGATAGAGCTCCGCCTCTACTCCTCCTTCAGAACTAGTGAATAGGATAAATTAAGGCCTACCCCCCCCCCCCCCCCCACCCCCCGTCCCAGCATTCTCCTTTTTTTTTTTTCTCATACCTTCTTGACTAGTGAAGAGTTAGCAGTATGTCCATACGTCTAACCATTTGGCAGCTTCTGCCGGGTTAAGCCTTTAAGGTGCACAGTCCCTGTTCTTTGGTCGCTCAAAGCACTGATAAGTAGGGATGATCGAACGGTTCGGGTCGACCATCGGTTCGACCCGAACTTTGCCTATTTGAAATTCGGCTGAATTCTGAACTATTCGGCCACCAGAACCGCCCAAAATGCAATGGGACAGGAACTGAGCTTTAAAAGCCCATGATTGGCCCAGAAACATCAGTAAAATGTGATTGGAGTGACTACGGGGTCCAGAGCCCAATGAGGAGTGAATACGCCCCCCAGTATATAACATAGCCCAGCCAGAACTCTAGCACTGTAATACAGTGGCAGTTGAAGAGAGTGGAAGCATTTGTGTTGCTCCAGTGTCATTTTGCAATTATTAGTGTGAGGAAAGGGATATGCAGTGTAGTTAGGGTACTATATACCATTATAGTTAGATTCAATAATCTAGTTTTTGTAGGGAAAGTTGCAAGTGTCAGGGTGACCGTAGTGTAGTTTAGGGTGAACTGACTCTTCTATGCCAGGGTGACCGAACTCTTCCATGTCAGGGTGACCGTTATGTAGTTTAGGGTGAACTGACTCTGCTATGCCAGGGTGACCCCACTATGGAATAAAAAAACACAATTTTGAAGCCCTAAAACCCAATAAATGCCACTAAAAAAGTGCCTAGGGTTCTGGGTCATGACCCAGGGACTATTAATCACACAAAAAAAAGTTCTTAAAAATTGTTGTTTTTGATAGAGATATATATATATATATAAACATATGTGTGTATATATATATATATATATATATATATATATATATATGGAATCATAAAAAAACCATTTTGAAGCCCTAAAACCCAATAAATGCCCCTAAAAAGTGCCTAGGGTTCTGGGTCATGCCCCGGGGACTTTTAATCACACAAAAAAAAGTTCTTAAAAATTGTCGTTTTTGATAGAGATATATATATATATATATATATATATATATATATATGGAATAAAAAAACACCTATTTGAAGCCCTAAAACCCAATAAATGCCCCTAAAAAGGGCCTAGGGTTCTGGGTCATGCCCCAGGGACTATTAATCACACACAAAAAAGTTCTTAAAAATTGTCGTTTTTGATAGAGAGCCAATTATTGAAAAAATGATTGAAAAAAAAAAAAAGAGATTTCTTTGGATTTAGTGTCTGGGGGAGTCTAAAAAGTGTACCTGTGAAGTTTCAGCTCTGTAGCATGTCCAGAACCAGAAAAAAAAGATAATTTTTCTTAGAATTTCAGTAGCGCAGAGATGGGGTTACCCTCCTTTCACACCTGGGCGTTTTTGTTTCAGGCGTTTATTGGCGTTTTTTGTTTCATTCGTCTCGCAACCAAGATCCTTGCAAAAGGTATAGGACCACCTCTCGTGAGTATTAAAAAAAAAAGAAAAGAGTGCATTTTTGGACTGATGAAGGCCCTTTATTTCAGCCCTACTCACTCCAGAATATCAGGAAGATCCTCAAGACATCATGGCGATAACAGCCCGGATCGCAGATCCCGCTCTTCTCGCTATAGATCCTTAGAAAGATCCAGATCCAGACATCATCGCTCTCCCTCTGCACCTTCTCGCTCTTTCAAGAAGTGTAGGGCATGTGGCGCAATACCTTTGCCAGGTAAACTAGTTTGCAAGGACTGCTTTAGAGAGTATGCTTCCAACTGAGAGCTGGAGAATCAGCAAGTGGTGGATCTACTCAAGTAGACAATGAAGGATTCTGTCTCAGAGCTGACAACCCTGGTCCCCACACAGACAGCCCCTCTTATGGCTCTAGTGCCAGACAGAGAACCCAATGCACCAGGCCCCTCAGGCCTCAATGCTCCTCATCCTTCTACAACCCCACCGCCCAGAGAGGCTTCTTCGGAGCCTCTCTCAGAAGAGTCCATCAGACTTCAGCTATGCCTTAGTTCAACCTTTTATCCAGGCAGTCAAAGCAGCAATCTCTTGCGAAGACACAGAGGAACCCCCTACAAGATTAAAAACATACTTTCCCTTCCTCAAAAGGAAACAGGTTTTCTTCTCATTAATGGGCGAGATCAGAGAGATCATAGAGGAAGAGTGGAAGAAGACGGATAAGAAATTCTTTCTGGGTTGCCTTAATAAACTTTACCCTCTGGCAGATTCTGATTCACAACCTTTGAATTTGATGCCGGTAGTCGACGCAGCAGTGGCACGCCTTGTCAAAATTGTTACCCTTGCCATGGAAGATTCAACTTCCTTTAAAGATCCTCTAGAATGCCGGATTGATTTAAACCTAAAGAGAAGCTACTTGGCTTCCAGGGCTGCCTGCAAGCCGGCCATTGCCCTCACATCAGTGTAATGTTCTGGTACCTTTGGGTACCCTAATTACTCTTTCATAAGTGTATGCGCCCCACCATTCTCTTTTGGTAAGGTGCACATACACCTTTAAGACTGATGCTGTCATCACTGAGCGCCGGACTGGACGGCTATTTAGATCGCCGGCTCTCACTCACATGTGTTCGTTCAAACTGCTTTGTGCCTTGATGCTAACCTGTCTTGAAGCTCTCATGCTTGCAAGCATACCTCGCTGTCGGAACCACGCTGCGCTGATCCCTGTATCCCGCTACCGGATCATCCGCTCTTGCCGAACCTCTCCTCTGCTATATTGCTATTAGTGATAAGTACCCCACAGGGGAAACCTCTATAACCTTCATACTGAAGCTTACACTATCTAGCTCTGCATACTAAGGACTATTACTACATCTGCATTTCTCTCAGCGTTTCTCTACATGACTACTGAAGTGGAATATTTCTGCAGCTGAAAATCCACACCATACATAAAACGCAGGAGCGTTACAGATTGAACGAACCACAAATGGATTCAGCAGAAATAACCACTCAGATGACACAACAGCAAGTAACTGCGTTAATACACGCACTTGCTGAATTAAAAGAAGACAATCAGGCTCTGTCGCAGCAGGTAATTAGACTGACACACCTTACCACTGCTCAGTCCCCTGAACCCAAAATAAATCCTCCTTTGGTATTTACAGGCGATCGCAAAAAATTTCGCGAATTTAAAAACGCATGTGAGTTACTTTTCTTGCTAAAACCCCATACCTACCTTACTGATCACATTAAGGTTTGTACTATTATTTCTTACCTAACAGGCGATCCTCGGGCCTGGGCAGACTCTCTTTTTGAGAAAAGCGATCAGCTTCTCAACTCCTATGCCTTGTTCCTAGCAGAACTCACTAGCCTATATGATGATCCCAATAGGCAGAGTACTGCCGATCTTCAATTAAGATCCTTGAAACAAGGTAGGAGACCTGTAGAAGACTTTGTCGCAGAATTCAAGAGATGGACCCTTGATTCAGAATGGAATGATGCATCTCTGAAAACCCAATTTAGGCTTGGCCTATCAGAGGCCGTTAAAGACGAGCTCGCCCGAGCGGATCTGCCAAAAACCCTGGATGCATTGATACAACTCAGTATCACCATAGATAGAAGACTACGAGAAAGAAAGGCTGAGAAAATGGGAATGCCATTATCCAGTTCTTCTCAGATTTCGGCCGTTGACCCATTTCCTATGGAGATAGGAACCATACGCCCACCTCTATCAACTATGGAAAGAGCCAGAAGACGATCTGGTAATCTCTGCTTGTACTGTGCATCCCCAGATCACAAGATAAACGTCTGTCCCCTAGTCTACAAAAAGAAGGGTGAGTGTTCACATGTCCTCCTAGGGGGATTGACAACTTCAATCACTAACCCTTACCTTTCTGTTTGCTTAACATTACAGTGGGACCAGAACAGGATTACTACTAAGGCCATGATTGACACAGGATCTTGTGGAAATTATATTGACATACGTTTTGCTGCTTTAAATAAAGTTCCTATTATTTCTAAACTTAAACCTGTCTCAGTGAGTCTTATTAACGGTGTTCCTTTATCCTCTGGTCCGATCACTGATCAGACACAGGCACTCCTAGTCACTACTAACGGGTCTCATATGGAGACCACTACCTTCGATCTAATACCTTCACCCCACTTTCCCATTGTTTTGGGACTTCCCTGGTTGCACACACATCAACCAACCATAGATTGGAAGGAACGGACCCTGGCCTTCCTCTCTTGCTATTGCGAGGGTACGTGTAACCTCCCGTCTTTCGGGAAGATCCTGTCTGTGGTGACAGATGAGATTGCACCACTATGTTATCAGGATCTCTCTGAGGTTTTTCTTGAGAAAAATGCTCAAGCACTACCTCCCCATCGAGACTATGATTGTAGTATTGATCTACTCCCAAATAGCAAATTGCCGTTCGGTCATGTTTATCCTCTTTCACAGGATGAACTTTCCCATCTCAAAGACTATTTGGATGAGAATTTGAAAAAAGGTTTTATTAGACCTTCCACTTCTTCCACAGCAGCAGGACTCTTTTTTGTCCGCAATAAGGACTCAAGTCTCAGGCCTATCATCGACTATAGGCAATTGAATGCTATTACAATAAAAGATCGCTATCCTCTACCGCTTATCCCTGAGCTCATTGAGCAGGTGCGTGGAGCTACCTATTTTTCAAAATTGGACCTGAAAGGAGCATACAATCTCATTAGAATCCGTGATGCACACGAGTGGAAGACTGCATTCAGAACCAGATACGGATTGTTCGAATATCTTGTAATGCCATTCGGGCTATGCAACGCCCCTGCAGTTTTTCAACGATTTATAAACGATATTTTCAGAGACTTACTAGATGTCTGTGTTGTGGTATATCTGGACGATATACTTATATATTCACGATCCCTGTCTGAACACATAAGACATGTAAGACTAGTATTATCGAGATTGCTTGCACACAACCTTTATGTGAAACTGAAAAAATGCTTGTTTCATAAAGAAGAAGTACTGTTTCTAGGCTACATCATATCCAAAACAGGAATCGAGATGGACATGAGTAAGATATTCTGCATTCAGGATTGGCCTACACCAACCACACGCAAGGCGCTACAGCGATTCCTTGGATTTTCGAATTTCTACAGGAAGTTCATCAGAAACTTCTCTGCCATTGTGAGACCCCTCACACAGCTCACTAGCATTAAAAAACCATTCAAATGGTCAGATGAAGCAAATAAAGCTTTTCACCTGTTAAAGACAAGGTTTACTTCTGCTCCCATACTACGCCATCCAGACCCATCCCTCCAATACATTCTGGAAGTAGATGCGTCAAACATGGCAGTAGGAGCAATACTCTCCCAACGACCAACTCACACTTCACCACTTCATCCAGTCGCCTTTTTTTCTAAATCCCTAAGCAGTCCAGAGATAAATTACCCCGTGGGTGAAAAGGAACTGCTTGCTATAAAATTGGCTCTGGAGAATTGGCGACATCTGCTCGAAGGCACCCAATTACCAATACTTATATACACGGACCATAAAAATCTCCAATATCTTCAGACTAACAAAACTCTCTCTCACCGACAGGTACGATGGTCACTATTCTTTCTAAGGTTTAACTTCCTAGTGACCTACACACCTGCAGATAAGAACAAAAAGGCGGATGCACTATCACGACTAACTGAAGAAAACTACTTCGAAATCCCTTCCGTTCCTATAATACCTCACAAACGCATTATTGGAGTTGTCCGTTCCTTGAAGGAAGAGGTTTTGCATGGTATAAGTTTGGATTCACCCCCACCACAACTAAATACTGATGCAGAAGGCTTCCTCTACTACAACGACAAACTTTACATACCACCTACCATACGCACCAAGATCTTGGAATTATCGCATGATGTGCCTATGGCAGGACATATGGGTATGACAAAGACGCTTAATCTGATTACCAGGCAATTCTGGTGGCCTGATATGAAAACATCTATACAAAAATTCGTCTCTTCATGCAATGTCTGTGCCAGGTCCAAAATTGACACTACGAGACCATCCGGTCTACTATGCAGTCTACCAATACCCCAAACTCCATGGGAAGTTGTGTCCTTGGACTTTATAGTGCAATTGCCTCCTTCCAAAGGATTTAATACCATCTTAGTGTCAGTGGACCATCTGACAAAAATGGCACATTTCATTGCTATTCGCAGACTACCTTCGTCCAAACAAACGGCAGAACTCCTGATGAAACATGTCTTTAAGTTACATGGTATCCCAAAAACTCTTCTGTCTGACCGTGGATCACAATTTATTTCCAAGTTCTGGCAAGAACTATGTCACATACTACGGATCGAGCGGAAGCTCACTTCTCCTTACCATCCGCAGACCAACGGACAGACTGAAAGAGTCAACCAATGCATCGAGCAATATTTACGTTGTTACACTTCTTACCAACAGGATGATTGGGTGGATCTTCTCCATCTGGCAGAATTTGCCTACAACAACGCAACCCACAGTACGACCAAGCAGAGTCCGTTCTACAGACCGAGCGGAAGCTCACTTCTCCTTACCATCCGCAGACCAACGGACAGACTGAAAGAGTCAACCAATGCATCGAGCAATATTTACGTTGTTACACTTCTTACCAACAGGATGATTGGGTGGATCTTCTCCATCTGGCAGAATTTGCCTACAACAACGCAACCCACAGTACGACCAAGCAGAGTCCGTTCTACTTGAACTATGGGTTTCATCCCTCTATTCTTCCACCACGCATCCTTCCTTCAAATAACCCAGTAGCCTCAGACTATCTTACCCAAATAAAGGACTCTCTGGGTTTGCTTAATACTACCATTGCACACGCTCATAGTCAACAAAAGAAGTACTATGATCTTCGCAGAAGACCTTCTCCTCAGTACGCTATCGGGGACCTCGTTTGGCTCTCAACAAAAAATTTAAGACTGAAAATCCCTAGCAAAAAGCTTGGACCTCTGTTCTTGGGACCTTTCCCAATCAAGAAACTTATTGGAAAAGCTGCAGTACAGCTTACATTGCCAATAGACCTCAAAATACATCCCATTTTCCATGTGTCGCTACTGAAGCCCCATGTTCCTGACCAAGGAATAAGGCCTACTATCCCACCTCCTCCTCCTGTACAAGTTGAAGGTGGAGAAGAATATGAGATAAAAGAGATTCTGGATTCTCGTATCCACAGAGGAAGACTTCAGTACTTGGTTCGATGGAAGAACTATGGGCCCCAAGACGACACCTGGCTAAACACCTCTGACATACATGCCTCTAGATTAATCCGCAATTTTCATGCCAAGTACCCAGACAAACCAGCTCCAGAGGCCTTCAGGAGACGGCCTTAAGGGGGGGGTACTGTAATGTTCTGGTACCTTTGGGCACCCTAATTACTCTTTCATAAGTGTATGCGCCCCACCATTCTCTTTTGGTAAGGTGCGCATACACCTTTAAGACTGATGCTGTCATCACTGAGCGCCGGACTGGACGGCTATTTAGATCGCCGGCTCTCACTCACATGTGTTCGTTCAAACTGCTTTGTGCCTTGATGCTAACCTGTCTTGAAGCTCTCATGCTTGCAAGCATACCTCGCTGTCGGAACCACGCTGCGCTGATCCCTGTATCCCGCTACCGGATCATCCGCTCTTGCCGAACCTCTCCTCTGCTACATTGCTATTAGTGATAAGTACCCCACAGGGGAAACCTCTATAACCTTCATACTAAAGCTTACACTATCTAGCTCTGCATACTAAGGACTATTACTACATCTGCATTATCTAAGATTGCTAGCTCTTGAGCCTACTACCACCTGTTCTTGCACTGGGTTGATCTCTCCTGTATGTCCACCTGCTACTCTGTCATCTGCTACCATACATGATTGCTAAACCTATCTGCATCCCATCTGCTACTATCTTACTTTCAAGAACATTTCCTTTCAAGTGTCTGTCATCTACCATCTCTACCCAACCTGTCTCTTCAGCCTATCATCACTGTGTTACTATATACATAAGTCACTCTAGGAAACATCTTATTGAGTGTGTGTATTTACTTGCTGAATTGAGATCATCCACACATGATGAGTCATTGGGAGTTGGGATTGGTGTCTCAGCGTTTCTCTACATGACTACTGAAGTGGAATATTTCTGCAGCTGAAAATCCACATCATACATAAAACGCAGGAGCGTTACAATCAGTCTCCAACGCCATCAGGGTTTGGACAGACAATGTAGAGACAGCCTTACGCCAGGACGTCCCCAAGGAGGACATTATCAAAGCTCTTGAGGAGCTAAAGATACCAGTGGACTTTATCGGAGAGGCTGCAATTGATACAATTGGCTGTTCTACAAGATAGATGCTTCATGCAGTGAGGGCTAAAAGGGCCCTCTGGCTAAAGCCTTGGATGGCTGACCTATCATCCAAGCAAAATTGGTGTAGGATACCCTTGGATGGGAAGGCTCTCTTCGGAGAAAAGTTAGACAAGGCGATTTCCAGAGTAACTGGAAGCAAGTCGGGGGTTACTTCCCCAGGACAGGAAAGTCAAAAGGTCCAGGGTGTTTTCCTCGAAGTTCCATCCTTCAGAGTTCAGAGATTACAGACAATAAAGGCAACAGAGGGATAACAGAAGACCCTGGAGAGGCATCCAGGCCTCCTTTCTAAGTTCTCGCAAGACCAAAACGCTCACAGCCCCCCAAGAATCTGCAAAATCTTTTTGGTCTCTCCCAGTCGGAGCCAGACTGCAACCTTTTTATCTGGTTTGGGCTGCCAGTTGCCAAGATCCTTGGGTCCTGTCAACGATTGAGCTAGGCCATCATTGGGAATTCTTTCATTCCCCCCTTCAGGCTTTTCGAAGGACAAGAATTCCAGCCTCCCCAGCAAAGTCTTCAGCCTTATATCAGTTCCTGTCAGAACTCCAGCTTCAGGGAGTGTTCATTCCAGTCCCATCGGCAAAACACTACACAGGCTTCTATTCCCCACGTTTTCTGGTCCGGAAGAAGACAGGTGGATGGAGACCTGTGATAGATCTCAAGAAGCTAAATTGATACATAAGACTCGAAAGCTTCAAAATGGAGTCAGTACAAACAATTATACAAGTGATCCAGCAAGGAGATTGGTTGATATCGCTCGACCTTCAGGATGCCTACCTTCATATCCCAATCCTCCCATCCAATCAAAAGTTCTTGAGATTTGCCGTGGGAAGAATACATTTACAGTTCAAAGCCCTTCCGTTCGGTCTCTGCACCTCTCCTCGTGTGTTTACCAAGGTCCTGATATCTGTTTTCGTACCCCTCTGAGAAAGGGGTTTAGGGGGGTTTCATTATCTGGACGACATCCTTCTATTGCAAACAACCCAGTTCAGCTCAGGTCCCACAGGGAGATTCTTCTTCATACCCTAGAGGAGTGCAGGTGGCTCATAAACCTCAAGAAGAGCCATCTGTCCCCAACCCAACACATGATCTATCTAGGGGCCTTGTTCAGTATCCGGCTGGGATTAGTATCTTTACCCCCCGAGAAGAGAGACATTATCATTCAGAGAAGTTCATCCAGAGTTCGCATCTGACGGCCTCCCAGTGCCTGAGCCTAGTGGGAACGATGTCATCTTGCATTCCCATGGTGCTGTGGGCTCACTGGCACCTAAGGTTCTTCCAAACAGGCTTCCTAGCTCAGTGGAAAAAGCAACACCTTTCTCGGAGGATCAGAGTAACCAGTGTAATGCATAGGAGTCTACACTGGTGGACAAAGAAGGGAAACTTTGAGAATCTCTGTCATCTAGGCTCACTCTCTTGGACCATTGTTACATCAGATGCAAGCGGACACGGTTGGGGGCACCGATTGCGGAGAAACAAGACTCCAGGGAAGATGGTCTTGCTCAACCAAGGGAATAGTATCAAATGTGCTGGAGTTAAGAGTGGCTTTCCTAGCTCTAACATGCTTAACGCCCCTTCTCTAAGGTCACAGAGTTCTTCTCAGGCTGGACAACAGAGCTGCAGTGTCTTACCTGCAGAAACAAGGGGGAACCCAGAGCAGATCCCTTCTTTTGGAAGTGAAACCCATAATGCTTTGGGCAGAGAGGAACCTTCTAGATCTCAGGGCAGTTTACCTCCCAGGCAGGCTGAACACAGTAGCGGACTCACTATCCAGAAGTATTGTGGACAATGAGTGGTGTCTCCATCATCACATTTTTTCTCCAAATCTCCAACCTCTGGTATCCCCCACAGCTGGATATAGTCCAGAGAACTCAAGGCTCCCCAGATTCTTCTCTCATCAACCCCTAACTCAGGCGGAAGCAGTGAATGCCCTGACGTGCCCTTGGAATTTCTCCATGGCATATGCCTTTCCCCTGTGCCCTCTGATTCTAAAGCTCCTCCTTAGGCTCCTCAGAGAGTCAGTGATTCTCCCGTTCTGGCTGAAGAGACCTTGGTTTCCTCTAGCCATACATCTCAGCATCGGGCCCCCTATCAAGATCCCTCCATTTCTGGATCTGCTGTCTCAGAAGGGGCCTATGCCATCCAAATCCCCAGAAGCTGGATCTTCATGTTTGGAGACTGAGAGGCGAAGGTTTCAGTCCTTAGGCTGCTCTCCTGGAGTCATTTCTACTCTCTTGAAGGCCAGAAAACCCGCTAACAACGCAGTCTATTCCAGTATCTGGAGTAAATTTCTAGCATTTGCAGCAGGGCAAGACTTCAACCATATCAGCCCCTCTACTTCCAATATATTGACTTTTCTTCAAACAGGATTGAACTTGGGTTTAGGCTTAAGCTCCCTCAAAGTACAAGTTGCAGTAATCTCTGCAGCAACCAATAAAAGATGGGCAGAAGATCCTTTGGTAATCACTTTCCTCAGAGGAGTACTAAAGATCCGTCCACCCTATAGGCATTATTTTCCTCAGTGGGAACTATCTCTAGTTCTTGAGGTCCTGTCCGGTCATCCCTTTTCCCCTGTGGAGCAGGCGTCTCTATGGAATCTAACACTACAAACAGCCTTCCTTGTAGCCATCACCTCTGGCAAATGAATCCCTGCGCTTCATGCCCTAGGAATATGTGAGGAGCATATCGCCTTTTTTCCAGACAGGGTTGAGCTTCATGCTTCAAGGTTTCATCCCAAAAGTTTCATCTTCCAGCCATCTTCTTGAACCTTGGGCGGTACCGGTTTTTCTGGACCCAGAATCAAATGCCCATCACAATCTAGACATCACTAGAGTTCTTCGGACTTATTTGGAGGCAACAAAACCTTTTAGGATCTTGGAGAGGTTGTCCATCATCCCCTTCAGAAGGAACAAAGGCAAGGAGGCTACCAGCAGGACTCTGTCCTCTTGGATCGTCAAATGAATCCAAAAAACCTACAAGATCAAGGGCTTGGTTCCTCCTTCCCAAGTGAGGGCTCATTCAACCAGGGCGGGTTCAGCTTCTTGGGGGGCAAGGGCTAATGTGTCTTTGGAGATGGTTTGCAGGGCCGCCTCGTGGTCGTCACTCCACACGTTCTTCAGACACTACTGTATCGACCCTGGGTCTCTCACAACCATTGAATTTGGAAGAAGAGCTATTCAATCGGCAATGTCCTTTTTCAATTAAAAATTTACTTATTTGGCATTACCCACCCTTGTTAAGGTAATTATTTATCACTGGTATGCTGCCATGAAAGCACCACGAAAATGGAAAATTGTATAATACTTACCGTAATTTTCCTTTCCTGGTGCTTATCAATGGCAGAATACGCTCCCACCCGAGGTATTCTATATGACAGAGATTGCTGGGACAGGGGGTTAGGCCTAATTTATCCTATTTCCTAGCCCTGAAGGAGGAGTAGAGGCGGAGCTCTATCACTGGTATGCTGCCATGGATAGGCACCAGGAAAGGAAAATTACGGTAAGTATGATATAATTTTCAGTTTTTCTCATTTTGGATAAAGCAAGGAAAGCGTATAACCCCTGTGAGATTTTTTTTTTCGCCATTGGTGTCCCATTGGGGAAATTTCTTTTTACTTTCTGCCTCATAGCCAAACAGTGATAGGAAATCCCTGCACATTGGGGAGTTCCTTCGGGGACTCCCAGGTCACCAAAACAAATGTACCCATGGAAAGTTTTCCCTTCTATTACTTTTTTGAGGACAACCCAAAATGTGGGATTATTGTTTTTACTTTCACTTTCAATGATTATGGTTAACAGTCAACAGCGGCACAAACAGCAATAAAAACCTACAGGTGTTCTAATCAATCCGCACCTTATCCAAACCAAAAAAGGTTTTCCCTTTAGTTATACTTTAAAGTGATTGTAAATGTACCCATGGAAAGTTTTCCCTTCTATTACTTTTTTGAGGACAACCCAAAATGTGGGATTATTGTTTTTACTTTCACTTTCAATGATTATGGTTAACAGTCAACAGCGGCACAAACAGCAATAAAAACCTACAGGTGTTCTAATCAATCCGCACCTTATCCAAACCAAAAAAGGTTTTCCCTTTAGTTATACTTTAAAGTGATTGTAATGCTTCTTACCTGCTCTGTGCAATGCAAACCTCCTCCTCTGGGGTCACCCGCTGGCGATCTTGGCTTCTCCTCCTCCCTGAGTGACTCCATAGCAAGCCTTGCTTTAGGAGCAATCGTGTGGGCTTGATCCCCAGCTGGGCTGTGTTCATCCATAGACATATGCAGCGTGGTTCAAGCCTGCCCCCCCCCCCCCCCATTCTGCTCCCCTTACAATATTTGACTGGCAAAAGTAGGAGCCAAAGGTTCTCACTGTTACCAAGTCTCTTGTGAGAAGTGGGAGAGGGGAAAAGTGCTGCTGCAGATGAGCACAGTGCTGGAACAAGACTGGTAAGTGTTTATGTGGGGGCTTGGAGCAGCGACTTTTGGAAAGTTAATAGAGAGAATGCATTAATGTCAAAAAAATATTTTTGGTTTTATAACCACTTTTACATAGTTACATAGTTGGTAAGGTTGAAAAATTACATCACACAAAAGAAACACAGGGCGCACCGACCTAGTGCATTATCCTAAGACAAATTATTTATTAGAGTAAAAATGTATTATACTCACAAAATGGCTATTGTTAAAAGCTTATCACAAAATCCAGCATAGTTCAATCCATAATTCATCAACTCATGTGACAGATAATGAATATCCAATGGGCTGACGGCTTCTAGGGTTAACCTCTTCTTCAGAGCCAAAAAGAGATTAATCCTCAAAACCCGTCAGCCCATTGGATCTTCATTTTCTGTCACATGAGTTGATGAATTATGGATTGAACTATGCTGGAATTTGTGATGAGCTTTTAACATTTTAACAAAAGCCATTTTGTGAGTATAACACGTTTTACTCTAATAAATACTTTGTCTTAGGATAATGCACTAGGTAGGTGCGCCCTGTGTTTCTTTTGTGTGGTTTCAGTGTTCCAGACTTTCCCAGGCTTTGAGGGCAGCAAGACCATATTTATCCATATAGAGCCTGGATGGAGATCTAGCTTACTCATCTGGAGTGGGCACTTTTTCAACCGCGGGAGATATTGTGTTTGTGGCTGTTTACTTTTCCATGAAAAATGACACCAGTCCATCCAGTTTAACCTGTGGTGTGTGAGTGTGCTTGTGTTTATGTCAATAGTAAATTGTTAATCCCTATAGGTTGTGATCCTTAAGGTGCCCAACAAATTGTTTTTTGGAAACTATTGACCCTCCTTGCTGACACCACGGCTTGTGGAAGAAAATTCCACATCTTTACACAGTTTAAGGTAAACCGCTTCTCTTCCAATTTCAGAGAATGGCCATATGTCTTTTTAAATTCCCTTTCACTGAAGAGTTTTTTCCCTTATGCTAGGGTCACCAGTACGGTATTTGTACATCACTATCATAGCCCTTCTCAAGTGTCTCCTCTTCAGAGAGAATAAGTTCAATGCTTGTAATCTTTCCCCATAGCTGAGATCCTCTAGTCCATTTATTAGCTTTGTTGCTTTTCTTTGGACTCTCTTCAGTTCCAGGACATCCTTCCTGAGTACCGGTGCCTAGAACCGGATGGCATACTCGAGATGCGGCTGGACCAGAGTCTTGTAGAGTGGGAAAATGATCATTCTATCTCTGGAGTGAATCCCCTTTTTAATCCATGGCAATATTCTGTTGGCATTGCAAGCCATTGCTGAGCCTGTCATCAACTAGGACCCCCAAGTCCTTTTTAGATCCTAGATTTACCCAGTGGTTTTACCCCTAGTGAGTAACTTTTTTTGTATTTTTAGCACCCAAATCCAATACTTTACATTTTTCAATATAAAACATCATTTGTCATGTAGTTATCCACCCCATTATTTCATTTTTGGTCTTCTGGTAAGGTTTCCACATCCTGCTCAGAAGTTATTGCCCTTTTTAACTTTGTATCATCTGCAAATATTGAGATTGAGCTATTTATCCCATCCTCTATATCGTTAATGAATAAATTAAATAGAATTGGTCCCAGAACAGATCCTTGGGGGACCCCACTTACCACACCTGACCAATAGGAGTATTTGCTATTTATCACCACCCTTTGGACCTGCCCATGTAGCCAGTTTTCAATTCAGGTACTTACCCAATGGTCCATGCCGACAAACCCAAGTTTGTAAAGTAAATATTTGTTGGGAACTGTTTAAAATACCTTTGCAAAATCCAGGTACATCACATCAACAGGCCTCCCTTTACCTAGCTGGCAGCTCAATTCTTCATAGAATGTTAATAGATTGGTCTGGCAAGAATGATTCTTCATAAATCCATGCTGATTACTACTAATGATAATGTTTTCATTACTAAAATCTTGGATATAGTCCCTTATCACCCCCTCCAAAAGCTTGATGTTAGGCTAACTGGCCTGTAGTTCCCAGGGATATATTTTGGCCATTTTTTAAATATTGGTACCACGTTGACTATTTCTCCAATCAGCTGGTACCATTCCAGTCAGTAAACTGTCCATAAAAATTAGGAACAATGGTTTAGCTATCACCTGACTGAGTTCCTTAAGGACCCTCGGGTGTAAGCCATCCAGTCCTGGTGACTTATTTATGTTAGGTTTTTCAAGTCTACATCTGATACTTTCTTCTGTTAGCCATGATGGTGCATTCTTTGACGTGTTAATAACATTAGTCTTGGTTACATTACCCTCCCCCCTCCCCGTTTCCTTTTGTGAAAACTGAGGAGAAGAATGCATTTAAAACCTTTGCCTTCTCTTTGTCTTTTGTAACCAAATTCCCTTCATCATCATTTATGGGGCCAAAATGTTCTGGCCTCACTTTCTTACTGTTTATATATTTAAAGAATGTCTTGTTTTTTTTTTGTTTTTTTTTACTCTCCTCAGCTATGTGCCATTTGTTGTCTATTTTAGCTGCCCTGATTGCGCTCTTATATGAAACCAAAATCAAGAACATGGGGACATGACCTCAAACTAACTGAAGGGACATTCAAAACTAATCTTAGAAAGTATTATTTTACTGAAAGGGTAGTTGATGCTTGGAATAAACTTTCAGCAGAGGTACAGTCAACAGTAAATTGCTTCAAACACTTGGAACAAACATAGATCTATAGTCAGACAACAAAGTTAATGAAAAAAAACCAAAACAATAAAAAAAAGCCTAATGTGTTACTGAAACCACAACAGTAAAGTCAGTGTGCATAATATTCAGTGAAGCATGCTTGTTATACTCACTGTGGAACCTAAGAGGTTAATACTGCACATTGTGTAAAAAGGCTGTTTGATCTTCTCTGATCCTCCCTTCTTCCATAATTCCTAATCCATATCTTAAAGGTATAGAGCCTTGGGGGCACTTTGCACATGCTCGGTTTGGTGTGTATTGCTAGAGAGTTTTTTTTTTTTTTCTTGGGTGGGTGCAAGTGATCAGCACAGGGCCAATCAGCACTGTCCAGACAGAGGGTCAGGGATCATGTAGCCTCATAGAACAGTTAGAGGAGAATGAAAACTTCTCCTACAAGTTTTAACCAGTGCTCGGCCAGACACTGATAGAAGTCACAAGATTGCTATATACTGCTGATGAGAAAAGGTATTTAGCAGTTTATATTTACTAAAATAATTGCATTTTCGTATACTGTGGGAGACCAGATATAGTGAATGCAGGGTCCTGGGTTTGGTAACACTTTAACCATACATTTACTGAACATACCAAAATGTAAACATAACAAAGAAGAGTTCCTGAATAGTAGAAGAAAAGACAAAAGTGTCAAGTGCCATGTAATATATTTCACACAAAATTTACACAAAGTTTATAAAAGGTGCACCTTGCCTTATCCCCAACCCCAACACAAGAATGCACTACAGAAAGAATTCTGTGATGAGTAGTGGGCATGCCCATATACCGATTTTAGAAAGAAGGAAGTACACCTCACATTAAACCCTAATAAAAAATAAAAATAAAAAAACAACATAGGAAGGACAATTTTGCAGGGTATCTTTCAGAACATTTTGCAGGTAGAAAGAAGAATGGATTCTGCCAGGTACCTGTAAATCAAGAGGTTCGAAAAAAGGAAAGCTGTAATTCACATTGACCGTGGACACGGCACATAACTGTCCTCAACTAACTGTGGTTGACCAACACTAACTGGTTAATATTGCTCCAAGCACCTCAACCAACCTTGGCGGGAAGGTAAGGGCATGCTGAGGAAATTCTGGCTTGGTAGGGAGGAGCACAGCAGTTTTAGAATCGAATAAATTATAGTAGATAATGGCAAGCATAGGATTCTTAAGCAATAGAGAGGCTGTAAGAAAGTGTGGTGGCCTCAGGAACAGTGAAGCAACATTGAATGCCTTATTTTCAAGCTAGTACCTAACAAGACTGGTTAATTGAAATGATGCAAGGTACTGTGTGTACTCTGACTACAGGTGCTCTATCTCCGTGTTTTCTATCTGTTGTAGGTGCTCATTTACTCTAGCTGAAAGTGCTGTGACTGTATGTGCTTTGTCTGTGTAAACTGTTTATGTATTTAGTTTTCATTGGTCTATGTTCAGCTGGTTCACTTATCTCTAAATTATATTTTTCTTTTTTAACAAATGCTGACCTCATGGTTATGTTTAATTTTGCTGATATGCTAGCACATTAACAGCAATTGCTGTTCTGTGTTAACTTCCCATTCACAGGTTTTACATCTCGGAAATGCTAGGTAAAATGTGAAACGAAGTGATCTGATGCAAGAATATGTTAAAGTTACCACATTTGATCAGTAGAATTCAAGCCAAGCTAAAAAAAAAAAAAAGAAAATGTGTCAACTACTCAGGTTCAAATACAGTAAAGCCTTGGATTGCGAGCATAATTAGTTCCGGAAACATGCTTGTAATCCAAAGCACTCTTGGATCAAAGCGAATTTCCCCATAAGAAATAATGGAAACTCAGATGATTCCACAACTATTTATTTATAAGTCCTTCAGTTTATAGTCCATATAAAAAGATTATAGCATTGCGATAGGTTATGTAACCATAAAATGTCCATCCACAAATAACCGCTTACACAAGGGGATTAGAAGCAAAATCCAGCAGGAGCTACAGAGTATCAAAGAGAAGAGCGGCGCCTCTAAGTGTAGCAATATGGTTCCATTTAATGAAGGTACAACATTTAGCAACTCACATGGTTGATGAATAAAACAGGCACATCTAAGTATGCAGGCATCCGGGGTAAAGCTGTCCGCATAGACTATCTTCTGAACCGCCGACTGCCAGTCTGTAATCCTGACCGGGAAGACCACCCTGCAGTAAAGCAATCTGAAAGCGAGGGGCAGCATGGAAGGGATGACGTACATGGCGGTGCGGAGGATGGTCTATGTGGACAGCTTTAGCCGGGATGTCTGCATCCTTAGATGTGCCTGTTCCAATCATCAACCATGTGAGTTGCTAAATGTTGTACCTTCATTAAATGTAACAATATTGCTACACTTAAAAGGCGCCTCTCTTCTCTTTTAAACTCAGCTGTTACTTGAGGCTACTTGTATATCAAGACATCGCTTGTATATCAAGTCAAAATTTATTTGAAAATTTTGCTTGTCTTGCAAAGCACTCTTAAAGCAAGTTACTCTCAAACCAAGGTTTTACTGTAATTCAAATGTGACACCGATGCACCTGTCTTATGCTTCTATAGTGCATTCTAATTATCATCAAATAATACTCCAAACCTGATCTATATCTATAGTGATTTGGACTGGGTAATGTGTTAGGAACGAAAGGATGCCACATCTTTGAAAGAAATGAAAATGATCAACCTGCAGAGGGAGGTGAAAAAATGATGCAGCAGGCTAGTCCAGTTTGCTGAAATCTAATTGCAGTGCATGAAAAGGGTACTCAGTAGTTTGTATGGCACCCACATGCTTGTATGCATGCCTGACAATGTTGGGGCATGCTCCCAATGAGATGACAGATGGTGTCCTGGGGTATTTCCTCCCACCTCTGGACTGAGCTCCTGAACAGACTAAGGTGCAACCTGCCAGTGTCGGATGGACCAAAAACATAATGTCCCTGAGGTGTTCTATTGGATTTAGGTTAGGAGAGCATGGGGGCCATTCAATGGTATCAATTCCTTCATCCTCCAGGAACTGGCTGCATACCAGTTGAGGCTGGGTATGGTTGTGCATAAGGAGGAACCAAGAACCCTCTGCACCAGCGTAGGGTCTGACAATGGTTCCAAGGAGTTCATCCTGATACCTAATGGCAGTCAGGGTGCCATTGTCTAGCCTGTAGAGGTCTGTGTGTCCCTCCATGGATATGCCTCCCCAGACCATCACTGATCCACCACCAAACCGGTCATGCTAAACGATGTAACTGACAGCATAATGTTCTCCACGGCTTCTCCAGACTCTTTACATCTGTCACATGTGCTCAGGGTGAACCTGCTGTCATCTGTGAAAAGCACAGGGTGCCAGTGGTGGACCTGCCAATTTTGGTGTTCAATGGCAAATGCCAATCAAGCTCCATTGTGTGGGCCAGTGAGCACAGGGCCCACTAGAGGACATCAGGACCTCAGGCCACCCTCATAAAATCTGTTTCTGATTGTTTGGTCAGAGCCATTCACACCAGTGTCCTGTTGGATGTCATTTTGTAGGGCTCTGGTAGAGCTTATCCTGTTCCTCCTTGCATAGGGGAAAGTTACCAGTCCTGCTGATGGGTTAAGGACCTTCTATGGCCCTGTCCAGCTCTCCTAGAGTAACTGCCTGTCTCCTGGAATCTCCTCCATGCTCTTGAGACTGTGCTGGGAGACACAGAAAATCCTCTGGCAATGGCATGTATTGATGTGCCATCCTGGAGGAGTTGGACTGCCTGTGCAATCTCTTTAGGGTCAAGTTATCGGTTCATGCTACCAGTAGTGACACTGACCCTAGCCAAATGCAAAACTAATGAAAAAATCAGAAAAGGTGAGTAGGGAAATAAAAATGTCAGTGGCCTCTACCTGTAAAACCATTCCTGTTTGGAGGTTTTCTCATTGTTGTCCATCTACTGCACCTGTTGTTAATTTCATTAACACCACAGCAGCTGAAACTGATTAACAACCCCCTCTGCCACTTAACTGGCCAGATCAATATTCCAGGAGTTTAATTGACTGCTATACTCTGATTAAAAAGTGTTCCGTTAATTTTTGTGAGCAGTGTATAATACGCATTAACCACCTTATCATGCAATGATACTACAATGTTCATCAAACAATATAAAATTTAAATAAAAGTTCTCAGTGTCCAAATACATTAAATACATTTTTCTTATCTTCCACCTCTGGTGATCCAACAACATCAAATGCGCTGTGAATCCCACCACTGTTCACCTAATCGCTCACGTTTTATTGTGGACCTGTACAATGTCAGGTCAGATAACACCTTTCCCACTCTGGGCTTGTTGTAAATCCCGCTTGGTTATGTTCAAACTTCAATTTTCTCCTCCAATCTCCTCTTTAAATACTAGACACCACATCCAGTATAGATAGGTGCATGGCTCTTTAGAAGGTCCTAATTCCTTCCTGCATTGGACTCATAAAGCACAAGGGATCCTCATAGTGCAGCAAGCTTCTAAAATAGATTGTTTTAAAAATAAAATACACTTACATCAAATAAAACCTAAATGGCTTGAAACGCGACTCCCGCGTCACTTTCAGGTTCGGCTATCAGTCACCCGACTCTGCACAAAAGGACAGACAGACGAAACCAGAAGTGATGCAGGAGCTGTTTTTTGGTCTAGTTGGGTAGCTGTAGTTTGGGGAGAAACGGTTATGGTGTATTTAGGCATTTATACCAAATCCTGTTGAAAATGACTGAGACCAGCAGTAAATCTTTTGTCTTATAGCAAAAATTGCAAATTGCTTTACTTGACTTTCACTTGCTCTGTAACACTTTTATAAAATTTATGTTCGGAACTGAAATACTCTCAAATGCTTTTCAAAGCTGGCATCAAATTAAATTTCTACAGAGTACCTCTGTAAGTTCTATAGCGCCAAATTAATTTGACACTTACAATACAGCTTTGGGAATCCACTTACAGACATTCTTTAGTTCAGCACTCAATTTCCAACTTTTTAACCCTGTCAATTTTTTCCCTCCTAATAATTGTTATATTTATTACTCTGTATGTAAAAATATTCTTGTTCATGTATTTTTGTCATACACTGACATCCATACAATCAACTGTGTGTGTAATTCATAACTCTACCCTATTCCACTGAACCCTCCATCTCTCTATCTGTTATTTTACTCTGGCTCTCTTGTGCATACTCTTGCTCTTCCCTGATACATGATAACCCTTGATACATGATAACCCATGATAACCCACTTTTTATTTGTTTTGCTATTTAGTCTAATTGCTGGCCTAACCTGTGCACTTCAAATTGTATTGCACAGTATGCACAGTCCTTTAGGGGTCATTTCACCCAGAAATGAAATGTTAGCTATAAGTGAAGCCTAATAGGCAAAGTGGAATCATGGCTTCTTACATGTAGATGCTCTCACTCCCTGGTGTTTTACTTACAGTTTTGCTCCAATTTATATTTGGTTTACAGCAAAATAGTGAACTAATTGTTCATTTTGCTAGTGATGCTCTGAGTGTTGATAATGATACTTTCTGATAAATTTCTGATAAATTTATTGATAAAGTTTAACTCAGTGTAGATCTACCGCCATCTCCAAAGCATGTCATAAAATATAGGGAATCTCTTTTTATTTCACCTTCTCCTGCGTCCCTGTTTCATATAGGATGCCATACTGTTTTTAGCTCTGCATAAATATTTATAATTTGGACAATTTATATAAGTATAGCAGGGAACTTTCCAAAATTGCCACAGATTGGGATGGAGTGAGGGGCAGGGCCAATAGCAGTCCATAGTGCACCACTACCAAACATAGAGCTAACAGTTCTGTGGTTTGATAGGCTAGAGAGGCCTGCAAGGAATTACATTTTAGTAGTATGGTCCTAAAAACAAACATCATAGTCAATAAAGACATTCCTGACAATACCTTGGTTATAACCAAGCAATTGTTGGAATACAAGGGTAGCAAGGGCATTTGTGATAATACACAGTCCCTCTCATTGTCTCTTACCCTTTGTTTCTTGAGTCACATGTGCACATTTGTGGGGTTTCATAGCAATATTACCTTATTTTACTATACTGTTCCTTCGGAACTTACAGTCTCATAGTCTTACCAGGAGCATCATTTTAGCAATACACCAGCTTCCTATTGGGTTTGGCGTACACAGATGTATGACGTTGCCAAGCTTGAGGTACTGTTTGCTGGGTAGCAGACAGAACCTTATTTACACTTTTGCCTACCCTAGGCCAGCTACCCTTTGTGTCCCCTGTGCCCCCCACCCTCATAAAAACACACTACTATCCACTGCACTGGACACTGCTACCCTCCTAATTGATAGTGCCAATACTAAAGAAAAGTGCATTAAAGCCATGGGAAAGTAAAGTTAACTCATTAAAGAAATGTGTTCTGGGTCTACCACTGAAGCTGTCACTGCATAGCTTTATCCTTACAAAATTGCTAGTCAACTGGCTTGCTCAACACAAATTTTTATTCAATTACCTATAATGTATATAAAGGTTTATTTTTAAACTTCTGAACGAGGAGTGTAGCATCCCTCTAGGTAAGTTGCTAGGATGATAGGTAAAGTTAATTTTCTTTGGCTCCTCTGTAATCATTGGAACAGCTATTGATTTTTATGAGCTGTTCTAGATCTCAGAAGCTGCAGGTTTGATGGTTTCCCCCTGCATTCTGGGTGCCTTCAAAACATAGAGGGTTGGGAGAATCTAATGGGCAGCTTGAATATGTATTGTGCTGCAGCCAATCCCTGGGGAGGCGGGCCCATTAGGTGTCTGTGGGGAACATAAATAGTCTGGTGTCTGGAGCAGCTGGGTTCCTGTTCTGCTGGAGAAGCCCTAGGGGTTGCTGCCTCTTTGAGGCAGTTCTGCTGGAGTCTACTGATATTCATCAAGGTCCCAGCTATAGCAGAGCTGGGGGGCCTATTGATATTTACCTTGGAGCTAACCCAGCAGTTTCACTTAAGGATCTGTTCTGGAGAACTCACTGAAAAGTGCCTGGTGGAGGCTGAATGGTGTATTGCTGCCCTGGGACATTGTGAGTACTGACCAGAGCTCAGGATCCTAGTGCAGGTATACTTTTTGGGTGAAAGTAGTGATCTCTGAGACAGTTCTTACAGAGTCTCAGGTCTGGCCTTCCCTCTTGTTTCTGGCTTAAGGATTGTTAAAAAAAGTTTAAACTAGTGAATTGTGTCCTCCTGTTACAAGTCACCATTTTTGGAGTATCCCATACCACGGCAAACCCTCTCCTATTGCAAGTTCTCCAAGCAATAAATCCTAAAAAGACATTCAATTGGTTAATGGAGTCAGAGTGAACGGATTGTTGCCTGTGTGATTGGTAGCCTCTGCACTGTTTGGGAAAGAATCTGGTAAAATCCTCCTATGGGGGTGGTACTACAGGACGAAGGGTGAAAACTACTTGTCAAATTTTTATAGCTGCTGGAGCCCACACCTGAGGGGATTCACCCCACCTGGTGACCATAATCACTGAGCTAGAAACTCAAGGAAAATCCAAAATTTTACAGCAAGAGGTGAGGGGAAATCTTCTAATGCAGAGTTTTAACCCTTTCATGCTCTTTCCAAAACTAAAAAAAGTCTATACATACACTTTAATTACTTCCTTAGTGCTGACCTAAAATAACAGAGGAATGAGTGAATATATAACTATCAATGAGCAACAACACATCATCTGCTGAATGATACACATTGAGCTTAATTATGTAGAGGTTAAGATTACTGAACATCTCTATCGTTGTTTTTCTGAGTGTAATGACATGACATGCAGGGATGTACTATCTCTACCCATGTAATTTGTTATTACACTGAAATCACTGATGTAAAAGGCCCTCTTGGTCCTTTACTGAACAAAAAGTTGATTCTTACATAGGTAATTACTTTATCATTCAGTACTCATAGATATTTAAACATTTAATTATTTATCTAACTTATTGCTAACCCAAGTTCAAGATCTTGACCATCATTAACCCTTCAAGAGAGCTTAATCCTCAAGATCTGCTTTTCTATGTCAGTGGAACTGACCTACCTTGAAACATCTAGGCATCCACCGGACTACCACTGCTGGACAAGATTTTGTTCAACCAAAAAAGCTTAGATTGCTTCACTTTGTTTGAGTGGACTGAATAATTATTATCAAAATTAATATATATATTTTGTTATATACACTATATATTTTCCTGTTCTACATGCTAAACACAGATAGCAAGTAATTGAGCTACACGTTTGAAAATGACTTGTCAGGCTTCACAGGTTTCTTGCACAATCTCATGAAGTCCACATTGCATGACTCCAGATTAACTTTCTTTGCAAACATTCTGCAAGTCTGCTGCAAGTCCTGGTTCAGTTATGTTGTGCAATAGTCATACCACCACAGGGGTCACAGTGACTTGCAGAGCTCTTGCTGTAGACTTACCCCCACAACTTTGCTCTTGCTAGAGACTTGCCATGTATATTTGCTACAAATTGTAAAAGTGACAACTAGAACTTATGCTTCAAGTGCTTTGCAGGTATACAATGTGCCAGTGAAAATATGCATCCAGTTAACAAGACTTTCAGTACAGTTCAACACTGCCACAAAATTGTGTCAGGTTATCCTTGCTATCTTGGATGTTACCAGTACCCCTGTCCAGAGCTTTTTCATAACATTTTAATTTATTAATCATGTTTTTCTTCCAATATGGACAACTAGATTCAAAAGTTCTATTTTGATGAGGACTAAGCTCCTAGGTTGCCTAGGATTGACCCATTTTAGAAGATACTTTGAAGAAGTAATCCTAACCAGACTTCTAGACTTCTTTTTTTTTCTTTTTTTTCTCTTTTTGTAGTCCCTAAAAGTAAAATTTTAAAAGCATTTTAATTAAGTTCTAACTTGTCAAGGTCTTACCTTGCCCTCCTGTTGGCAGCCATCTTGGACATGTGCACACTGCTGTCTCTTATAAACTCTGTTTGCATCATCACTTGCCTGCTGCCTGGGCATCGCTCAGTGATGATGTATCACCTAAGGGCTTGCAGGCCTTGCCCTTGTGTTTGTGCTCTAAGGTGCATCACTGCTAGCAGCCTTCTGTTATTTGTGTTTCTCCTTGCATGACCTGGCTTGACTGACGACTTTCCTGGCTCTCGATTCTGCATCTGCAGATAACCCCACATTGGCAGACAATCTGGCATCGGCAGACTATCCGCTACTGGACTTGACCCCGGCTTGGATGACTATCTGCTTCTAGACTCGATCCTGGCTTGGATGACTACCTGTTTCTGGACTTGACCCCAGCTGTTCCTGATTTGGCTCCTCACTCTTGCTGTGCGTATTGTTGTTGCCCTAATAAGCTGCTTTATTTTGCTTGCATCTTCCTGTGGTCTGTTTTTCTGGCACCCTGACAGTACACAAAGGCCATGAATCCTGACGATGCAGGTGCTCCTACACTTCTCATGCTGGTTACCAGGCTTGATCAAAAAGATCACCTTTTGGGTCACTTAGCTCAGGCACTGCAGACATTGCTTGAACGCACAGCACACCTTGCTCCTGGTGTTGCTAGGCCGGTGGAGCCGCTTCTGCCCCTGCAGCTTGAGTCGCTGTTACCAGAGGGATGACTGGTTCAGTCCCCCTCCCGCAGCACTATGGGTGTGAACAAAGTCAGTGTCGTGGCTTCCTAAACCAAGTGGGCATTTATTTTGAGATGGTTCCTCAGGCATTTCCCTCTGACATGTCCAAGGTAGGTTTCCTTATCTCATTGCTCTCGGACAAGGCCTTGGACTGGCAAATCCCTTATGGGAGAACGATAATCCTGTGATACTCGATTACCCAAGTTTTGTTGCCTCCTTTCGTAGGGTATTTGATGTGCCTGCTGGCTCTGCCTCTGCTGCTAAGCTGCTCCTGTCCATTCAACAGGGTATACGAACCGTTGCTGAGTATTCCATCAAATTTTGTACCCTGGCAGCAGAGGTGGGCTAGAATAATGAGGCTCTGGTGGCTGTCTTCTCTCATGGTCTCTCTGATGCATTGAAGGATGAGATTGCAGCCAAGGATCTCACTGACGAGCTCAAGGCTCTCATATCTTTCCTGATTTTGATCGACACCAGGCTTGGGTAGAGACCATAGTTTAAGGAGCACCTCCTACCAGATTGGCTCCTACGTTTTCTTCCCCACCCATTCCTCCCTCATCTCCCACGCCTCCTGGAGATGATATGTGTGGCTGTGAACCCATGCAGCTGGGGTTCACTCGCCTTTCCGATGCTGAGCGGGCCGTTAGGAGGAGGGAGAGCCGATGCCTGTATTGCGTCCTTGGTGGGAATTTCCTGAAATCTTGTCCTACCCGTCCAGGAAACCCTTGCACCTAAGGTCCTATCGGGGGAAGATCATAGGTGGAATTTCATCAAGCCTGGTTTCCCGTAAGGATAAACCACTAATCTCCTGGGCTGCTGGTTCGGTGGCGATTGATGGCAGACCCCTGCAACCGGCACAGGTTACCCACGAGACTGTTCTGGTTGACATGACGATAGAGGCTGTTAACAGGGAGCCAACCTGTTTCCAGATGATATTGTCCCCACACTACTCTGTTGTTTTGGGGTACCCTTGGCTTCAGAAACACAATCCGACCTTTGATTGGCAGTCTGTCGAATGTTAGTCTCCACAGTGTGGCGCTGTTTGTATCCATGGGCCTGTTAAGGTATTTTGTACCTCCTCGGATTCAGTATTGCCTACTGAATATCATGAGTATCAAGATGTATTCGACAAGGTGCGTGCTGGTACTCTTCCTCCTCATCGTCTGTACGATTGTGCCATACACTTGCAACCTGGAGCCATTTACCCTGGCAGGGTTTATCTTCTCTCGGTTGTGGAGAATAAGGCCATGGATGAGTACATGGCGGATGCGCTTGCCTGGGGGCACATTCGCAAGTCCACTTCTCCAGCGTAAAGAAGAAGGGGGGGGTGAGTTGAGACCTTGCATTGATTATAGGGACCTCAATCCCATCACGGTCAAAAATGCATACCCAATTCTGTTGATAACTGAATTGTTCGACCGCCTCAAGGGAGCAACGACCTAAGGGCTGCATATAACCTCCTAAGGATCAAGGAGGGCAATGAGTGGAAGACCATGTTTAATGCCAGAACCGGTCATTATGAATATCTAGTGATGCCCTTTGGCTTGTGCGATGTGCCCCCTGTCTTCCAGGAGTACATCAATGATGTTTTTCATGATATGTTGCAGCAATACGTGGTAGTCTATTTGGACGATATCTTGATTTACTCGGACTCCATTGAATAAGGCGGACCACACCATACCCCCTCCCCCCCACCACACCAGCTCCAGTCCGCACTGTTCTACCCTCCCCCCCCCAGTCGTCCCACTCACCCTGGGCAGGCGGCAGCAGCGGTGGCTTCCCCCTCAGTTTCTTCCCTCCTCCTCCTCTACTCCTTGGCCAATAGCATGGCTTTTCTTTGATAGGGCCCACTGTGAAACTGAACTCTCATAGGGACTTGGCCTGGAACCATGGTGTGCAAGGACTCGCAAAGCATGTGCGATGGATCCTCTTTTTGCCTTTGAGCAGAACATGTGTGAGAAAATCAGCACTCAACACTATTCCCCTTCACTGTAGTCAGTGCTAGGACAGGTGTCACTGGCAGGTGAAAGGATATTACCTTTCTGTATGTTGGGCCCCAGTGATATAGTTTGGCCTTTGGCAATGGGGGGGCATGGAAGCCACATAAGTAACAGTACAACACAACCAGTATGCAGTTTCCCAATGCTTACATGTTCCTACAACTACTCTCTCATAAACTGAATGTCATTGAATGTAATTGAACAAAACTATTGCATTCCAATCCACCTTGGCCAGATCTGTTTAAACTATCTGGAGAGGCTGTGGCATGTCTGGCTAATTCCACCATCTTGCTGTCTCATTATCCATTAGAAGAATACTCTAGGGTTTTCAGGTCTAGGCAACTGATGGCATACATCCCAGAAGTCTTCAGGCGGAGAGGAGGGGTTTTCTCAGCTAAGCACACCCTCCTGCATGCATGCCTGAGCTAAGGGAACATAGATTCCAGGAAGTAAATGTTACATGACTCATCTGCCATTACTCAAGATGGCCATTGTCAGAAATTCCAGGGGGGTGTTTTTTAAAGTGATTTCTCAGCAATATAACACATGGAGACATGGGTGGATGGGTGAGTTTTCTTAGAATATTAAAAATTAATTAAATAGTGTTTTTGGTGCTCAGATGCAGTATAGTTCTGCTTTAAGAAAATTATTGTACTTTGGTAGAGCTGTCCATGGATCTATGGAAGCTGTTGTTTGACAGCACTGATCAACCTCAAATTTGAAATAAAGACCTTTTACTCCCTTTTTTGCCAAATGCTGTTAATGGACTACCACAACAAGTTCTCCATCCGAAAGTCGCTCATCCATGTCTTTATTGACCTTGTTTGTGCACTAGTGTGCAGTCATGTTGGAACGGGAAGGGGCCATCCCCAAACTGTTCCCACAAAATTGGGAGCGTGAAATTGTCCAAAATGTCTTTCTATGGTGACGCCTTAAGAGTTCCCTTCACTGGAACTAAGGGGCAAAGCCCAAACCCCCAAAAAACAACCCCACACCACAGTCATCCCTCCACCACATGATTTGGACCAGTGCACAAAGCAAGGTCCAAAAAGACATGGATGAGCCCATTTGGGGTGGAGGAACTTGATTGACCTCAACCTGATAGAAAACCTTTGGGATGAATTAGAGCGGAGACTGCAAGCCAGGCCTTCTCATTAGTGCCTAACCTCACAAATGCACTTCTGGAAGAAGACACACTCCTAAACCTTGTGGACAGCCTTCCCAGATGAGTCAAAGCTGTTATAGCTGCAATGGGTGGGCCAACTCAATATTGAGCCCTACAGACTAAGACTGGGATGCCATTAAGGTTCATGTGCAGGTAAAGGCAGGCGTCTCAATAATTTTCACAATATGGTATGTGTTTGTGTGTGTGTGTGTGTCTGTGTTTATGTATATATATATATATATATATATATATATATATTTCTGCTGGGGTATAGTTGAAAAAATAAAAGACAATCGCGTATCTATACTTTTCACATAGGACACAGGGATTGCATTCCCCCTGTATTTATTATAGTATAATGCAAAGTAAGTTATACATGTTTAAGCAATGCTCAAAGCATAAAGAATCACTGTGCTTAGGTGAAAAATACTAAAAAGCCGCCAGCATGGAAAATGTGTAATACCACATTTAAAATAATGTAAAAAGACAATGCAGTGCTAAAACAGATAAAATAATATGATACATATGTAAAATCGATAAATCAAATTAACCACACGTGCTAATATGGACTTATTATCACATGCACTGTCTTTTTTACAGTATTTCAAGCGTTTGTTGTTACCCCAACACTTCATATTTCTGATATGTGCCTGCTGCACCATGTATTTGTATGAGAAACTATCCTGTTCTTTTTGTATTGCTTTCTCTGTGTGAAATCCCTGGTGTTCCTGCTAGTCTCCTTGCTTTCCTAATAAAAATTGACCACACTAAGCATGAGAGCACAGCATGGTCAGTTCTCTATTTATGCTGGGAACTCAGTGTACTCTCCTCTAATGATAAGACTTGTCCTGACACGCCACTGCTGCACATCGATTCACTGGGAAGCTCAGTGTGCTGATGCTGCTTCTGCCCCCCCCCCCCCCCCCCAGCTCTAATGAAGCTGAGAAAAGAGGGAACTTGATAACTTATGAAAAAGGGAATAAAGGTATTAAGTGCCGGTTCACACTTGTGTGGCTGCGGAGATCGCATGTAATTCGGAGCGCACTGCTCCTTCATTACATGCGATCTCATGTGCGGTGCGAATTTCAGCCATACACTTTGTATGGCTGAATTCGTACAGCATCCGCACCAAAGACGCACAGGAGGCATTTTTTGAGCCGCATCAAAATCGGAACGCACAGTTGTTCACACTTGTGCGATCGGATTCTGTGCGTACTTGCAGATCGCACTGTGATATGCAATCAAACTGGGGGTGTCGTTAACTTTTAATTGACACCCCCTGTGTATCATATATGGCAGTGTGAACTGCCAGATGTGCGGATGCGATGCGGGAACAAGCTGCATATTCGCAGCGTTCCCGCATCGCACAAGTGTGAACCGAGCCTTACAAGGTTTTTTCTATATCTATACAAAAATATTTTGCATTTCATTTATATTTTAAACGGAATGGGTTGTTCTACAAGGTGATTGTTTACAATCCCTTTAAGCAATACAGTTAACAAGTACAGTAACTAAGATATAGTAAAGTAAAGATATACTTTTCATTGAAGCTTTTTTAACATCTCCTTTTTTCATTACAGTTTGATTGCTAATATTGTTACAGAGGATACATTGTATTAGGTTATTTTTTTCTTAAATGCAGTCATATGAGTACTGCTCTGTTCTTATTTGTTTGCAGTTCAAAGACACTTTGTTGCATGGGTTCTAGGAAAACAAGTATGATACCGGCATCATATGAGAATGCATGTGACATTCTTTGCTGTGAATTCTCTACTTGTGAAATAAAAAAATATGATTTAAATTCTTATGTATTATCCACCACATACAGTACAGGGAAATACAGGGGCTGCTATTGCTAACCTCCTTATAAAAGTGATAGTTCTACCCTTGCTGTTCAAAATTTTAGAGTATATATAAATTCTAAATCTGTTTCTCAGTACCTTTAGCACTGCCTCTCACTGTATACAATTTTCTTAAGCAAGCCATTTTTTTTAAAATATGTTGCAAACCTTCTTGCTTGGAGAGCACTTAATGCTGCAGGCTGACATTGTTAAGGCACTGTCTCACAGTTATCATCAGTATTGTCAGTCTGCCATGCAAGCTCCTTCAGTTTGCTGTTGTACAGCTTAAAGCCCCGTACACACGCACCGATTGTTGGCCGTGAATTTTCGGCCAACGTCCGATCGGCCGATTGTCGGCTTGTTAGTATGATGCTTCCGACGACCGACTGCGACTTTTCGGCCGAACAAAATCTGGTGTGCATGCTATAAAATTTTTGTTGGCCGTCAGCAGAACGGCCGGTTGTTCGTCAGTCAGTACAGATTTCGGCAGACAAAAATCAGATGAGCAAGACTGGGCATGCTCAGAGAAGAAAAAACACACGGAAAGTTAACCAGCACATGGCATCACTTCTGAAGTTGGTTTTTATTGGCCGATAAAATACATGTGCAGTCTAGATCACATTTCAACCAACACAACAACACTGGACAAAAGACGGCCGATCGGTCGGCCAACAATTGGTGCGTGTGTACGAGGCTTAAATCAGGGATCCTCAAACTACGGCTCTCCAGCTGTTGCAGAACTACACATCCCATGAGGCATTGTAAAACTCTGACATTCACAGACATGACTAGGCATGATGGGAATTGTAGTTCCTGAACAGCTGGAGGGCCATAGTTTGAAGACCCTTTGCCTAAATGAAAGATCTGACAGCCATGAACCCAGAAGAGCTCAGAGCAGAGAACTTCTAGGTTAGGTTACTGCAAAGGGGATCAAAGGGATCCCTTCCAGTTTACCATCCTGAGATGGTTTTTGTAATCCCTAGCTACGCTGCTTTCATTTGGAGCCTAAGACCACTAAAAAAAAAAAAAATTCCCAGAATGGTGACCACATGGAGATGTTATTATGGGGAGGGTTGCCAGTTTGCCACCATGGAGGGCTTTAAAATATATTGGAGGCAACAGTAAAGCCTAGAAGCTGCTGGTTGCTTTTAAAACAAGTCTGTGGCTGATATTGTAGCCATTAGGTTGTTTTAAAATGAATTACTATTTATTAGGACCATCTAGAATTTATTATGTAGAACCTTGCTCTGATTCTGTCTCTATAAGGGCTCTTTCACACCGGCAGCCTGGGAAGAGCCAGGCATCTAAAAACCACGGGTTGCAGGAAAGAAAATTTGCTTCATTCCCCTATCAACACAGTCAGACAGATGGGAGAATCCCTCTCATGGAGCCATTGTGTTCTCCCAAAAAGGGGGGTCATCCCTGCCACTAGTAATAATCGTATGTAAGATCTGACAGGCTGGTTTTACCCATGTTGATCGATCAATCAACTTGGATACATTCAGCCTGCCCATACTTGGTTCCAAACTTGGCCGCCCCCTACTGCACTGGCCGAGATTTGAAAAGTCAATGGCCAGCTTTAGTCTTTTCTAAAGATTATCCAAAGATAAGTTCACCTTACATTTCTGTAAAAAAAAAAATCTTGTCACCTTTAAAAAAAGGTTTTCTCTTTAATTGTTAAAGCACATTTACCTTCTCTATCTCTCAATGCAGTAATTAAGGTAATTAAGGTGTACACAGGTATTTTTAAAAGCAGGGCTCCCATGGAGCTTGCTCATAGTGGCTTGTGAACCTAGTAGATTTAAACTAAGTGGGAGTTTAAAAAAAATGTTCCTTTTCTTATAGTATTATGCACACCTTATACTTGGAATAATGAGTGGTTGCAAGATTGAAGGTTTTGTTTTGGTACACAGAGAACCAAAAAAAGGGAGTCAGAAAGTGATCAGACACTTGCAGGGGGTGATAAGGAGATTGTTAGGTTTAATTATTTACGACTGAAAAACCTTGGTTTGATTCTTCACACAATTAGAATGTTAATATTCCTGGCCATGTCCCCCTTTAGAGAGCCTGGATAAACAAAAAAGGTGGTGGTGTTTGTCTCTATTTGAGACGTGATCTAAAAGTTAGTGTGAAAGAAGATCTTATCAAAAGAGAGCATGAGGGTGCTAAGGCAATAAGAGTGAAGTTTCATATGGCTACTTACAAAGATAAAAAGATCGATTCAAACTGGCACAAATAAATTGTGGGAGATTTTAACTACCTTGAAATTGATAATATCAAAGATATGGAGTCAGAATTTACCTTTTTAAAATTATTATGGTCCTCTAGTACTATCATCTCACAAACAGTACAAACATAATGTAGAACAAAAATGGGACTTTATATAGTTTCTTGCAGTGAACTATATTTTCATTTAAAATGTTTTACATTTTTATTAGCAAACCAAATAAAAGTTATATGAACATACTTCTTTAAAATCAGTTCCTTTGTGTATAAGTAAGGTATTTTCATAAAATGTTATATGAACACCTTAACATATAACCCAAAGTACATAATAATGAGGCATGGGTACTATGAGTGAAGGTGCAGTTCAGTCCCTGTATATGAGACCTCTCAATCAACAAAAGTTGCCCATGGGACTTTTGACTTTCAAAAAGCAATTTATTGAAATTAAACAAAGACAAACAAACAATCATTACCACACAGGAGAATGTAGCATAGAACAGGCTACCAAACCATATACAATAAAAATTAGAACGGTATTGAAGCTCTCCAAGACAAATGAGTAGATAACAATACAAACACATATCTTCATTCCCATGTGGCTCATCCGGGAAGAACTAAACGGAAGACTCTTCACAGAACTATTACCCCTACGGCTGACCAGTGCATGTACCGGAGTTCTACAACCATCGGCTCCAGACCCTATCAAATTTGTTGGGGCAACCTCAGTGGAGGTAGATCAGACGTTTGTAAGGGAGGGTAGAGTTGACCTCGGCCATCCACTGCCGGAGAGTGGGAGACTGTGCTCGCATCCACAATTTTGCTATAAGTTTGCGAGCGTGGAAGAGCGTCTCATGCAGGAAAGTAGTAAGGAATTTGTCAGCCACGTCGTCTGGAAAGAGGCCCAGCACACACTGTGTAATGTCTAACTGGAGAGGGGAGCCCATGTGGTCATGGAGGAACTTAATAACCTGTAACCAAAAGGTTTGTATCATCGGACACGACCAGAGTAAGTGTACAAACGTGCAGGAGTGTGTGTGATGATCAGTATCGATCCCCTCTCGATATCTAGCCATGCGAAGAGGGGTGAGGTATGACCTGTGCAGGATATGCAGTTGCGTCAATCGGTCAGAGAGTTTGGGGGAGGACAATTTAGGACTGTCTAAAATAGCATCCCAGTCTGAGTCATCTAGTTGGGGGGCGTCAGAAGTCCATTTACGTTGTAGGTTCTCCACCACCGCCTTGAGCGCAATTCCAAGTACATGGCCGATATCATTTTAGAGGGGTCCTCACCCATGAGGATGGTAAGGGCTGGGGCCTCGAGAAGATCCGGGATCCCATCAGGAAATTGGGTCAGCAATGCGTGTCTGAGCTGGAGGTAACTGAAGTACAAGCGAGGTGGGAGCGCAAAGCGCAGTGATAGAGAGTGAAAAGAGCATATCTCTGAGCCCCGCACCACTTGGTATAAAAACATTACTCCCCTGGCTGCCCATAGCTCGACCCCAGGAAGAGAGCACAACTCAGGCAGACAGGAGTTGCGCCAGAGGGGAGTGTAGGCGTGAAACTTTGCCAGCCCTAGGCAGCGACGCGACAGCTCCCAGATATGTCTGTGCAGGTGTACCGGGGGGGCAGAGGCAATCGCCACCATCGACGAACCTCGGCTACGCAACACAACCTGTAACGGAGTATGAGTGGCCCGAGTCGGGTCAGTGCACACCAACGCGCAGTAACGATCGGCCTCCGAGCCATGAAAGTAATGAAAATGGGACAGTTGCGCCGCCAGATAATACATGTGGAAATCTGGAACTGCCACGACCCCACGCGTGGTTTGGTTTTTAAGCGTCCACCAGGAAAGCTTGTGACGGCTCTGGCCCCAGACAAATGAACTGAGGATAGCATCAATCATTTTAAACAGTTTTAAAGGAATAAGCACTGGAGAATGCCAAAAAACGTATAGGAATTTGGGGAGCAAGACCATTTTAATTAAGTTCACCCTGCGGGGGAAGCCTAGCCCAAGCCTGTGTACGTTGTTTCAATAGCGGGATGAGAGGTTCCACATTATTAGCAACGTAGTCCGACGTCGTCCTAGTGACCATGATCCCCAGATAACGGATCCGAGAGACCCTAGATAATGGCAAGCAGGCAGACTCTGCCGTGGGAGGGTAGGGGTCCAAGGGCAAAATTTGGGATTTATCCCAGTTAATACTTAGGCCTGAGTGGCGACCAAAGTCATTGATGGTTTGGAGCGCTGTGCGCAGAGATGGACCAGTATCTGCCAGGTACAACAACATATCGTCGGCATAGAGGCCTACCTTCTCCGTTAACAAACCCGCCTGCAGACCGAGTATACCCGGGTGTGCCCTGAGTGCAACAGCCAGAGGCTCCACTGCCAAGGCATAGAGCAGTGGGGACAGCGGGCAGCCCTGGTGCGTCCCGTGGCTCAGGGGGAACGGGTCAGAGAGCCACTGCCCAGAGAGCCACTGGCGACCGGGCAGTAATACAGCAGACGCACCCACCGGACAAAAGAGGGACCGAAACCCACTAAATGGTTTGGGGAGCCATGCAGGAGACCATCAGGTGGAATACCGGGATATGACGGGTACCCCCCTCCGCAACAGAGCAGAATGTGGGAAACCAACAGTCCGCGCAGTCAGGATGGAAGGGGGTAAGAGGGGGTTCCCACCGTCCCTGCAGGGGTCTCAAAGTCAATTAGATCCCACATGTAGAAAAGGTGCCAGAAAGGGAAGATGAAAAGTCACCTCAAACTCGGTCTCGGCCTTGCGCTGTATACTGATCAATCCATGCAGACGCCAACTCGGGGTCCTCATAAATTTGGGCTTTACCATCACAGATCACATGGAGGTGCGCTGGGAATAACATGGCGTATTTCAGATTTAGAGTGCGGAGCCGTCTCTTAACATCCATGAAACGGGACCTCTGTTTTTGAACTTCAATGGAAAAGTTCGGGAACACCATAATCGTCACGTTTTGGAAAGGGATGTTGCCACGTTCCCTAGTGAGACGCAGGATTTTGCCCCGATCGCCGTAGTTCAGCAGTTTGGCTATGAAAGTCTGCGCTGGGGCATCCTCGGGGGGGGGGGGGGCAGCGGGCAGGCATACGGTGGGCCCTCTCAACTGCAAATGTGGCAGAAAAGGCCTCCCTGCCATAGTTGGAGATCAGCAGATTTTCCAGGAACGTGGGGGGGTCCGTACCCTCAAAATGGAGGTTACAGTGCCGGGCCCTATTCTCTAAGTCATCCTGCTTATGGGCGAGCTGCTGGAACTGGCGCTGAAGCGACTGAGTAGAACGCTGCAAGGGGAGTATTACATCTTCTGCCTGGCTGATTCTGGCCTCTGTGTCCGTGACCCGGTCCGGAAGTTTAGATAAATCCTGCCTGATCAGTGAGACATCTACCTTCACTTCTTCTATCTTGGCCGTTAGCGTGGCTTGACAGGTGGAAATGGCTTCCAGGATCTTGTTGAGGTCGGGGGTGGCTGCCGGCGCGGGAAGCTCGGCGCCATCTTGTGCAGCGGGGCCCGGGTCTTGCCGTCGGAACTTGTCCAGAGATGCAGCGGCCGCGGAGGAGCCCTTCTTCGGTGGAGACATGGCTCTGAGCGTGCGGGATCGATGCACACAGGTCCGGGGTATGTGAAAAGTCGTGGGCACTCAGGATGGAGAAGGATGAATCGACCGATAGCGGAGCTAGGCACTTGTGCGTCCTACTCCATTGCCGTCCAGGCCACGCCCCTCGCCCATGGGACTTTTAAGACCATTTCTACATTTTATTCCTTACAGTCAATTTTTGCAACTTAAACCCAATTGCAGTAACAATGACATTTTCTAGGATGGAAGTTAAAAAAATCAGAAATAGGCTCCTGGCTAGAGGCTATTCAAAAAAATGTCTGAGAAAGGCATATGAACATACTAAACATCAATCCTGTGACTCTTTGCTTTTCTCTAAGAAAATCTGAAAAAAAGGATAATACAGTTAGATTCATTACTCGTTACAATACTCAACATTACAGAATTCAACATATTTTGCAGAAATATAGGTATCTTCTTACTGATGATCCGGCAATCTCCAAATATTTTCCAAATAGGCCTAATATAGTATTTTGTTGTGCTCCCTCAATGGAAAACATAGTAACTTTCCTCGTTCGAGCTGTTTGAGATCAAACTCCCAACGAGGCACCTTTAAGTGTGGTCACTGTATGTATTTTAAATTTAGGAATACAAAAAGGAGCGTCATTTTGCCCATTGGGAAATATTGTGTCCCTCAAAAGTTCCCCACTTGCCACACTCATGGTGTGGTTTATGTGTTCACCAGTGAGTGTGCTGCTTTTATGTTGGCAAAACCATTAAGGAATTCTGGTTTTGGGTACATGACCACATTTATGCGATTGAGATAGGTGACCTGTATTCCCCTATTGGCAGACATGCTGCCATTGATCATCAATATTGTCCTATTTCAGTTTTGTTCCTAGCATTGGAACACATTCCACAAGATCCTAGAGTTGGTGACTGGGACAGGAGGGTCCCGCAGAGAGATGAGATGGGTTCATTCCCTGGGGGTCACCAATCCCCCCCGGTTAGAATGAGTTCACCTCATTTAAACTATTCTTACCTGTTTAATTTTTCATTGATTTTATCCATATTTTATTTTATTTTATTTATTTGTATAGGTCATTGTATATTTTCTTTTTGTAAAATCTTATGTTATTTGATGTGTTTTTGAGAGGCTATGTCAGTTAAAAGACCGAACAATTTTCATATGATTATGAATCTTCTTTTTCAAATTTTTGCCCTTCTTTTTTTTTTCTTTTGGTCTTTCAGGTTCATGGTGGTATGGCTACATGCCTAGGTTTACGTTCAACTTTCAAGCGCTGTGCACCCCTTTCCCTGTCCCCTTACATAGTAGTTGAGGTTGAATAAAGACAACAGTCCATCCAGTTCAACTTGTACAGGTGTGTGTGTGTGTCAGTGGCCTAATCATTTCCCATAACCCTGAATGTTGTGATCTGTGGGATTCACGTCCAAGAGTCTTTTAAAAGTAGCCATACTCCCTGCTGCTACCACCAATTGTGGAAGAGAATTCCACATTCTCACTGCCCTTACAGTGAAGAACCCCTTAAACAGCTTAAGGTTAAACCGCCTCTCCTCTAATCTCATTGTGTTGTCACGTGTCCTCTTGCAATCCTTGAGACTAAATCGTTTTTTACCTATGCTGGGATCGCCATTGAGGTATTTGTAAATCGCTATCATGTCCCCTCTCCAATGAGAATAAATTAAGCACTTGTAATTGCTCCTCGTAATTAAGGTCCTCCAATCCCCTAATTAGTTTAGTTGCCCTTCTTTGGACTCTCTCCAGTTCCAGCACGTCCCTTCTGAGGATTGACAACCAGAACTGGATAGAATACTACAGGTGTGGCCAGACCAGTGTTTTATAAAGAAGTAGGATTATAGGTTTGTCTCTGGAATATATCCCCTTCCTTATGCATGCTAATATTCTGCCGGCTTTGGCAGCTGCAGCTTGACATTGCATGCTATTACTTAGTCTACAGTATCTTCTACTAGAACTCCCAGATCCTTCTCCATCCTGGATTCCCCCAGAGGTTCCCCCCCTAGAATAATTTGCGTTTATGTTTTTTGCCCCCAAGTGCAATTTCCTACATTTCTCTACATTAAATCTCATTTGCCACGTAGTTGCCCACTCTGTTATTTTGTTCAGGTTATTCTGTAATATTTCTATATCTTGATGAGAGGTTATTGCCCTGCATATTTTTGTGTCATCCTCGAAAACTGAGATTGAACTACTAATTCCAATCTCTATGTTATTGATGAATAAATTGAACAACATCGGTTCTAGGACTTAGCCTTGGGGGGGACCACTTACCACTCCAGACCATTCTCAGTACGCGTTATCACCAACCTTTTGACACTCCCATATAACCAGTTTTCTATCCAAGAACAAACCTTGAGGTCAATGCCTGCAGACCTTAGTTTCTAGATTAAACGACTGTGGGGAACTGTGTCGAATACCTTAGCAAAATCCATACCCGATTCCACTTCCGTTTGGGCTGTCTAGGGGGCTCGAGCGGAAGTTCTCCTCCTCTCCCCCTCCCTCTGTACAATCTTCTGGGACATGTCACAGGTTGCAGAAGATTCCCACACTAGAGATAGTGGCGCCGTCAAGAGGAGAGGCAGAGAATCGAGGCATCGGGCGGCCGCATTGCTGGATCATGGGACAGGTGAGTGTGTGTTTATTAAAAGTCAGCAGCTAAACTTTTAAACTTTTTGTAGCTGCTGACTTTTAATAAACACAAATATGAGTGGAACACCGCTTTAAGGGCCCCCCAAAGAGTAGGGGGAAGAGTCTGTAAGGATATGATTGCATTCATCAGAATGGGAGAAGTCCTTCCAGCGGGACCATATATTGTAAACATTTTTGTTTGTATCTTTGAGAAAACTAGTAAGATTTTCCATATGTTCGATATCATGAATTTAAAGGAACCACTGCCATATGGTGGATGGTGAGGCGGATTTCCAAAGAGCTCAGATGCAGGATTGTGCAGCATTTACTAAATTAATAAGGACCCCATTTTGATATGTTTTAAGTGGAATGTCATTATGAAGTAGGAGGAAAAAACTAGGGTCTTTAGGAATAAAATGATTAGTGAACTTTGAGAAATGGTATGGACCTAGGTCCAGAAATCATTAAGCCAGGGACAAGCCAAGATGATATGTGATAGATCTGCTTGTGGGTTGTTACATTGTCAGCAGGAATCTGAAACAATGGGTAGATTGAATTTAATAATTTAGGAGTACGATAATGTACCAACGAGAGAGTAATATCCAGATTCCTGGTATTGATTACTTTTAGAAGAGAAAGTCAATAATGTAAGTATTTTAGATCTTGCCTGAGGTATAAATTTAACATCCAGTTTCTATTTATTTATAAATCTTGGAGTTTGTTGTAATTAATCAAAAAGTCAAAATTTATAGGACAAGGAAAGGGCATGGGGAAAAGGGACCATTGCCCGACTTACTTGTTCAAATGTCTTAAATGAGCATCCAAATGAATCAGCATTTGGCAAAGAGTGTAAAAAGTTTGAAATTTGAATGATTTGTAAAGATTCAATTGAAGAGAAAGAGGGGGCACATGCCATTTGATCAGCCAACAACCAAGTCAAATTTCGTATAAATTGGAATGCAAGATATTTATCCTTAGCTATTACTGCATGAAGAGTTTTATCTTGTCTACCTTGGTTGTATTTAGGATGGTCTAAAATAAATAGTGGAGAGGGAAAGGAGAAATCTTGTTTAATGTGTTTCCATGTGGTTGTAATGGTTTTAGCTTCATTCTAAAATAAGCATTTATGAATATTTGTAAGTACATAAATCCATAAGAGAAACATATATTTAATGATCATGATATATTAATATTTCTAGAATACTTATACGATATACACATATTACCCAGCCTGTTAGTTACTGTCCCCCATGCCACAGACACTAAGGTGTTTATTTACCAAAGCTAGAGAGGGCAAAATAAGTCGCAATTCTGCCTGACCTCACAAATGCGCTTCTGGAAGAATGGGTTTACCATTCCCATAGACACACTCCTAAACCTTGTGGTCAATACTTTTGACAATATAGTGTGCATGTATATATACAGTATCTCACAAAAGTGAGTACACCCCTCACATTTTTGTAAATATTTTATTATATCTTTCATGTGACAACACTGAAGAAATTACACTTTGCTGCAATATAAAGTAGTGAGTGTACAGCTTGTATAACAGTGTCAATTTACTGTCCCCTCACAATAACTCAATACACAGCCATTATTGTCTAAACCGTTTGCAACAAAAGTGAGTACACCCCTAAGTGAAAATGTCCAAAATGGGCCCAATTAGACATTTTCCCTCCCCGGTGTCATGTGACTTGTTAGTGTTACAAGGTCTCAGGTGTGAATGGGGAGCAGGTGTGTTAAATTTGGTGTTATTGCTCTCACTCTCTCATACTGGTCAATGGAAGTTCAACATGGCAAAGAACTCTCTGAGGATCTGAAAAATATAATTGTTGCTCTACATAAAGATTGCCTAGGCTATAGGAAGATTGCCAAGACCCAGAAAATGAGCTGCAGCACGGTGGCCAAGACCATACAGTGGTTTAAAAGGGTAGGTTCCGCTCACAACAGGCCTCGCCATGGTCGACCAAAGGAGTTGAGTGCACGTGCTCAGCGTCATATCCAGAGGTTGTCTTTGGGAAATAGACATATGAGTGCTGCCAACATTGTTGCTGAGGTTGAAGGGGTGGGGGGGTCAGCCTGTCAGTGCTCAGACCATACACTGCATCAAATTGGCCTGCATGGCTCTCGTCCCAGAAGGAAGCCTCTTCTAAAAAAGATGCACAAGAAAGCGCACAAACAGTTTGCTGCGACAAGCGGACTAAGGACATGGATTGCTGGAACCATGTCTTGTGGTCTGATGAGACCAAGATAAGCATATTTAGTTGAGATCGTGTCAAGTGTGTGTGGCGGCAACCAGATGAGGAGTACAAAGACAAGTGTGTCTTGCTTACAGTCAAGCATGGTGGTAGGAGTGCGTGCACCTGGCCAGTGCTGCAAGGTGGAATGCAAACCAATTAGCCACTGTGCTTCTCTGAAATATAATATATTACATATTATTTATGATACTCCTTCCCTGTTGATTCACTTTTAACCACTTAAGCCCCGGAAGATTTTACCCCCTTCCTGACCAGGGGGTATTTTGCGATTCGGCACTGCGTGACTTTAACGGACAATTGCACGGTCGTGCAACGCTGTATCTAAACGAATTTGGCGTCCTTTTTTTCCCACAAACAGAGCTTTCTTTTGGTGGTATTTGATCACCTGTGCGATTTTTTGATCATGCGCTATAAACAAAAAAAGAGCGTAAATTTTGCAAAAATAGCAATATTTTTCACATTTTTTATATGAAATTCCCCCCCAAAAAAATGTAAAAATCAAAATTTTTTAACATTTTCAGCCAATTTGTTTTATGCTACCTATGTTTGGTAAAAAAAATCGCAAAAAGCATATTTTGATTGGTTTGCGCAAAAGTTATCGCGTTTACTAACAAAGGGAAAGATTTTTGTAATTTTTGTTGTTTTTTTTTTAACGCGTAATGGCGGCGATCTGCGATTTTTTTTGCGGTACTGCGACATTGCGGCGGACAGATCGGACCCTTGACTGACATTTTTGACACTTTTGGGGTTACCAGTGACATTTCTACAGTAATCAGTGCTATACATATGCACTGTTAATGTAAAAATACACTGGCAGTGAAGGGGTTAACTTTTTTTGAAAGGGAGGGGCTATGTGTGTCCCTAGGGGCGTGCTTTCTACTGTGATTGGCTGTGGCTTCAGATGTATGAACAGTGATCAACGGTCCTACATAGTAGATCCGTATGATCATCCTTCATACACAGGGGAGAATGACAGGCAGCTTGTTTACACAAGCCAGCTGACTTTCTCCCTCTCCCCCGACGATCGCAGAGTGACCGGCGGACATCGGGTCCGCCAGTCACACGCGCGGGGGGGGTCCGTGATCGCGCGGGAGTGGGAGCGCGCCTCCGGCGGCGCGCGCTCGCTCCCTAGACCCTCACAGGCTAGCGACGTAGACCTACGTCGCTTTGCCTGTGAGGGGCTGACTGCCGACGTAGATCTACGTTAGGCAGTCGGCAAGTGGTTAATATAGACCTCATCTTTGCTATCCCTGAGTAGCAGCCGTTCAGTGTATCAGATACACTGAAAATCTGTACCTGTGGTGCCCAGCATTTTTTAACATGAATTCTAAGCTAATCATAAGCACAGGAACACAGTGTGATTTCTGTGTGTTCCCCTGCTGTGATACTTTGAGTCTGTTCATTTGAATAGCCTGCTAATGCAGTGCAAGGACCACTTTAGAAAAACGTGCCGCACCAAAACACATGGTGCTGAAGTACTATGCAATCTTGTGCCCACAAACGCACTGTGTTTGGGACCTGCATTTGGGAGGACGTTAATGTATTGACACCTGCAGCAGATCACACATGCAGTGGGTTTTGAATGAGGCGTGGGAAACATTCACAAAACATGCCTTTTCCTCACCGCTTTCTGGTGTGAACCAGCCCTTACAGGACTTAACCTGGATTTAGCCAGAAACAAGCTGAGGTCATCCTCAGTGGCTAACGAGAGCATAACATGGGTATAGGGGCCCAGTGGGGAGCAAGAAGAGTAGGGAAAAGAGGAGGAAGAGGGAGGATAATGATAAAAAAAGGATAGAGTGGAAAGTGGGGTAGATGGAAGGGGGGGGGGGGAAGCATGTGTACTTTAATTCTATGTTATCTACATATCTGAATATACAACCTTGAAGTCTAGTCAGACTGAGTTTGGGAAACTATATAAAGGATCCTTCCAAGAAGGTCACACGGGACACAACAGTTGATGAAAAAATTAACCACTTTATTAGCACACTAAAAATTGAATATTATAAAGAAAAAATATTTGCAGTGCAGACACCACAACCCACACCTATATAAAATTTAAAAAGACAACGTTGTCTCACCAGGATGGAGCCACTGCACATACAGTGCCTTGCGAAAGTATTCAGCCCCCTTGAACTTTTCGACCTTTTGCCACATTTCAGGCTTCAAACATAAAGATATAAAACTGTAATTTTTTGTGAAGAATCAACAACAAGTGGGACACAATCATGAACTGGATGAAATTTATTGGATATTTCAAACTTTTTTAACAAATAAAAAACTGAAAAATTGGGCGTTCAAAATTATTCAGCCCCCTTAAGTTAATACTTTGTAGCGCCACCTTTTGCTGCAATTACAGCTGTAAGTCGCTTGGGGTATGTCTCTATCAGTTTTGCACATCGAGAGACTGAAATTTTTGCCCATTCCTCCTTGCAAAACAGCTCGAGCTCAGTGAGGTTGGATGGAGAGCGTCTGTGAACAGCAGTTTTCAGTTCTTTCCACAGATTCTCGATTGGATTTAGGTCTGGACTTTGACTTGACCATTCTTACACATGGATACGCTTATTTGTGAACCATTCCATTGTAGATTTTGCTTTATATTTTGGATCATTGTCTTGTTGGAAGACAAATCTCCGTCCCAGTCTCAGGTCTTTTGCAGACTCCATCAGGTTTTCTTCCAGAATGGTCCTGTATTTGGCTCCATCCATCTTCCCATCAATTTTAACCATCTTCCCTGTCCCTGCTGAAGAAAAGCAGGCCCAAACCATGATGCTGCCACCACCATGTTTGACAGTGGGGATGGTGTGTTCAGGGTGATGAGCTGTGTTGCTTTTACGCCAAACATAAAGTTTTGCATTGTTGCCAAAAAGTTTGATTTTGGTTTCATCTGACCAGAGCACCTTCTTCCACATGTTTGGTGTGTCTCCCAGGTGGCTTGTGGCAAACTTTAAATGACACTTTTTATGGATATCTTTAAGAAATGGCTTTCTTCTTGCCACTCTTCCATAAAGGCCAGATTTGTGCAATATACGACTGATTGTTGTCCTATGGACAGAGTCTCCTACCTCAGCTGTAGATCTCTGCAGTTCCTCCAGAGTGATCATGGGCCTCTTGGCTGCATCTCTGATCAGTCTTCTCCTTGTATGAGCTGAAAGTTTAGAGGATCGGCCAGGTCTTCGTAGATTTGCAGTGGTCTGATACTCCTTCCATTTCAATATTATCGCTTGCACAGTGCTCCTTGGGATGTTTAAAGCTTGGGAAATCTTTTTGTATCCAAATCAGGCTTTAAATTTCTCCACAACAGTATCTCGGACCTGCCTGGTGTGTTCCTTGTTCTTCATGATGCTCTCTGCGCTTTAAACGGACCTCTGAGACTATCACAGGTGCATTTATACGGAGACTTGATTACACACAGGCGGATTCTATGTATCATCATTAGTCATTTAGGTCAACATTGGATCATTCAGAGATCCTCACTGAACTTCCTGAGAGAGTTTGCTGCACTGAAAGTAAAGGGGCTGAATAATTTTGCATGCCCAATTTTTCAGTTTTTTATTTGTTAACAAAGTTTGAAATCCAATAAGGTTCATTCCACTTCATGATTGTGTCCCACTTGTTGTTGATTCTTCACAAAAAATTACAGTTTTATATCTTTATTTTTGAAGCCTGAAATGTGGCAAAAGGTCGCAAAGTTCAAGGGGGCCGAATACTTCCACAAGGCACTGTACAACCATCCATACACACCAGCATACATATCCCCACTAATGAGAAGTCTCCAGAGTATCATCCAAAAGCATACTGTCTGATGGAGCATCACAGGGCTAATTAGCAGAGGCTGCGCATCAGATGACAGCTGTGTCAATAGCTCTCATAGGTAAGAAGGTCAAGATAACCGTCCAGTAAATAACAACTCAGTCCATATTCCATGCCAGAATAATGACAATATAAATGTAATGGGGGTTTGAGGTTATGTTGGTTTGGGGCGCTACCACCTTGCACTACCCAATTGTACAAAAAATATATTATGGATTATGATAATCCCAAATGGTGTTAAAAGTACACTGTGCTCAGAAGGGTTTGGCCCTTAGGCCAGAGATGTGCAAGAGAAAAATAGAAAGTGCTTCGTGCTATAAATAATAATCTTAATGCTATTTGGTGCAAAAGATTAATTTGATTAATTAAAGTGCACTGGTGCTGTATAAATCAATCCATCTGTGTACCAATTTGCCAGGAGCAGATTGTAAACCAACCTGCTGGTACTACTTGGTATAAGTGCCGAAGTGCTATATATAAGTGAATAAACGATTGTTGATATAGAAACATTTATTGTGATATCCCCATGTGGGGGGTGAGAAACTTATAATCGTAGTCACATAACATTTTAATTGCAATTTATAGGTGAGTGGCGCCTATTATGCGCGTGCTGGGAGTACAAGTGCTAATACCCGTGGTAAAGCACTTACCAGACCGTATAAATATAAATGTACTGTCGAGAGCAGCCTAGGCTTGATACAGTTAAATGACCTGAGGAGGGGGTCATGCATAGATATCAATAGAGAGGTAGACAGCAGATATGATGGGTGAGAAATGCAGTTTGTATGGCAAATACCAGATATACTGGATGCGGAGCCATTCAGTGTTCATCACCCTAAAGCCACCTCCTGATACAGATAAAGACCAGACCGGCGTGAAGCATATCTACAGTGTTACCTCCTGATGTAGATTCTATGAAGGTTCAGGAGTTTGGGAAACTAATAGGAGACTAGGAATGAGCCAATGGTTCGGACTTGGCTGTAGGGCATTCACATGAATACCCCAACTTTTGCCCATTATCCCCAAACATCATATATAGAAGCAGTATTTCTACCACTTCTATATATGACAGCTTTCTACTGTCACTGGTTCTGAAGGAAGCAGCAGGTGCTTGCAATCACCACATCCCTAGGTATAGCTGATGTCACAGGAATTTCTGCCATGTAGGAAAAGTGGTGGTGATAACAATGCCATCAATGCCCAAATATGGCCACTTGTCATATTTGGGCAATGATGTCACCACTATCCCTGCCCCTTGCTGTATATGGATAAAAGAGGTTGGATCCTTCAACTGCCTGATCTCGTTTATTTAGGCATACCACATTGATATTGATGGAGAGGTAGTCTGTTACCATGTTGGAATGCAGACATGGGTAACATCAAGTAAGTAAGTAATAAAACTGATGGGGCGCTGTCCTGGGTCCACAGAGGTGAGTTTTTAGATCACCTTCCAAATCTCTCACCAGAAAGAACAAATTTTTGGATAAGGCCACATACTTTGAAGGAACTCAGATTGGATGTCTGTGGGTAGATTTTTATTAGAGAAGGTCCAGACACAAAACCAGATTAATGCCAAGGTTTTAGTATATGTTTAAAATCGAAGACCTGTGCAAACAAAATAGCTTGTTTTTATTTTGGAGGTGTAAACGTTATTTGGAAATCCTTCTCTTTTTTGGATATAAGGTGGGAAGTATTCTGTTGGTGGAGGTGTTAAGATCTTGCACATTTGTGAGAGTAGGTGCAGTATGTAAGAACTCTCCTGACATAGGTCCTCAAACATAGTAGGGGATCCTTAAGGCCTGTACACACGTACCGGTTGTTGGCCGTGAATTTTCGGCCGTCGCCCGATCGGACGATTATCGGCTTGTTAGTATGATGCTTCCGACAACCGACTGCGACTTTTCGGCCGAACAAAATCTAGTCAGTAGAACGGCCGATTGTTCCTCAGTCAGTACAGATTTCGGCTGACAAAAATCAGATGATCAAGACTGGGCATGCTCAGTGAAGAAAAAACACACGAAAAGTAGACCAGAACATGACATCACTTCTGCAGTTGGTTGTTGTTGGCCGACAAAATTTGTGTGCAGTCTAGAGCACATTTCAACCGACACAACAACACTGGACAAAAGACGGCTGATCGGTCGGCAAACAATCGCTGCGTGTGTACGGGGCTTAAGAGTCTATCTTTGCTTAGTATGGCTCTTAGAATGTGTCTCAATTGATAAACTGAGCATGCATCCAGGTGTGGTTTCAGAAATTGTTGTGTGTCGGTTTGTAACACTTTTATCACTTTTTTTACTTTATCTGTCTCTACTCCATGTACCTTTTAAATTGCCTTTCAAACCAACCACCACTAGATTTAGGTTGTCTCCTGATTGTTATACCCATCCTGAACTGTCTACATTCACTTGGACTTTCATTAATGATCTTTTGAGTGCTGCAATTTTTTGTATTTTTGAAGTTTATGAGGACTGTTTATTTCCTTTAGGCTCCGTTCACATCTAGGCGTTTTGGGGCGTTTTTGGGGCGTTTTTCTGCTCTAGGATCAGCTCTCAAAACGCCCAACAAGACAAATCCTATTCATTTCAATGGCCCCTGTTCACATCTGAGCGTTTTGAGGCTGTATACAAAACGCCCAACGCTCAAAAAAGTACATGAGCTTCTTTTTGGGCAGATTACAGGCGTTTTCCATTGATCTCTATTCAATCTAAAAACGCCTGCACAAAAATCGCGGTAAAAATCGCGGTAAAATCGCGGTAAAAAACGCCGCAAAAATCGCGGTAAAATCGCGGTAAAAAACGCGCGAAAAACGCTACGCTCAGGTGTGAATGTAGCCTTATTGCAAACTGCTTTCGATTTATGTTTTTTTGGATATTGGGTGTAGTGCAGACCTATTTTATTATTAATTTCCTTTATTTATTTGTTGATTTCTTTTTTCATCCTTGAAATTAATGGACATGTGTCCCTTGTTAAAGAAATTGCAAACCATCGCCTTGTAAAACAACCCATTCAGTTTAAAATAGAAATGAAAGTTAAAACATTTGTGTAGAGATATAAAAAAATATATATACATATTTCCCTTTTTTTATAAGTAATCACATACCCTCTGTTCTCAGCTGCATGGGGGGGGGGGGGGGGAATCAGCAGCACACTGATGTTCCCAGAGAACGGTGTGTTCTCCTGCTTAGTGTGGTCAGTTTTGAAAGCAGATGGACTGGCAGGAACTGTGTATTTCACACAAAGGAAGTTAACACAAAGAGAACAGGATACTTTTTCACATAAGTACATGGTACAGCAGTCCCATGTCAGGAATATGAAATATTGGGGTAACAAACACTTTAACCTGACTATACACCTATGTAATAAACAAAGATCTAAGTTCTTAATGACAATACAAGAATCATCATTTCCTGAATGAAGCTACACTAAAAGATGCAGATAGCAGCAGTGGAAAAGCTTTACTTCTTTTTCCTTGTTTTGTGTATGCAAGAAAAGGTTTGATTTTTTTTAACTGCCATGTGGGCTGAAATGTAATTCCTGCTGATTAGAAGGAGTAACTGCTGCGTAGAAAGAAAAAAATAAGCTTTTATAATAATCAGTTTCTTTGAAGTTCATACTTATTTTGTTCCTTTTCCTGAGTACATTTTTGAAAAAAGAAACTGTGTTCTTATAAAGCTTTAATTTGATACCTAATACAATACGGGCTCTATGAGCTGATGTTGGCAGTGCTTTAGCTCTGAACTTATTCTGTTTTATTGCAGTGCCAAAAGGGCTATGCTCCCAAGATTTCTATACACACAAAGTAAATCAATCGTTTTTTTTATGAAATGTTAATAAATTGTTCATCAAGTTGATTACATATGCAGAATGCCCTAAAGTATATATTTTTCTTTCTGCCTAACATTCATTTAGAAATACTGAAATCTATAAAAAATGTACTGCTTATTGTGTTCTGCATTCTAAAAAAAAGTATAACAATGATAGGAAGTGTGCTTATTGTGTGTGTGTGTGCATTTTTATATAAACATTTTTTTGGCATTGAGGCTTATAACAGCTTCAACTCTTCTGGAAAGGCTGTCCACAAGGTTTAGGAATGTGTCTATGGGAATGTTTAACCATTCTTCCAGAAGCGCATTTGTGAGGTCAGGCACAGACGAGGGCGAGAAGGCCTGGCTCGCAGTCTGTGCTCTAATTCAACCCTAAAGGTGTTCTATCGGGTAGCAGGCCAGTCAAGTTCCTTCACCCCAAACTCGCTCATCCACGTCTTTATGGACCTTGTTTGTGCACTGGTGTGTAGTCATGTTGGAACAGGAAGGGGCCATCCCCAAACTGTTCCCACAAAGTTAAGAGCATGAAATTGTCGAAAAATGTCTTGGTATGCTGACGCCTTAGGGCTCCGGTCACATATTGGAGCCCCAGATCATGGGCAGATTCGCGGGGATTCTGAATCATGGCAAATCGCGGAACGCCTGCACGATTCCAGTCACTATCAATGGCCCCCCAAACGCATCCCGATTTTGCTGTAATTCTCACCTGACCAATCACGGTAAAATCGTGCAAACAGAATCACGGGACACCTGTCACCCGAAAAAAAAATTTTCTTTTGGGTGACAGGCGTTCCACGATTCTGTTTGCGCAATTGTACTGTGATTCGGCAAAATCATGCTGCATTTGGGGTGCCATTGGAAGTGACAAGAATCACGCGGGTGTCCTGCGATTTGCTGTGATTCAGAAATGGGGGCAGAATAGCAGAGCTTCTGCCCGTGATCTGGTACGCCAATATGTAAACGAAGCTTAAGAGTTCTTTTCACTGGAACTAAGGGGCCAAACCCAACCCCTAAAAAACAACCCCACACCATAACCCCTCCCCCCACCAAATGATTTGGACCCCTGGGGGTTTTATTTTTTACTATATAAAGAAGAAAAAAAAAATGTAAAAAAGAAAAGGGTTTTTTCATTTATTTTATCCCCAAGGTGATCTCATTGTTTGCTGCAATTTTGGGAAATGAAGAAATGTGCTTGTATTGAAAGAATCAAAACATGGAGCTTGGTAATGATGCATGGTACTGTACAACCTCACCAACAACCACCCTGATTCCACTCCTCCATCCCCATCTGATAAATCATGATAGTAAAGAAAACCATGAAAAATTGTAAGAAATTATGGCTTTGTTATACCATACTTGTCATAAAAAAACAGAAAGATTCACCATTACAACTTTAACCAAACCACCTGCTCAGTCTTTCAGGACTCGAGCGCTAAGCAACTGTACCAACCACCAGGTACCACTGTAAACACTGTCCACCTACACCTATGGGGCGACATTACCCCGTTACGTTTTTTAGGACTGAAGCACCAAGTAACTGTACCACAGGTACAACCATAAACTGTGTCCGCCCACATCAATGGGGCGACATTACCCCAATAAAGTTAGGGCCGCGACAAAGGGAGGGAAGGCAGATCACAGTTTAATTGAAGATTCAGACTGTTGTACCAGACCACAGATGCTGGAACATGAAAAGGAAAACACTTCATTGGTTGCTTGATTGGCTTTCAAATTTAGTTTCTAAGCATTTTGTGTTTTTTAAACTGCCTAGGATCAAAGCAGTGAGTAACTTCTGGCAATAGCTGTCTTCTATGCCTTTTTATCAGTGACCAGGGTGTGAGGTGGGGAGAGGAGGGGAGAGATGCCCCAGAACCTGAAAAATAAACAGAGAAAGCCAGCAGAAATATTCTGTACCTTTTATTTGTGCTAATTAAATTAAAGTGGTGAACAATGGAAGACCATACAGGAAGGAAAGGAGGGTTGGCTGTAGGGGGTTACAAGTCCCATGGGGACACTTGGTTAGCCCTGTAACCATAGCAATAGATACGGTGCATTCCTAAAGAATTCATATATCCTTCACTTTTTCAATTTTGTTATGTTGCAGCCTCATACTAAAGTTGTTTAATTTTTATTTTCTCATTTATATACACTCAGTCAGTACCCCATAAATGACAAAGTGGGCATTATAGAATTGTCTATGAATTTGTTAAAAAGAAAAAATTGAAATATCACATGCACTTCAGTCAGTATTCAGACCCTTTAATCATTACTTTGTTGAAACACCTTTGGCAGCAATTACAGCCTCGAGTGTTTTTAGGTATGATGTGACAGACTTTGCAAATCTGGATTGGGCAATTTTCTGCCATTCTTCTTTGCAAATCCTCTTAAGCTCAGTCAAGTTGGATGCGAACCATCAGTGGACAGCTATTTTCAGGTCTCTCCAGAGATGTTCAGAAAGTTTCAAGTCAGGGTTCTGGGGGTCACTATAGACATTTGCAGAATTGTCCCTAAGCCACTCTTGTGTTGTCTTTCTGTGTGCTTAGGATCATTTTCAAGTTGGAAGGTGAACCTTCGGCCAAGTCTGAGTCTTTGGCCTGAGCGCTGTAGAGCAGGTTTTCATTAAGCATATCTTTGTACTTTGCTCCATTCCGCTTTCCCTAAACCCAGACCAGTCTCCCAGTCCCTGCTGCTGAAAAACATCCATGATGTATGTGCCTTTCCAAATTATGTCCAATCAATTAAATTACCACAGATAATTTACCACAGGTGGACTTCAAGGTGTAAAAAACATCTCAGCAATGATCAAGAGAAATGGGAGGCATCTGAGCTTAATTTCAACTGGTGCCACAAAGGGTCTGAATGCTTATGCCAATGTGATATTTCAGTTTTTTCCTTTTTCCATACATTGCAAACATTTCTAAAATTCTGTTTTCACTTTGTCATTATCTAGTACTGAGTGTAGATTATTGAAAAAAAAAAAAATGAATTTAAACAACTGCGGTACCAGGCTGCAAAATAACAAAATTGGAAAACGTGAAGGGGTCTGAATACTTTATGGATGCACTGTACATTAACCACTTCAAGTACAGACACTTTCACCCCCTTCAATTCCAGGCCATTTTTCTTTTTTCAACACTATCCCATTTTGAATAACAATTACTCAGTTATGCAACACTGGACCCAAGTTAAAATGTTATAATTTTTTAGACAGATAGAGTTTTCTGTTGGTGGTATTTAATTACCACTGGGCTTTTATTTTTTACTATATAAACAGCATATTTGTTATAAAAGTTTCAGTTATTAATTTTTGCAATTAAACAATCTTTATTCATAAATGTAGGCCAAAATGTAGTCTTCTACATTTTTTTGGTAAAAATAACCCAAAATCAGTGTATATTATTTAGTCTGAGTGACTAGTTATATAGTCTACATACTATGATATATATATATATGTAAAGAAAGGTTGTAAACAGCGCTACCTGGTGCAAATAAATATTTAGATAAAAATAAAGTGCAATCTCTTATAATCCATATTAAAATGAGGGGGTGTGTCCCATAAAACCAAAGGAATAAAGATATATACACTGTGTATCAAGTGATTATAAATAAATTAACCTGGTATGTGATGGATAAAACCCAGAAAGTGCTAAAGTGCAACAAATAAATAGCATAGACAGTGTTTTTTATTTATTGTGATATACAAATAATAAAATCATCAACTGTGAGAAAAAAACAAATATTGGTGAGTACTTCTGGCAATGTTACTGTCAAAGGTGCAACATGCCAGTAAAAACCATTTAAGTGAAAAAAGGTGAAGTCAGGGATTTAACCCTAGTGAAAATAAACCAACAAAAAGAAAACCAGCTGCAATCACCTGTGTGACCACTAGGTGTCGCGCTGTATATACAACCTGCCCTAAGCAAATGTTAAGGCAAGATGGATCCTCACAGGTCCCCTCTCCACAATCAGCCAAGCACCAATTGGCGAATATCCATATGGGGGGAAGAAGAAAGGGGGAGCCTCGTGAAGTATACAATCATAAACTGCAGTGAAAAGAACGTAGCATCCACTCACTGTATGGAGCCGTGGTAGCTGCCTCGCATCAGTTGCAATCGCCGGGAAGCTTCCGCGTTCCACGGCGGTAGAGTCTCAAACCGGAAGTGACGCTGTGACGCAATGGACCCGCCCTACGCGTTTCGTCATCGACGTCTGCTGGAGCGGCGTCACCACGGCGCACTCCCGGTCTTCTTATAGCCAGCCCTTGTCATGGCAACAGATAGACTGCCGTCAGCCATCTTGGTGCTCCGTGTTCGTTGCCGAATGGAGGCCATTTTACTCCTCCCTGTATTGCTACAGGTGAGCATAGAGGGCGGCTTAATTTACATCATTTGTGAAGCAGCTATTCACGGGGCTACTACGGAGACCACAGCATAAAAATAAATTAAAAATTGCAAAAGAAAGAGTATATCATTTTTCAAAAATATTTTAAACTGGGGTATAACCTTTAATAATATAAAATGTAATAATTATTCGTACTGAAAAAACTAAAAAACTTAAAAACAATGTGGAGAGTCTTTGCAAGCCCTGAATGCATAAAAATACTGGAAACATTCCTAGGGCTATGCTCTATACAAGTCATCCTATCCACCTCATGGGGGGATTTGGATGTCAAGGTATATTCTTAGAAAAAACGGCTAAATATGTAAGGGAAAGCCGGAAAAACTTAAATCCAACATAATCTAAAAAAACACAAACCAAAACCAAAAAAATTATAATCCGATGTCTTTTTTGACAGATTGCTGTCTGGGTGCATTGTAGGGTGGGGTATAAAAAGCCAGGGGCATGTGTGCACAAGGTCTTTGGCGGGAAGCAGAGTCCCAGAAGAAGGGTGGTGACTGTCTCCTCTTCTGAAGCAGTTGGTGTGTGGCCTCAGGCAGTCGACCTGGTGAGCCAGAGGTGTGGAGCTGAGCCCAGAGGTCCAGGTTAGCTGACTGGAGGAGTTGTGGCACCGCAAGAGTCTGGAAAGCAGTATCGTGAGTACAGAGGGTCTTGCCAAAGGGTCTGTCCAGGAAGGGGACCACTCCGGAGTAGTGTAGTCAGTGGACGGGTGTCAGCTGGAGGAAAAGGGGGTACTAGGGGAGTGCCCTGAAGAGGAATCTAATAAGGAACATTTACCTCAGATTCATCCAGTGACAGAGTGAAACAGCGGCCTTGCCGCATCCTAAAGCTAGCAGTCCCCAGAATTGTGAATAGTTCAAGTGTTTGGAGTATCACACTCATCCCTTCTCCCATCCCAATTCTAAATAAAAACAACAAAAACATCAACCCCTAGACTGATCATTGACTGAGCCAAGAACACAAAATACTAAGATTTCTGCTTGCAGTTGCTACAGGTAACCCAGGGGAATCCAAATGTGTCAATATCCAGCAGTCCCCAAGGGGGCAGTGCTACATATATATCTGAAAATTGATCAGTCCTGATGTACTGACTGCCTATCTCATTTCTTGAGCTCCTGAAATGCTAGGACAGTACAAATATATCCCAAAGGACCCCTTTTTGGAAAGTAGACAGTCCAAGGTATTTAAAAAGACGCATGGTGAGAGTTTTTTTTAAAGTTGGTAAGATTTTGTCACAATTTCTTGGAAAATGAAGTTGTCACGTTTTTGGGGGCATGGGCCACTTGACACATGACACATGAGGGGGTTTTCGCTCATCATCAGGCATTGGGGTTCTTTTGCTCTTTCACCACCCACTCCAGAGCTGACCAAGTTTGCATCAGTAAAGCACACAACTCTTGACCCAGGTATTAGCTGTACCTTACACATTATTCCCAACAGAACATCATTCAGAGGCTTCTTGTTGCACAAGTAGTTTCTTTACATGGCAAGAATGCAAATGGAACAGTCCAAACACTAGACTTTTATATAATTGTGAAAAAACTTGTTGCAAAACTTTAGATATTGTCCCATTAGAGCCCAGAGGGAGCATAGTGGTACTCATACCCTCATCCACTATTCTTACTTATGTTTTTAGTCCAGGTCTCCCTTTTGCCCATCCCACTTTATAAAGGGGCACCCCACGTCACCACTCAACCACTAGGAGGCGCAAAGGGGAAATCTTCTACTTGCTTACACACAGAAATATTTGCATGTACATAGAAGAGCTTCTAGAGCTAACCCTTTGTTAGTGTTGGTTACTTATTTTGGCCTTACATGGTCAGAGTTTTTTTAAAATTTGTGCTGTTAGAACAAAACATTTTACCAACATTTGTGTTGTTTGAAGGTCTACCTGAATGAATATGCATTGAGATTGATGTGCTAAAGGCAATTGGGTTGTTCACTTTGCAAGGGAAGTGTAAGGGACACCAAATGCAGGTATCCATCAAGGATGACCAGATTAGCGGGCTGTAACTTAAGAAATCAGGATTCAGGAATCCATCTGAATGGGGTTAATGAAGTTTATTTAAATAAACAATACACTTATAACACCAGTAAACCATAAACAATATTAAATTACAAAATAAATATAACAGTACAGAAAACCAAATGATAACATAACTATGTAGAAGTGGAGGGAGCACACATAAGCAGGGCAAGGTCAGGACTGGGACAGGAAACAAGGGGAGCAGGAAGCAAGGTACTGGAAGCTGGAAGCAGGGAGCAGGAACAGGAACCAGGAACAAGGGTAAGGATCAGGCACAAAAGCAGGTACTGGAGCAAGGGTTAGGATCAGGCAGGGGCATGGCTCACAGGAAGAACACTGAAGCACTGAACCTCAGTTATGGGCAGGATTAAATACCTTCCAATAGCTCATGTCAGGTGCAGCCTAATTACCTGGACAGCCTGGCTGCTGAGAGACACCCTCTGGTAGCCCAGAACTGCTCCCTTTGACTCCTGAAACAACAGTGCCACCAGCAGGTGATCCAGTTAATGATACAATTCCTGACAGGAATTTGCACTTTGCAAGGGATATCACCCAAGAACTTAGTGAATGTGATAAAAAAACAATTGGCAAATTAATCGGGCAGCTTGGAAGGAAGGAGCGCCAAAACCTTTTTAGTAGTTTTAAAGGTATTTATTGGTAATAGCAACAAGTACATCAAAGCCAATGCATTTTAGGGGAAAGGACTCTCCCTTCTTCGGGGGAAATGAGCCGGAAAAAAAAATGCAAAAAAGCAAACATGTATAGACAGTATGTATGTATATTTATAGAGAACCCTTAAAATCAAAGGTCAAGAGCTAAAGGATCTTGGTGAAAAATAATAATCATGACCATAAAGAATAATAATAATAGTAATTGATAAAACTGAAATTAAAATAAATAATAAAGAATAAAAATGAAATGATCAAAGTATGTCAGATCTTAGGGTGTATCTATCTCTATATTATGAATAAAGGACTTGTTTCAAAGTGTTGACATCTATAAGAATTTTTTGGGAAAAAGTGGATGGTATTGGATAATTCCAACTATGTGTGGATGCAAGGCAATAATTGGTACATGTCTCTTCAGTTCTTCCTCCCCCCTTCACTTCAACGTCCCTGTTGCCCATTTATGATCAGTCACTCCTTTTCCCTTATACAACAGCTGTCACACCATCCAACCTCCAGCCTGCAACAGATATGCCTATTGAAGCCGCATCTCACTTCTCTCTCCCTTTCCCTTTCCTAATCCTGCACACCACTGCTCGTTTCTCTCCCAACCTTCACCAGCTGCCATAACCAAACTGTCACACACGCATGCACTTTCTAAACCTGGGACCGCAGATTCAGTAACCGGTAATTTAAAAATAAGGGGGCACCCAGATACTGGTCCCCAATGTGAATGTCTGTGGAGTACATAATACTCCTACCTTTTCACAAAAAAGGCCCCTATGGTAAGTTCATCATCAATCACGTCATCCAGTGATGTAAAAAATAATCAATAAGGTGCTCAGTGTCCATACAATTATGGAGTAATGGTGCTCTATATTTCAAAAATAATTGTGTGTCACCAATGAAAATCCATATAGTAAGTGAAAAAAAATGATATATATATATTTGCCAAAATTGTGTAAAATAGAACAAACAGATCAATAGGAATATAAATGTCCTATTGGGGTGTAGATGGTGAACCCCTTCACCTATAGGTGTCTTGAGGAAAGTGATGGTGATCTTCAGTGTATTGTCACCAAACCAGTGTGACCGGCCTCTCACTTTCTTGGTAACAGCCTTTTTAGAGTGGGCTTGTTTCTACAGGGAGTCCTGGATGCAAATAGCCCATACGGTGTCAGTCAAATCTAGAGCACCATTACTCCATAATTGTATGGACACTGAGCACCTTATTGATTATTTTTTATCATCACCATTTTTTACTATGTATATGTAATACTTGTATTCATGATTATGTTATGCATTTTATGAAATTTTATAACATGGATACACCAATATTGCATTTATGATATTTAAACCACTTATAGGAAGGTACACTTTTATTATTTATTTTAGTCACATTGCACTTTGTAAGAGGTAGCGCTGCACTATATCTCATATTGCAAATTGTCACAGTGCCTCACCATTCAAAAGTGTAGCTGAATGGAACCGATGTCAGTGTTTTGACATCTGTGCCTGTTCAGTTAGCGTCAGCATACTCCACACAGTGGACAGGGGTGGACTTGTGATGACTCTGAGAGGCCAAATGTAGATAGACTTGTGTCCATTTACATCAGGCTACCTCTGATCTCTCACATTTAGGTCTAAAAAAATAGAAAAGGACGCAGTGCTTTTCCATTTTTGTTTTTGGACCTGAATGGACACAGAGGTAGGCGGGTGTAAGTCCATTTACATCCAGACACCCATGCACCTACATTGACCTTTCAATCAGGTCCGCATGTAAAACTGGCAGGCAGACCTAATTGGAAAGCCTGGGTGAAAGGTTCTGTCAGAATATTTATACTGCTCTGAATATAACAGTGTCTATTTATGTCAATAAGCAAAGATCTGTGAGGTAGGAGAATCTCAACTTATTTCCACAAATCAATATGTAGCAAATTATTTTTATCAAATTAATTTCTTTTTAAAAGCATATACCAATCTTAGTGAAAACAGTCTACAGTATGGAATATATAAGAATATTTATTCACAAGACATGTATTCACAATAAATGATCAGACTTGAGATGACACAAAAGGATAACTTTACATAAAATACAAACTTCAAACAATAAATGCAATATGATATTTAGCTTAATGATGAAAGTAAAAATAAAGCAAGATTACGTTTTCTCCAGGTATAGTATAAACCATAAATGAATGTTCTATATAATCAGACCACAATTGTCTGCGCTATGCGCAGCCTATAGTCACTCCACTGCAGATGAAGCGAGAATAGGCCATGCAAAATGTGACACTAATACGCCAATATGCGCTAAATCTGATATTAATAAAAATGTATAAAAAGCAAAAATCAGCTCTTAGAGAAAAATCTACATATGGTTAATACAGCTGGGACTGTAATCTTGTTACCCTTAAATATGAAATGTAAAACATTTAAGGAAGTACATAAACAATAGTAAATAATAATCAGATAATTAGCAAGGTATATTTACCCCATTTAAATTGGCTGCTAGCTTAGAATGGTCGTTACCAGAGTTCTTAAGATTGCTGCCTTCCCAAGATGGTGGCCAGTTAGGGAGGAGTTTCGTTTGGCGTCCCTCAAAATTTCAGATACATGATGGAGCAAGATTGAGTCTGTGTAGATGAGTATATGCATGGCTGTAGTAGCGTGTGTGTTGTATGTTTAATGTATGTTGTGTAATGTGATGTGTCCTGTCTCACATCTGGGTTCTCCTTTTTATATGGTATTGAACAAAGGACTATTAAAATTACCAGATAAATAATAAACCCAGAGGGAGTAACTTCATCCCCATTGGTTGGGACATCTTATTCATTAACTGGTGATGTCATTGGTCAACACCTCTAACCAGTATATAAAAATGAAATGATGATTTCTTTATATTTAAGAGTAATCATCATAAAAACTTGTCCATACTCTCATAATACACATATCCATCTTATAATATCCACCATGTATCTAAGAAAGGATTAAATCTGGTAACACCATAATATATTATTAATATATATATATATATATATATATTGGAAAATACTTTTTAACCTAAGACTTCAACTAGTAGCAGTCAGTCACCAGAGATGGCAGTATTGTCTTGCTCCTCAGATTCAGTACACAGAATATAGCAGCATTATTTACCTACAAATAAACTTTGCACCTTATATTGACAAAGAGCTTACAATCTCAGACCTTCTAGACTCTGGCAAGGTTAGAAAAGTTTTATGATTAATTTCTACAACTTACAATTTACAAATGTTAAAAAGTTAAAGCGTCAGCTAGACTTTATCTAAAGAAATGCCAAAATTGACTATGCCAAAATTCAATTTTTCTTTTATTTAATCTACCCAATAATTCTGACATATCCCCCCCCCCCCTTCTTCCCAGTATTCAGGTGAACAGCCTTAGAAGAAGCTTGGGAGAAAGAAAAGAAAAAAAAATGTCTTGTCCTCTTTTTATAAGAGAGTAGTTCATATTGGGGATTGTTCATCATAACCTTTAAGCAAGGCGGGGAAATGAAAAAGCAGTTCCAAGTGTAAGTTCGTAGCGACTTTGCTATTGTTAGCTATGTCACAACTGTTCCTTGTTAGTCTTTTGAATTTCGATCTCCTAGTAAAGAAACTCACATTTTCCTTGAAATCTCCATCTTCAGCTTGCAAAGTTTTGATAGATACAGAAGTGAACTACTGCGATGGTATTGGCAACTACCATTCAAAACGCAGTAAAACAATGTTGGCAAACAGGAATCCGAGAAATCTCCTTGAACGTGGATTGAACAATGAATGGTCTCAGCATGGTCTAGAGTGTCATACACCTAGACTGAGTTTTGCTCACATGTGCAATGCACCATTCTCACATCTCCTTCAACTGAAAACAGGAGGTAGTGCTATTCCTGTCAATGGATATCCTCGGGTCAAATCCACAAAGATCTCTTAAAACAAATCTTCCTCTCCGTCAACAAAAATCTAGGGCGTCTCGCAGCATGATTCCTGAAGATTCAATGAGGGGTTCCGTCCTGAGCTGGACTCCAAGGAGTAAGATGACCCATCCGATTGCTGCGTTTTTGGTAAACATCATCGTCTGTACCAATCAACAACCTGGCATGGAAGGTTAATCTCCCTCTATTGGATGAAATATACAGTATGAATATATATTCTTATCAATTGAAATTTCAATGTGAGGTCGGTATCCTAAACTTTCTCAGAGTTCTCCTTTAGTCCACCATGTGATCAGTCTTTTATCTGACCACCAGGGAAGGTGAGACTATATATGCGACCTTTCCTAGGGGATACTGACTTTTGGGGCTCATTAACATGGGGATGTATTCATCGCCATGGATACCACACATTGAACAATTGTACAATGATACAATAATTTGTTAGCATTTACCTACTACTTGGGAGGAAAAATATAATATCTCCCCTTTTTGGGGCATCAATGCAATTTATTGTATACAACAAAACTACCTGACATTGAGGATTCCTTCTTGGTTACCGTATACAACCTTTAACCTCTTGACTTCATTACGTCATTAGAGTTTGATCCTCCTTGATATCACCGCCATTGGCGATTTTTCAAAATGTGCCCGCTTTGAGTGACCTGTTTGAGTCAGAGGGATGAAGTGACCACTGAAAAATAGGAGGGTAGTTAGCATCTAACAACCAAGATCCCCTGGCAGAATTTCAGGATCCTCAATACTGTGACCTGGGGATAAAATGGTGTTAGAACCTCTGTCTCCTATGCCTTTATTCAGTGTATCCCTCTGATTCCTTGCTACTTGGGCATTTAAGGATTTTGTGGCCCTTGTCTGGCCACAAGATTTGTTCCTAAGGAGGAATTATTTTGGTTCTGGGCTGCAGTGCCCTGAGAGAACCAAGCGATCATCTGATCTAACTTGGCATCTACTCTGCTGAAAACCTCTTCATAATTGTATTGTTGGCTCCGCCTCCTGCGTTGCCTATATCTCTCGGGTTTATACAAATTGGACAGATCCCTATTAGAACCATTTGCTCGGTTCTGGCGTGGAGGTCTGGGCCTTAATGTCTCTCAATCTTCCCAAGGATTTTGGGGAGCCCTAAGGTAGGGCAAATCCTTATTTATTTGTGGATGTCCCCCTTTGTTGAGGATATTGGGCATAGCAAGGTTTCCCATCCTCAAGGGTAAATTGGCTCTTTGGGGATGCTCCCTATAGATTCTTTTAAACCTTGGGCCCTGTCCCCTTGGGGGGAAATCCTGAAGTGGCCTTTGTTCCCCCCCTCCTGATTGGTGGGGTGTCCGGTGTCCTCCTTGAGGTATCCGGTATAAATCTTGCTCCTTTTTTCCCAGTGTGAGGGTGGAAGAGTAAGGTGTGTTTCTGCCACAATTTTGGTGACGGGTTCACGCCTTTCTTTGTATTCACTGGTCTGTTGGATGGAGTACAAATCGTCGCTCTCTTTCACCAACCATTCCAGTGAACCCCCCCAACTGGTAGTCCCTTGCCAAACTTATTATTATGTACGTAGGCAATGCCTCAAAGCACAGGGATTTAAATTCCGGATGGTTGTACTCAGGCTCCTTCATGGAAGGGTGTTAGGCACTTTTGAGTACAGCCAAAAATTCAGCGTGGCTTTGGTGCTGTGTACATTTTAGGTTGTAGATTGCAGCTCTAGCAGCGGTAAGGTTTTTGAATGGGCCGAATTTTAAATGACATCCTACAGCCCGAACACAGAAAGGGTGTTTTCATAGGCCTCAAGGTGATCAGTAATGTCTAAGGACCCTTTCTTAACAAAAATCGGGACAGCACTCTTTTTAAACATTTATAATTCTGGAGGTGTATGGTATCTTTTTAGGGGTGCTAGTCTTTTTGCGGTGACCTTGATATGACTCATACCTATTTATGCATGGCTGCCCAATTTCTGCCCTCCTATGTTTAGAAGATGGCTGGGGTAGGACATGGACTCTCTGCCTGACTCCCCCCCTTTGTCTGGGTCATAACCATCAGACTGGGAGTCATATCTGGGTCTAATTAATTATCTAATTTTTAGTGCAGGACTAATAAGCATTACCCTTTTGCATGGACACCATAACCTTTTGGAACTCTCCTATTTATTTACTAATGAGTTCCTGTCCTGACTTGAACTGTTACACTTTTTTTTTTATTTTTAAATTTTCCACTGCTGGTTACTCGGCAACTTTTTTTCCACTGCTGGTTACTCAGCAACTTTTGCTAGAAAACATTTTTCCTTGCTCAAGACTTCCTAATTCTTGCATTAACCACTTAAGCCACGGAAGATTTTACCCCCTTCCTGACCAGGGCCTATTTTGTGATTCGGCACTGCGTGACTTTAACAGACAATTGCGCGGTCGTGCGACACTGTACCTAAACGAATTTGGCGTCCTTTTTTCCCCACAAACAGAGCTTTCTTTTGGTAGCATTTGATCACCTGTGAGATTTTTTGATCATGCGCTATAAACAAAAAAAGAGCGTCAATTTTGCAAAAATAACAATATTTTTCACATTTTTTTATATGAAATTCCCCCCAAAAAATGTAAAAATCAAAATTTTTTAACATTTACTAACAAAGGGAAAGATTTTTGTCATTTTTGTTGTTTTTTTTAATGCGTAATGGCGGCGATCTGCGATTTTTTTTTGTGGGACTGCGACATTGGGGTGGACAGATCGGACCCTTGACTGACATTTTTGACACTTTTGGGGTTACCAGTGACATTACTACAGTAATACATATGCACTGTTACTGTAAAAATGACACTGGCAGTGAAGGAGTTAACTGTATTGGAGAGGGAGGGGTTAAGTGTGTCCTAGGGGCGTGGTTCTAACTGTGATTGGCTGTGGCTTGATGTGTAAGAACAGTGATCAACGGTCCTACATAGTAGAACCGTTTGATCACCATTCTTACACAGGGAGAACTGACAGGCGGCTTTGTTTACACTAGCCGCCTGCCTTTCTCCTGCTATCACGGAGGATCGCAAGTGCCCGGCGGACATCGGGTCCGTCGGGCACACACGTGGGGGGGGTCCGTGACTGAGCGGGAGCACGCATGCGGCAGCGCGCTCTCGCTCCCAAAACCCTTACAGGCTAGCGACGTAGCCCTACGTCGCTCTGCCTGTGAGGTTCTGACTGCCGACGTAAATAGTCGTGCGGCAGTCGGCAAGTGGTTAATCATTTACATTTCTCTTACAAATGGTTGCTTTCATTACAGCTTTCTTGATAGGACTTCTGCCACAGTTCTACTTCATTCTGCAGTTTCACGCTACATTCTCTTAACTGATGAGTCCCAATAGAGGTTTCCTTCACCTGCTCAAGGAGGTTCCTTACCTCACTCTCATTTTTTTTTGAGTTGAGATTGAAACTTTACTAAATTCCTTTTTGCTGAGCCTTCTAGTGCAGTTCCTCACAAAGATACAGTAAGATTGGCCATGACTCTAAAGCATGTGATCACACTTCCTGACGTCTTTGGTGTTAAAGAAGCTATTGGTGAGTTCATACAGTGGCTTTTCCTCTACCCAAGTGTTAGATGCCCATTATTGGCCCGACTTCTGAGGATTTTGATATATGACTCTAGCCAGCATTTACATATTCCACCATTTCAGACTCAGAGAGGTGTTTCCACATATTTTTGATCTGTGCCGAATCTACTGGGGCTGTGGTATTACCACTAGGGACTGACACCTTGCCAGAGTTGGCAGCGTGAACCTTACCTTCTGTAGACATGTTTAGGGCGTTTCTATCAACATTCACAATTAAAAAAAAACATTTTTTTTTGCAAAGTTATTATGTCACCATGATCATAATTATGATTGGCATATGTAAGAAATTAATAATATTTCTGCAGTGCCTCCATTATGTCAGAATATTTATACTGCTCTAATTACAACAGTGTCTATTTATGTCAATAAGCAAAGATCTGTGAGGTAGGAAAATCCCAACTTATTTCCACAAATCAATATGTAGCGAATTCTTTTTATCGATTCATTTCTTTTTAAAAGCATATACCAATCTTAGTGAAAACAGTCTACAGTATGGAATATATAAGAATATTTATTCACAAGACATGTATTCACAATAAATGATCAGACTTGAGATGACACAAAAAGATAACTTTGTATAAAATACAAACTTCAAACAATAAATGCAATGTGATATTTAGCTTAATGATGAAAGTAAAAATAAAGCAAGATTACGATTTCTCCAGGTATAGTATAAACCATAAATTATTGTTCTATATAATCAGACCACAATTGTCTGCGCTATGCGCAGCCGCTAGTCACTCCACTGCAGATGAAGCGAGAATAGGCCATGCAAAACGTGACACTAATACGCCAATATGCGCTAAATCTGATATGAATAAAAATGTATAAAAAGCAAAAATGAGCTCTTAGAGAAAAATCTACATATGGTTAATACGGCTGGGACTATAATCTCGTTACCCTTAAATATGAAATGTAAAACATTTAAGGAAGTACATAAACAATAGTAAATAATAATCAGATAATTAGCAAGGTATATTTACCCCATTTAAAATGGCTGCTAGCTTAGAATGGTCGTTACCAGAGTCCTTAAGATGGCTGCCTTCCCAAGATGGTGGCCAATTAGGGAGGAGTTTCGTTTGGTGTCCCTCAAAATTTCAGATACATGATGGAGCAAGATGGAGTCTGTGTAGATGAGTATATGCATGGCTGTAGTAGCGTGTGTGTTGTATGTGTAATGTATGTTGTGTAATGTGATGTGTCCTGTCTCACATCTGGGTTCTCCTTTTTATATAGTATTGAACAAAGGACTATTAAAATTACCATAAGTTAAACCCAGAGGGAGTAACTTCATCCCCATTGGTTGGGACATCTTATTCATTAACTGGTGATGTCATTGGTCAACACCTCTAACCAGTATATTAAAATGAAATGATGATTTCTTTATATTTAAGAGTAATCATCATAAAAACTTGTCCATACTCATAATACACATATCCATCTTATAATATCCACCATGTATCTAAGAAAGGATTAAATCTGGTAACACCATAATATATTATTAATATATACAGTGGGTACGGAAAGTATTCAGACCCCCTTAAATTTTTCACTCTTTGTTATATTGCAGCCATTTGCTAAAATCATTTAAGTTCATTCTTCTTCCTCATGAATGTACACACAGCTCCCCATATTGACGGAAAAACACAGAATTGTTGACATTGTTGCAGATTTATTAAAAAAGAAAAACTGAAGTATCACATGGTCCTAAGTATTCAGACCCTTTGCTGTGACACTCATATATTTAATTCAGGTGCTTTCCATTTCTTCTGATCATCCTTTAGATGGTTCTACACCTTCATTTGAGTCCAGCTGTGTTTGATTATACTGATTGGACTTGATTAGGAAAGCCACACACCTGTCTATATAAGACCTTCCAGATCACAATGCATGTCAGAGCAAATGAGAATCATGAGGTCAAAGGAACTGCCTGAAGAGCTCAGAGACAGAATTGTGGCAAGGCACAGATCTGGCCAAGGTTACAAAAAGATTTCTGCTGCACTTAAGGTTCCTAAGAGCACAGTGGCCTCCATAATCCTCAAATGGAAGACGTTTGGGACGACCAGAACCCTTCCTAGAGCTGGCCGTCCGGCCAAACTGAGCTATCGGGGGAGAAGAGCCTTGGTGAGAGAGGTAAAGAAGAACCCAAAGATCACTGTGGCTGAGCTCCAGAGATGGGAGAAAGTTGTAGAAAGTCAACCATCACTGCAGCCCTCCACCAGTCGGGGCTTTATGGCAGAGTGGCCCGACGGAAGCCTCTCCTCAGTGTAAGACACATGAAAACCCGCATGGAGTTTGCTAAAAAAAACACCTGAAGGACTCCAAGATGGTGAGAAATAAGATTCTCTGGTCTGATGAGACCAAAATAGAACTTTTTGGCCTTAATTCTAAGCGGTATGTGTGGAGAAAACCAGGCACTGCTCATCACCTGTCCAATACAGTCCCAACAGTGAAGCATGGTGGTGGCAGCATCATGCTGTGGGGGTGTTTTTCAGCTGCAGGGACAGGACGACTGGTTGCAATCGAGGGAAAGATGAATGCGGCCAAGTACAGGGATATCCTGGACAAAAACCTTCTCCAGAGTGCTCTGGACCTCAGACTGGGCCGAAGGTTTACCTTCCAACAAGACAATGACCCTAAGCACAGCTAAAATAACGAAGGAGTGGCTTCACAACAACTCTGTGACTGTTCTTGAATGGCCCAGCCAGAGCCCTGACTTAAACCCAATTGAGCATCTCTGGAGAGACCTAAAAATGGCTGTCCACCAACGTTTACCATCCAACCTGACAGAACTGGAGAGGATCTGCAAGGAGGAATGGCAGAGGATCCCCAAATCCAGGTGTGAAACACTTGTTGCATCTTTCCCAAAAAGACTCCTGGCTGTATTAGATCAAAAGGGGGCTTCTACTAAATACTGAGCAAAGGGTCTGAATACTTAGGACCATGTGATATTTCAGTTTTTCTTTTTTAATAAATCTGCAACAATGTCAACAATTCTGTGTTTTTCTGTCAGTATGGGGTGCTATGTGTACATTCATGAGGAAGAAGAATGAACCTAAATGATTTAAGCAAATGGCTGCAATATAACAAAGAGTGAAAAATTTAAGGGGGTCTGAATACTTTCCGTACCCACTGTACATATCTATATATATTGGAAATTACTTTTTAACCTAAGACTTCAACTAGTAGCAGTCAGTCACCAGAGATGGGAGTATTGTCTTGCTCCTCAGATTCAGTATACAGAATATAGCAGCATTATTTACCTACAAATAAACTTTGCACCTTATATTGACAAAGAGCTTACAATCTCAGACCTTCTAGACTCTGGCAAGGTTAGAAAAGTTTTATGATTAATTTCTACAACTTACAATTTACAAATGTTTACTGAAGCTTCTCTTGACATACAGAGATGAGTCATCAATATCAGTTAAAGCTAGGATTTAGCAAGAATGAAACAACTTTAATATATAAAGATGACATACATATCTATGTATGTTATTCATATATATATATATACTTCATTGTTAATATCCTTTTACATAGGATTATAATATATCTTTAAATCTTATTTCTAAATGGGTCTAAACACAGAAAATATTGACTTGTGTTTTATGGTCCCACACACAGATAAGATTACCTTGGTATAGCGTCAGCTAGACTTTATCTAAAGAAAGTCAAACAGGCTATCTATTTATTACCTTAGGTCAACACAGCATGTCTATTGAAACTTTTCTTGAATAGACACCTTTCCTAAAAGGAGGTTTGAACTTTTAGTGACCTTCTACAACATGGATGCCACTGCTCAAAATTTCTATGTAAAATACAATATCTATATATGACTATGCCAAAATTCAATTTTTCTTTTATTTAATCTACCCAATAATTCTGACAGTTCTTATCCTCCTTGGCGGTATGATTATTTCAGATTTTAGGTGCTGAAAGCGGTACCATTATTTTGTATGGAAATCTGTTCTGTACATTTTAAAACTCACCTTCAGCTGCGATCCCCCTCTGTCCTCCCCCGCTATCCCCAGCCGTCCTCCCACTGTGTGCTCGGCCGATGCCGGCACTTGCCTTCCGGTTCTCTTCCCTGCGAGCGTTGCGACGCAGGGGGGTGGAGCCAGCGGCAAATTCAAAAATGTAAATACACTAAATTACATGATATAAAGCTATGATCCTAACGGATTACACTGTATCATGCCATTTCATCACAGGATTGCACCTGGTGACTTTTCCTGTGCCCTTCCTGTGCTTTTCTTTCTTTGTGCCCGGAAAATTGAGAACGACCATGGCATCCAAAAAGCGTTCTATTTGCGCAAAAGAGCTTTTAGACGAACTGGAAAACAGAGAGAGCGAAGTGGAGTTACTTGAAGAACTAAGTGATAGCGATTTGTGGGAAAATTCATCATCAGGTACGGAAAGTGACAACAGCGACAATTCCGATGTCTCTTTCTGGCACATAGCTCCATTGGAAATTCTGAAGAATCATTTGATATACTTTACAAATTCCACCAGCTATGTGCCAGAAAGAGACATCAGAATCGTCGATGTCGTCACTTCCCGTACCTGATGACAAATTTTCCCGCAAATCGCTATTGCTCAGTTCTTCAAGTAAATTTGTTTTGCTGTCACTGTTTTCCAGTTTGTCTAAAAGCGATTTTGTGCAAAAAAAAAATTTTTGGACACCATGGTTGTTCTCTATTTTCCAGGCACAAAGCACTGGAAAAGCACAGGCAGGGCACTGGAAAAGTTACGAGGTGCAATCCTGTGCTGAAATGGCATGATACAGTGTAATCCCTTAGGATCACAGCTTTGTATCATGTCATTTGTGTATTTACAGTTTTGAATTTGCCGCCGGTTCCACCCCCTGCGTCTCAACTCTTGCAGGGAAGGGAACCGGAAGACAAGTGCCGACAATTGGCCGTGCACAGAGTGGGGAGAGAGTGCGAGGACGTCGGGGAGAATGGCGGGGGAGGACAGCGGGGGATCGCAGGTAAGGTGAGTATCATTGTGGGGTAATCCTGAGTGTGGCTCGGGGTTACCGCTTTTGGTACTGAAAATTAACCCCAAGCCACACTCGGGAATACCGCTAGGGAGGTTAAAGGGGAATGGTAAAAACATAGCTCAACTGCTTGTTTTTACTGCCCCTGCAAACAGAAATGTAAACTAGCATTTTGCTGTGCTTGCTTATGATCACCATCACTATGATGATGACAGCACAGCAGGTGATGTATGGCTTTGTCACAGTGTGTCACATGGTTGTTGGGTGCTGACTTTGTTATGGCTGTACAGTGTTAGTCTCTAACACACAATACAGACAAAAGTTAACAGTCAGCACCCAACAACCATGTGACCCCCTCTGACAAAGCAATACAGCATCTGCTGTGCTGTCATCATAATGATGGTGATCATAGGCACACAGCAGGGAGTCTGAGGACTGTACCTTAATTATAGAGTAGCCAGTGTCAGTGTGAGTGCAGGGGGCTGCTTGCCTGTGTACTTCTTCCACCCACCATCAGTCTCTGCCTCCCATCAGATCAGTCTCTCAGGCTTCCTCCTCAGAGCTGGAATATGAGGGGGAGGAGCAGTCCGGATCTACATATGAATCGATCCACAAGCATAGCATTGTACAGAGGCCATCTGGGACTGTGCAGAGGCACATGCGGCACAGGATTATCTGCCTGCACCCAAAAATGAAAAAAAAGTCCCTCCTCTGCTGTTATTTCCTGGGCTCTTCTCTTAACTTCATGGGGCCCAGGAAATTGTAACTTTACACCCCGGTAAGCAAGGGGATGTGGGGATGTGGTTAGGTCCTGTTTTATTTTGTCTTTTGCTAAAAATTTTGCAGCTGCCGGGCCCAACTGTACTGCTGATGGAGCCAGGGGCCCGGTACAACAGGGCTGGTTGTACTGCCCTATCAGTGGCCCTGGTTACCGGTAACGCCCATTTGAGCTGTGAACACAGGTGTGAGAACTGAGACAAGGACCAGTCCGGCATCTTTGTTTGTTTTATTGTAGTTAGGGGATGGGAGAAGGGAATGAGTGGGATACTCCTCTGGCTCAACTAGGTACAATTTTGGGACTCTTCTAGAAAAATGCCTGTTAGGGCTGTCTTGACCCAGCTAATGCCAGCCAACGCTTCCTGCGGCTTGAATTTACTGTATCACTGAAAACTGTGCTGGAACCTCGACTTTAATTCAGAAGATCCAGGACTGTATAATACTTGACTTCTGACATTGCTTTGCTCAAAAGTCACTGAACAGCTCCCTCCAGCTCTGTACTAACTTGAGGTAGCTCTTTGTAAATTCCTGTGCTGCTGCAACTCTCAACCTGTACACTCCACACTGTATAATGACTCCTCAGGGCCCAAACTGCAGACGCCTCCTTTAATACTTTCAGGATCCTCAACCTAGGTACCCTCTCTAACACTTCAGGGTCCTCCGACCGGGCACCCCCTTTACCGCTAGCTGAATCTTGGATCCCAGAACCTTCTCCAGAGTGGTCCCCTCTGACACTAGGCAGACCCCCAGGGGCAATACACAGTACTCACGACCTTTGTAGGCTTTCCTGGGACTGGACCCCTCTCTCTCTCTGCTGGTTCTCAGCACACCGGATCCCCTGCAGCTCAACTCAGCATCCTCTGGATTCTCAGGCAGCACCCAGAGACATCCGCTTCTTTTGACAGGAGGAGAGACAGCTGTACTGTCCCTCCTGGGACTCTGCTTCCCGCCAAAGACGCTGAGTCATGCACTCCCTTCAAACTTATACCCACTCCCAGAATCCTCTGTGGCAGAATCTGACTTCTGGGGTAGATACAAGCCTGAATGTGTCCCTGATTGGGTTTCCTCCACTTCCCTATGAGAAACCTCTCACAGAGCCAGTGGGGAGACTGCCCCCTCAGCAGACACACCTGAAAGTCATGACACCCTGACCAAAAAGAAATCATGGCCCTGCTGTTAGGCAGACAAGGCCCACTATGCATTTACCTAGCACCTACCTGTAGGGTGCTACATCCACCCCACACCAAATTGAGTCAGGTCCCTCTGACTCTGAGGCAACTTCCTCCTGTCAAAAACTCTGCCAAAAATCAGGAGTATCCCACAAACCTGGAAAGGGGGAAAAGGGAAAAACAAATTTACAAATAAATTATGGTGAAAAAATAGATCTTTACACTTTGTTGTACAAATTTACAAACAGCTTAAGGTGCATGAAAACTGATGCACCCATCCACCAAACAAACTCGTTTGATGGGGAACAATGAAGAAAAATACAATGCAAATTTCCTAACTGACTATCTCTAAGATGGTCCCACCAGTATAGAAGAAAAGGAAGCAAAAGTTAGTCAACTGCATACACATAGTAAAATGCAAGCCTAACTATCTTGACAGTTGAATGGAAAGACCATCCTTTTAACTGCAAGGGCGACCTTTTCACTCCCTCCCTGACTACCTCTGCTAACCAGTATCTTGACTCGCCGGGCTCCACCCCTTGGCTGGAAGAGTCTGTCCCCTATTACTGGCTATCTATGCAGAGTCCTTTTAATGAAGCGAAGCACAGCACCCTCTAGCTGTCTTTCCAAGCACCTCTTTAGGAAACAGGGCAAGTCACAGTTCTGTATGACGGGCAGCCTTGCTGAGTCAGGGAAGTAGCACAGGGATCTTGTAGTGCACCCCCCACCAAAGTTCCTGGACACACTTGAACTTTGTCTTCATCTGTCAAAGCTGTGGATGACGTCCCACACAGCTATTTGTAATCCACAGAGATCCTGGCCCGATGGCCCAAGGGATCTAGCACAACAAACAATTTCCCAGAAGACCCGGGCCCGATGGCCCTAAGAGGTCTGACACAGCAATATTTCTTTCAAAAAGACCCTGGCCCAATGGCCAAAGGGGTCTTCATCAAACTTAAACACTTGCAAACTTGTTAATTCAGCATTATATTTGCAATTCCTTGGTTAGTTGTGATGGCTAGGCGGCCAACACAGTTTTTTTTTTCTTTTGAAAGTTTCTCCTTGAAGTAGAATTGTTGCAACCCTCAAATGTAATAGTCAGGGTGAGGGACCTAAACATATTCTCCTTGCTCATTTTTGACTCTGATGGACCAAGTGTGCCTTAATCCATCTGGGCGGTGGACCTGTACCCTATCTATATAGATGGAGCGCCCATAGTTCCATTGTGCCTTTACCTTGTTAATTTTTCCTTAAGCCCTTCCTCTGGAGAATCCCTGTAGGGTTTTGGGACAAACAGGAAGTCCCAGATTAGCTTGTCAGATCAGAAGTCCCGAAACTTTTCCACCATTATCATAACTTCCCTTGGGGCATAGGGGTATTCATATCCATTTTCAAGCGCAACTATCTTTTGCATCCACCATTGCATCCTGAACAACCGGGGGAGAGTCCTCCTGTCACCTCTCCCTGGTGGAGAAAATGGGGTACATACCCTTTGAATCATCTGTTCATAGGCTGTATTTAGGTCTCTGGCCTTAACAATGTTTCCTGGAGGGGTGAGGTCTGGGACCCTTTCAACATAGGCCTCACAGAACCCCAATTTCTGGGCCAGTTCCCCTCTCTCTATAGCATCCTTAGCTTCCTGATCAAGTGGCACAGTCACTTCGGGACCTGGGGAGCTGTTCCCAGCTTTTGACCCCCATTCCCATTCAGTCTCATCAATAGATCCCTAATCGTTAGTTAGTATCCCCAGTCGTCCCTTCCTCGACTGACCTATATCTTGCCTGGAAGGATGTGGACTCGATGCATACAGGGCAGCTCTCTCTCTCACTACTAACACTAGAGGGTGAGGCCGAAATCACTGCAGGTTTATCAGGCTGCTGGATGCTGATGGGGCGGATCTGGTCATGATTGCTGAGGTAGCTAGGCCCTCCGGGCACCTTCTGAGTGACCGAGTCCCCCATCCACAAAGTGTTAATCCTCCGACTGCTGGCAGGGCCTCTAACTGCATCATTAGCCTGAACATGCCCCTCCCGGCTCTGTGAAGGAACTTTGACTCAGTCCTGGTCACTTCCTGAGTAAGGCCTGACTCCCACATGACAGAGGTCTTCTTGGGACGGCCCTCACTCTTTTCTGCCCGGAGCAGCATATAACCACATTGCCCACATTGGACCCACGCTTGTACTTTCAAAGTGACAGCAGCACACTGAGGACATACTGCTCCTAGGAACTCCTGGCTGCCTCCTGTGCACAGCGCGAGTCTGCCGTCCGGCACCACCCGGATACCGGTATCCCAGACTAGGGGAGATCGGGCTGGTGGATCTGCTCCCGGTTCTGCTTTGCAAGGTCTTCACTGATGGTGGCAATGGTAGCGGGCACACTCTCCATCTCTCTCACAAACTACATGCTCGTCTCTCCTACACGTGTCTCCCGCACGGCCACACCCGAAGGAGGGGATATTAATAGGGTCCCCTGAGTCACTCCTGATTGGCCGGATGTTTCCGCCGTCTCCACCCTTTCGCCATATTGGGCGATGACTCCTCCTACTGGGCAGATCTGCATGTAGCGTGCTTTCCCGCGCGGTACTGTAACTCTTCCCCTGCCATGCTTCTTCACTGCAGGCCTCTGGTAAATAGATGCTAAGCGGATCATGTCAGTTGCTAGACATTTGCACTAGGGCCACAGCTGCGCCTTCCTTTACTGAAGCCAGCTGTCCCTTCTTGCTTGGCAAGAGTAACATTCCGCTGTCGGTCGCACGGCCGATACTTCTCTTCCTCCCCACACACGTTCAATTCTCGTCTTCCATACTGGCTCCGGGATTAGCCCCACTGCCCCCTTCGGCATGGCCGACTATGATCCCCACAGTAATGGTACAACAACTATAGAGACTAAATGTCCCGCTGTCAAATGCACAGCCCCTGGCACCTCTCTTCACCGTCCACACTATGACCTCCAGCGTACTCTTCTCTGTCCTCCCTGGGACCCCTGACCCCTGTCCACTCTAGGACTTCTCTCTGTTAAGCTGTTGCAGCACTCATACACTTTAACACTTTTTCCCCCTGCTCTCCATCTTCTGACAGCAGAGGACATCTCATAGTCCATATGAAAAGTCCTCATTAAATTACAGGTTCTCTTAGAACATTTGCCTTGCCACAAACAACCTTCCATATGGGCTTCTAGCTTCAGCCCACTCCACTTGACTCCCACAGTTGCAGTCTCACACCTGGCCTGGCGCTTGAACAACAGTTCCGGGCACAGAAATTGATTTTTTTTTACTTTTCCTTTTGCCGTCGCCCGGGGCAACTGGCCCAGTAACTAATAGCAAGGTCCCGGACGAGCCCCCAAATGTAGCAGGTTTTCTAGGCCTTGAGCCTAAGGTGGGTCTGCCATTGTTACGGGTAACACTCTCAGCTCATGTGAGCTGTGAACACAGGTGTGAGAAATGAGACAAGGACCAGTCCGGCATCTTTGGTTTGTTTGTTTTATTGTAGTTAGGGGATGGGAGAAGGGAATGAGTGGGATACTCCTCTGGCTCAACTAGGTACAATTTTGGGACTCTTCTAGAACAATGCCTGTTAGCGCTGTCTTGACGCCAGCCGACGCTAGCTAACTGTGCTGGAACCTTGACTTTAATTCAGAAGATCCAGGACTGTAGAATACTTGCCTTCTGACACTGCTTTGCTCAAAAGTTACTGAACAGCTCCCTCCAGCTCTGTACTAGCTTGAGGTAGCTCTTTGTCAATTCCTGTGCTGCTGCAACTCTCAACCTGTAAACTCCACACTGTATAATGACTCTTCAGGGCCCAAACTGCAGACGCCTCCTTTAACACTTTCAGGGTCCTCAACCTAGGTACCCCCTCTAACACTTCAGGGTCCTCCGACCGGGCACCCCCTTTACCGCTAGCTGAATCTTGGATCTCAGAACCTTCTCCGGAGTTATCCTCTCTGACACTAGGCAGACCCCCAGGGGCAATCCACAGTACTCACGACCTTTGTAGGCTTCCCGGGGACTGGACCCCTCTCTCTCTCTGCTGGTTCTCAGCACACCGGATCCCCTGCAGCTCAACTCAGCACGCTCTAGATTCTCAGGCAGCACCCAGAGACATCCGCTTCCTCTGACCGGAGGAGAGATAGCCGTACTCTCCCTCCTGGGACTCTGCTTCCCGCCAAAGATGCTGCGTCATGCACTCCCCTCAAACTTATGCCCACTCCCAGAATCCTCTGCGGCAGAAACTGCCTTCTGGGGTAGTTACAAGCCTGAATGTGTCCCTGATTGGGGTTCCTCCACTGCCCTATGAGAAACCTTTCACAGAGCCAGTGGGGAAACTCCCCCTCAGCAGACACACCTTAAAGCCATGACACCCTGACCAAAAAGAAACCATGACCCTGCTGTTAGGCAGACAAGGCCCACTATGCATTTACCTAGCACCTACCTGTAGGGTGCTACATACATGATGTTCAGTCCTCACTGATCGGGTAAATGTACGGGAATTGGTTTGAACACCCAAACAGCCAAAGTTTGGTTCTAACTTGTGTTTGGAATGAACCTTAAAATCCTCCCTACTTATGTGACAGTGTTTCCCAATGCTTAGTTTCTCATAAATAAGACTTGTATGACATCGGTCCTACATTAATGCTGGCTATCCCTTTTGCCTGTTTTTGAATGGGGTAATATTACAGTGGGGATATTAGAGACACGTAAAGACTGTGTAGACTGTGTAAAGACAGCATCTGGAGAATAGTGGATTGCAGATTGGGAACTAGACATTTGCCAGGGGCTGGCCATGGAACGGTTACATACCTCCCAACTGTCTTGGATTTGGCAGGACAGTCCCAAGATCTGAACAAAATCCTGGTATCTTGCAAATCAGGGCTGAATCTCGGCCCCACTAATTAGACTGGCAGGAGTGAAACGCCATTCCGTTCCCCCTTCTGTGTCTCTCCTGCAGCTGTGCTTCTCACATGCAGCTACAGAGGAGTGGGGGGGGGGGGGGGGGGGGCTTCAAAACCAATTATAGTTGCTCACATACCTGCCCCCTACTCCCCCTCTCTGCCTTTAGCACCCGCCCCCTCCCTGACATAAACAAATAGTGTTTCCTCTGTAGCTGCCTATGACAAGACCAGATGCAGTGGACACACAGTCGAAGGATTGGCTTACTTCTAATCTTCTCCCTGGTCTCTTCAGAGTACTCAGTGTACTGCAGCTGTTCTCCTATTCCCTGGCTCAGGAGCAGTGTTGCCAACTGTCAGTGTTTTTACTGCCAGCCAGTAAAAAAATGTGCACTCCTGCCAGTAAATGCTGTGAGTAGCATTTTGTTTAATATCTTTAATAAAACACCTACGGGCTTCACTATTATGGCTCCTTCTCTCCTTTACAACATATGGACCTGATTAAGTGGAAAGGAGTAAGCTAAAGGCATCCTAAAGAGGTTGTGCAGGATCCATCCATCTGTCCAGGGGATACTGTGTGAGCTTAATGCGTCCTTTTTCTCTCCATTTGGTGAGTGCATCCCCATAGGGGGCCTTCTTCTTGAGAGCACTTGGGCACTTTTTGTGGAATATTTAAGCACTTTTCAGCACCTTAGTTCCTCTGAGGGAACCATCTTTTTGGACTGCACTTTATTCCTTTTTTGCACCAATATATGTTTGATTGTTTTATGGACATCTAAATTGTACTTCACTTATGCACTTTTGGATGAATTTGTATTTATCTTTAACACATTGTGCACTTTATCCATTATTGTATACACGGATTGTTGTTTTTTACCTGCTAGCACTGCATTTTAGTAACAGGAAAAGGTTGCCAGTAAAAAAATTAAAAAATTATGACTGTGACGATCAGCTCGGAAATGTGCATGCGCAGTTCTGGTCCAGAGTGGGCAGAGACCATCTGAGTACCTGTGTTCAGGAGGCGCCTGCAGAGGGGATGTCTAAGCGTGTTGTGTAATGTCATGGTGCAAGGGAGCTAAGCTGAGCGGTTGGAGCCTCGTGTATGGGTCAATTTCATGTGTGTGCCTGCCCATTCTAATGTCCTGTCCCTGAGCTACCTACTACTGTATATCAAAAATCGAATAAGAAATATGTTTTTTGTCTTAATATCTACCCTAAATCACATTGATAACTGCATATTGTACTTGTTTGTAGCCTAAATATTGAAATGTGCACTAAAAACTGTAATTTTGTAACTTTTGGAAATGCCAGTCAAAACTTGAATGTGCCAGTAAATTTTGGGTGTCATGTCAGTAAATTTCAATCTGGTAGGTTGGCAACTCTGCTCAGGAGGAGGGGTTGTGATTAACTCTACCTCACTTAGTAGTTAGTAGAAGAGATCAAAAGTAACTTAAAGGTCAGTAGTAAGTAGAGAGTTCAGAAGTCAGTGGAAAGTAATGGAGAGTTCAGAGGTTACTAGGAAATAATGGAGAATTCAGAGGTCAGTAGTAAGTAATGCAGAGTTCAGAGGTCACTTGGAAGTAATGGAGAATTCAGGGGTCAGTATTCAGTAAGGCATAGTTCAGAGGTCACTTGAAAGTAATGGAGAATTCAGAGGTCAGTAGTAACGGAGACACAAAGTTCAGGGGTCAGGAGTGATGCTTAGTTCATGAGTCAGCAGTAAGTGATGCAGTTATATGTGTCTTTGAGAACCCTGCTTGTGGCACATAATTTAAAGCATATTTTATAGTTACATGGAAGCCCATGTTTTGTTTAACCACGCCCCTTGAGCCCAGTGGCGGCTGGTGCTCAAAATTTTTGGGGGGGCGCAAAAAGAAAAATGTAATAGGTATTGCTTCGCGTCAAAAAACGCAGTAAACCTTGAAGTCATGGTACAGGCATGGCACAGGTGATGGTATAGGCATGGCATAGGTGATGGTACAGGCATGGCACAGGTGATGGTACAGGAGATGGTATAGGCATGGCACAGATATGGTATAGGCATGGCACAGATATGGTATAGGCATGTCACAGGTCATGGTACAGGAGATGGTATATGCCCCCTTTCAATGCAGAGACCAGCGTACATGCCCCCTTTCAATGCAGTGACCAGAGTACATGCCCCCTTTCAATGCAGTGACCAGCGTATATGCCCCCTTTCAATGCAGAGACCAGCGTACATGCCCCCTTTCATGCAGAGACCAACGTACATGCCCCCTTCAATGTAGTGACCAGCGTGCGTGCCCCCTTTAATGCAGAGATCAGCGTGCATGCCCCCTTCAATGCAATGAACACTGTGCTATGCCCCCTTCAATGCAATAAACACTGTTCTGTGCCCCCTTCAATGCACAAAACACTGTGCTGTGCCCCCTTCAATGCAATAAACACTGTGCTGTGCCCCCTTCAATGCAATGAACACTGTGTTGTGCCCCCACAATGCAGAGTTCAGCGTGCAAGCCCCCTTCAATGCAACTGTGCTGTGCCCCCTTCAATGCAATGAACAATGTGCTGTGCCCCCTTCAATGCAATAAACACTGTGCTGTGCCCCATTCAATGCAATGAACACTGTGCTGTGCCCCCACAATGCAGAGTTCAGCGTGCGTGCCCCCTTCAATGCAACTGTGCTGTGCCCCCTTCAATGCAATGAACAATGTGCTGTGCCCCCATCAATGCAGAGTTCAGCGTGAGAGCCCCTTTCAATGCACAGCGCCACAGCATTGTCCCCAATCACTGCAGAGCGCCACAGCATTGTCCCCAATCACTGCAGAGCGCCACAGCATTGTCCCCAATCACTGCAGAGTGCCACAGCATTGTGCCCAATCATTGCAGAGCGCCACAGCATTGTCCCCAATCATTGCAGAGCGCCACAGCATTGTCCCCAATCATTGCAGAGCACCACAGCATTGTCCCCAATCATTGCAGAACGCCATAGAATTGTCCTCAATCATTGCACAGCGCCACAGCATTGTCCCCAATCATTGCACAGTGCCACAGCATTGTCCTCAATCACTGCAGAGCGCCACAGCATTGTCCCCAATGATTGCAGAGCGCCACAGCATTGTCCCCAATGATTGCAGAGTGCCACAGTATTGTCCCCAATGATTGCAGAGTGCCACAGCATTGTCCCCCAATGATTGCAGAGTTCCCACAGGATTGTCCCCCAATGATTGCAGAGTGCCCACAGCATTGTCCCCCAATGATTGCAGAGTGCCCACAGCATTGTCCCCCAATGATTGCAGAGTGCCCACAGCATTGTCCCCCAATGATTGCAGAGTGCCACAGCATTGTCCCCAATGATTGCAGAGCGCCTAAACATTGTCCTCCAATGATTGCAGAGTGCCCACAGCATTGTCCCCCAATGATTGCAGAGTGCCCACAGCATTGTCCCCCAATCAATGCAGGGACCAGTGTGCGTGCTCCCTTCAATCCAATGCACTTACCTGGCGGCGGCTCGGCTCCCGGCGGCGGCTTCTCCCCTCCTCGATACTTCGTCCTCTTCTGCGGCGGCGGGAAGGTGAGTGGCTTCTCCCTCTCGGCCTCTCCTCTTCTCTGCAGTGGGCGGCGGGAACCGGCGGGAAGGTGAGCTGCGCCGGCTTCTCCTCTCCTCGAGACTCCTCTCTGCGGCGGCGGGAAGGTGACCGGGCGGTGACGGTGAGTGACTGATGCACGCACCGGCACCGCCCCCATTGCGACGTCAGCGGGATGTCCTGGATGATGATTGGTCCAGGCTGGAGACTGGACCAATCACAGCCAGGATATCACAAAAGTGGGGGTGTCCTAGCGCTATGACCTGTGCCCAGGTTACGCCCCCAAAAGGAAGCCAATCGGCGCCTCTTCTGGGTCGTAAACCCATCCCCCCCTAGCCACCACATAGGCCGGCGAACGCGATTTTTTTTTAAACTTTATTGTTCTTTTTGTAATTTTTTTCAAATCTATGCACAGGCCGCCACTGCTTGAGCCCTAACTGTTATGTTTTACCACACCCACTTTTAGCCAATTTTAGCTATGCATGCCACAGGTCTCTATCTCCCTGTTGGGAGGTATGGGATCATCACTCAAAGACAAGCCACTAAACGGTTCACCTACATAGGCTGGGAACTGGCCACTGAGGGATCAAATGCACCTATATTGCTGGTGCAAAAACTGGCCAGTATGCTCTGTGTACTGGAGGGTTCACCACACTTCAGGCATGGATACTGGCATGTGAGGTGTGTACGGAAGACATGGTACTAGGAGGATACCAATGTGCGCTAGGGGGTGGGATCTCACTGGCAGAGTGAGATCTGTTCAGCCAAAATCATCACTGAAGGCAGAATCTACCAGTTAGCTAGCAATACTGCGACCTAGGCTTTAATTCTATATAGCATTTCCTGCAGCATATTCTTTTTTGCTCTGTCTTAAATAAATAGACCACACCTAAGGCTCCGTTCACATTAGGTGATTTGAAAGCGATTCTGAATTGTGGCAAAACGCACAATGGGCATTTGGGTGCCTTTAGTCTTTGGTGCGATTTTGACGTGATTGTTGCATGACAATCATGGCAATTATGGCAAAATACACATTTAAAAATCACACAAAGCTTTTTGCCCAAAAAGGGGCAGAAGCTTCTTTTGGAGGACCAAAATGTAAATGGGCTGCTCTATGTGCAACACACAGAAATGCATGTAAATCATGCTTTAAATATCAAGAGTAGTAACGCTAGTTCCTGCTAACGTGAGATTTGAACAGGGCTCCGTATCAGATGTGCAACCCATGACCCTGTCATAGTTCCTCCTAAATTGACACCTAAGAGAACTGCACCCTGCCTTTAATAACAACTCACCAAACCCTCTGCCCAATTCCACCGAAGCTGTTGTGAACTTAGGGTATATAAAATACCCCTTAAAAAGGTAATCAGATACTTAGAGAATACATTATACACTCTAATCCTTTACCTCAATCACAGTTCCATGGTTGAAATTATCAGCAAACCCCTGCTATCATTTTGACAGCCATGGCTTTTTCTATATTACAGAAGCAGTTACAGCAGCCCCTGTGTTAACTGACACACACAGAATAGAGTCCATGTTAGTAGGAATTACAGTGTAGCAATATTGGTTACATTAGTTACTCATAATTCATTTATAGCGGATTAAAGGGGTGACTTTTGAGCTGTGTATGTCTCTCAGTTAAAGCAAATTGGCAATTAAAAAACAACATACATATATCAGGAATTTGAAATGTTGGAGTAACATACATTTTAATTAAAAACTTTGTATTAGTTTTATGCTTTTCCTTCCCTCCTTTTTTAGTGATGCATTTAAAAGAAATGGACAATTGAAAAGAAAAAACTGTTTTGATTTTTAAAATCTAATCCCATTATATTTTAATTTTTTTTTTTACCAGAAATGTCATCCTAGTGTAATTATAAATGGGACAAATGATAAAATGTTACATTATATCTATAATAACACTAGTTGTTTTAAAACCACCACATTGGTCAAACTAAAACTTTAAAAGATAAGATTTTTTACCAAAAATAATAAATGCACATTTCTTTGCAGGTAAAAAAATGTTCATTTAATATTTTTTGTTTTAGGTGCCTGGAAAGCATTGCACCAGCAATCAGCAGATTGCTGATGCCATGCAGGTCTTCTGCAGACTGTCAGTGTGAGCTGTCTGCCCTGAGATCTATGGGCTCCACCCACACGGCAGGGCTCTCTTTGAATTGTGGCAGCGAGTATGGGCAGAAGTTCCCAGGCAGATGCCGAACATGTTACATGTTACACCCCAAATATGGGTGTAACATGTAACATGTTCAGAAAGGTGAACTTATGTTGAACAAATGTGAAATTATGTGTTAGGACCTGGATCACCTGCTGGTGACAATGTGGTTCCCAGAGCTGAAGGATGTAGTTCTGGTGGAAATTTTATAGAATGTTTTGGACAACAAGATAGTCCATCATACATCTGCAGAAACAATGTAAGGCTCTCTCAAAGAAAGCTATTCAATATCAACTACGTGCAGGTACTTTGGTAGAATATCTCAGAACTAAAAGGATCCCAAGAGGACCAAGACTCAATATCTGCCCTACCTTTTGTTGCTCTAACAAGAATTTTGTGATAAATGGTTTTACATCCTTAACAAGTGCAGTCTGGACCGCATTGCCCTAACAACACAAGGTATTTAGGGCAAAATAACAAAATGTTAAGAATGAGCCAATTCCCTACTTGCACATAAAGAAATTTTAAGCACAAGAGAAACCTAACATCTTTTCTTGAAACACATATGTCAGAGTCTGGAGTCAGGCTTGGAGGCCAGTAGCTATAGCAGTGGAGCAGCACCCACTAACAAACAGACAGGTATACAAGCAGGTCCCCCTGGCTGAGGATACGGGTTCACCTGAGGTGCGGGGTCTAAGTTCTAACCAGTATTCACCAGAGCTCCTGATGATGGAGATGTGTTTGCTTAAAGTTGCCACCTCATCCCTTTAAAATCGAACACATATTAATTACACAGGTTCTGTGGCTGATTAAGGTGGTAATAAAACTTACTTGTTGCCTTATCTGCATTAAATAAGCCTCAGAACCTGTGTAATTCATATGTGTTCAGGTTTAAAGGGATGAGGTGGCAACCCTAGTTTAGTGTTAGCACCCAGCAGGAGGTGAGGAAGCCGGGGTCCAGTAGCAAATATAGCATTCAAGGAAATACCAGTCACAGCAGAGGTTCCTGGTTCATGTCCAGGCCCTGACGACATAATACAATTCTAGAAAACTAAAAGAAACATGTCCTGACAAAAAAACTTGATAGGTATAGGTGGGACATCATAGGTTATCAGGAGGATGGAGTCTTCAACGTCCTCACAGTTTAATTTTTTTAGCACAAGAAAGGACAATCACAAGAAGATAAGGCAGAGGAATGCCCCAGTAGAAGCTCCAGTGAGCAGTGCGACTTGGAGCAAGACAGCATGGACAACCTAGTGGTAAATCTCTCCTCATACCCATTATCTACAGGGGAAGTCTAGCTGATGAACAAAGGGTTGGGATTTTCCCTAAACTTTGGTGACAGAATAGAAATAGAGATTCACCTTGAAACTTTTTTTTTGCACACTAACATTACGCATGTAGTTTAAATCTAGCACAATCAAACTCAATAATCTGGTGTTTCTTTTCTTGAAGTTGGCTGTGACGGAAACCAAGTAGATGGACTTCCCCAATAAGTTTCCACACAGTAGAGGCCTATGTCAAGCTGGTACAAAGGAATGTTAAACACATCCGTTGGCAACAGTGGCATGGTCAACCTCATGGAAATTTATCCCAAGAGGAATAGGTAGCTCTTAAAAAACTGTGTGAAAACAGATTTAGTATTTTAAAGGATAAGCTCACCTTTTGTAATATGTTACACTCATATTCAGGGTGTAACATGTTACAAATCCACCGCCTCCGCACTCCCCCGACTCGCCGTTTTGACAGGGAGCGAGGGATCTTCTCCCCCCTCTCTCTGTCACAATCTGCAAAGAACGTGGCTGTGCAGGGCTGTGCCTGCCCAACCGTGTCATTCATGCACAGAGTTCTGTGAAAGGAAAACTACAAGGTCCAGCAAACTTTATGACTGACAGGTTGTAGCTCTCAATGAACTACCACGGTGCTGTTAAGCTCTGTGGTAGTTCACTGATGCTTCCTGTTAGTGTGTAACTGCTTTGCTCTATGATGTAGTTGCAAGAGCCCTGCATTGCACCCATGATCTGCTGATCATGGGTGAAATGCTTTCCAGGCTCCTAAAAAAGAAAAAAAAAATGAAATGCACATTTTTTTAGCTGCAAAAAGATGTGCATTTATTTTTATTTTTTTTAAAAGTTGAACTTATCCTTTATGCCAGCTGACAAGGGCGGGGTCACTGAGCTGTTGAACAAATGTGATTACCACACTGAAGTCATGCATCAGTTATCAAATAGGAAGATATACTGCAATTTGCAAGGTGATCTGTTAGTGGGGATTAAAGCTAGGATAGACAGGATCAATATGGATGCTTAAGAACAGGGAATCGTTGATAAAAAACTAAAAAAAGTCTTGAGTGTTGATTTTCCAATAACATAATGCTATTGTTTAATTGCCTTTCTAAGATCCACAAGCACCCCACAAAACCAGCAGGACGTCCCATTGTAGCCGGTAACAAATCATTCTTCCAGTCTATAGCTATTTTTTTGCAGCAGATCCTGTGTCCCAAGGTGGCAGGTATGCAAGTATTTCTGCTAGACACCACAGATTATTTTAACCTCCTTAGCCATAAAAGGACACTACCTGAGAATTGTTTCATATGTAGCATGGAGGTGTGTAATTTATACACATCCATTCCACACAAGGATGGGCTAATGGTGATATCTAGAGTACTGAATGACATGTCTCTACCCCAAAACATCATTTCTTACTTCTGCTTCAATGGGGAATTATACCAGCAATGCCAAGGCGCAACTACAGGGTTCAATATGACCCTTAGCTGTGCCAATCTCTTTATGGCAGATTTGGAGGAGAGATGTGTATACAGTATAGCCACCCACTGTACCTGGACCATGTATTATGGATTAGGTACATAGATGATGCTTTTTTTATCTAGTATGGTACAGAGGCAGATTCACTAGATTTTAAGACACAGCTTGATGAATGCCACCCCATCTCTTTTACCTTGGAATACAGTACTACCCACTTTTTGGATGATTTAGGGATACAGGAAACGGTGCTTTGCACACAAATGTATACAAAATATCTACTGATAGTAATACATACCTGCATAGAAAAAGTTTCCATTCAGAGAATCTAAAACCTGGGTGGCCATATAGTCAGTTTATCAGAATCCAGAGAATCACATCCCCAGATACAATTTACCCTGCAGGCAGGGAGGATGTTGAAGGATTTTGTACAAAGAGGTTATGACAAACAGGCACTATAGGAAGCACTAGAGAAGGCATTTAAACAACCTAGAGATTCGCTTTTGTGTTTTATAGCAAAGAAACATTGAGGCGCATACCAGCAATATTACCCTCCTCTTCTCACTCTCCCCATCTTCATATTATAAAGAAACATTGGCATGTTTAGAATAGCAATCTGAAACTGGCAGATAAAAAAATCATGGAACATTAGAGATAGATTGGTTCATGATGCTCTTTCCAATGATCTGCCAAGCTCAGGTACTAACTAATCACACATCTATCAAACACCATGGGGTATGTACCTGTATGAGCACTGTGCTTAATGTAATTTTCTAATTAAAAACATATTATTTGTGAACGCTATGATTCAGCAGCTGCGCGAATATCTTTGTTGTATTCTGCTTGATGTTAGATGACATTCTTGGTTATCTGTACCTATTGTATAATTGTATGTATATGCCTAATACAAATGTATTTCTAAAGCAGTAACAGATTGATATACTGTGGAGAGGTTTAAGCACCCTTAAAAACATTATATTGTTGGTTGCTGAATGGTGTAAATAATTGGCCTACAGACCTTCATTGTTAATTGCATGTAGTTCTGGTGGCCAATAGCGGGTGCGTTGGATGGTTATGTTTGCTGGTGCCGGATGGATATTTGCTTCTTTATTCTTAAAGTAGAAGTCCACCCTAACACTAAAATCTCTGCATCTACATACATCCACAATCTAACACTAACCTATCTAGCCCTGTAAGAAGAATTCACTATACATACCTTTTTTGAAGCCGATCTGACCTGATCCTATGCTGAGCTGTCAGCTGCGGCTTCGCTGTGAAGGCGGGTGCAGAGGACACAGCCGACAACGAAAGCCCCATAGTAAGTTTATAGGTAACGTCACTTCCCATTCATTTCACAGCCGTTGTCGGCTGTGTCCTCTGCAGAGCTTTGCCCCGAGCCCACCCTTTTTGGAAACCTATTAGAGCCTCTGGCTCTAATCACGTGCTTTCAAAAAAAAAAAAAAAATCCCCTATTGGAATCCATGCATCTGGCGCCTTGCATGCAGATTAGGGGGCCGGATGCATGGATAGGGGGGGGCGGCGCCCCTGCGCCCCCAATGAATGGGCCACCACTGTTTAAACCAGAGGTCTACAAACTTTCTATACAAAGAGCCAGTTTACTGTCCTTCAGGCTTTTGGGGGGGGGGGGGGCAGACTGTGGTCAGTAGAAGTAGAAAATCTCCTAGCATCAGTGGGAGTAAGCGATGCCCATCATTGATATTAGTGGGAGGAATAGAGCCTTGTTGTTGGTATGAGTGGGAGGAATAGTGCCCCATCGATAGTATCAGTGGGAGTTATGGTGCCCCATCATTGGTGTCAGTTGGAGGAAAAGTGTCCCAAGGGCTGCATATGGCCTCCTGGCCACAGTTTGAAGACCACTGTATTAGGCAAAACACATGCTAAATGAAACTAACTGCACTGACGTCACACGCTGCTGTCCTAGTCTGTAGGCAGTGGCATTTCATGTGAGTGATTGATTTCCGGCTTCTATTTTCTCCGCTGATCCCCTCTGAGCATGTGGATGCCAGGTCCTGTCCACTCTGCAGTGCAGAGCGGACATGGACAGAGTCCCGCTCTTCTCTATGGGAAAATTGGGTGAAAACAGACTGCTTGTCCATTTTCATCTGATACTATCCGATCCGAGGCACCAGATGGATGGAAAATAGGACCACCATCCCTCTGGGTTTTGCAGACAGGATCGGATCAGAGGACATGTGTCTACTGCATCCACCGCTCTAAAAGGGAGATGCTCCCAGGAGGGAAACATTCCACCAGAGCTAATTGCTGCGAGATTCCAGCTTTGATGTGATGATTCATATGCACATTAATCCCCAATATTTTGGGGTCTAAACTCTTGTGAGTGTGCATTCCAGCGATCTGATGGGATCCACACAAAAAGATTATTCTCAGCTAATTGGGTATCTACGTTTGACACTTACCTGGTGATTGTAAGCAGGGTTAGATTTATTTCATTTATGGACTATTTTCATTTGGTCTGAACTTTAGAAATATATAGTTCTACCTTTGTGAATTATCCATATGCTTTATATTTTGGACCCTTAAATTGATGTATGTATATTAGTTGATATTATTTCTCTTATATGCCATTGTAGTTTCACGTTTGGTGAATCAACTCTTATGATGAATGGTTTCAAACTGATTGTTACTTTCGTATACTTTTAGGTCAGAAAACAATATTATTGTAATGTTATCATATCATGATTTTTGGAACGTGAGCAGATTTTGAGAGCTGGATTGTATGAAAAGGGCAGTTTCCTGGCAGGTAGAGCCAGACAATTTACAGCCCAGACATTCTGCCAATGGGTTTTTTTTCACATCCAATTAGCCATTTATGAAAACACAAGACCAAGCAATAGTCAGGTGAAGTGTCCTGCTAGAGGTGTTATGAGAAGGTATTTTACAAGAGAAATTAATAAAAAATTGTTGGAGGCTTGCAGACCATTTTGGTACTGTTTATCCAACTTGATCTGCTCGAGCTGGTTGTTTTAGTGCGGCAATATGCCAATCTGATGGTTAGTCATAGTTCTGCAAATTTAAAAAAAAGAGGGTAGGTACTGTATTCACAACAAGTCCCCATTATCCCTATTAAGGTTTGGGTTCATTGGAGGTACTCCCAAAATGACAGGGAGGTACTCCCAAAACTTCAAAACAGAAAGGCTACTCAGAGTTGGTTATGTTCATATATAGAGTAGATTTTCAGTATTGTATGGAATAATGTACTGAGAAAAGTTTTTCACTGAATATGATTGCAATATACAAAAATCTAAATGGTGATTCTAGCATAGGGAGAAAAGGATTCAGGCTCAGGTCACTTAACCGGTTGCCGACCGCCGCACGACTATATACTGCGGCGGTCAGCCCCGGCCAGGCAGAGTGACGTAGGGGTACGTCACTCGCCTGTCACTGACTTGCGAGCCAATTGCGGGCAGGCGCGCGCCCGCCCCGGCTCGTTCACTGACAAGTCAGTGCGCGTGACCGGCGGACCCGATCGCTCCGGTGAAGGGAGAAAGGCGGACGGCTTATGTAAACAAGCCGTCTGTCATTCTTCCCTGTGTAAAAATGAAGATCAGACGGTTCTACTATGTAGGACCGTTGATCTTTGTTTTTACACCAATAGCCATGTCCCTTTACAGTTAGAAACACGCCCCTAGGACACACTTAACCCCTCCCTCTCCAATACAGTTAACCCCTTCCCTGCCAGTGTCATTTTTGCAGTAACAGTGCATATGTATAGCACTGATTACTGCAGTAATGTCACTGGTAACCCCAAAAGTGTCAAAAATGTCAGTCAAGGGTCCGATCTGTCCGCCGCAATGTCGCAGTACCGCAAAAAAAATCGCAGATCGCCGCCATTACGCGTTAAAAAAAAAAAAACACCAAAAATGACAAAAATCTTTCCCTTTGTTAGTAAAAGCGATAACTTTTGCGCAAACCAATCAAAATACGCTTTTTGCGATTTTTTTTACCAAACATATGTAGCATAAAACAAATTGGCCGAAAATGTTAAAAAATTTTGATTTTTACATTTTTTTTGGGGAATTTCATATAAAAAAATGTGAAAAATATTGTTATTTTTGCAAAATTGATGCTCTTTTTTTGTTTATAGCGCATGATCAAAAAATCGCACAGGTGATCAAATACCACCAAAAGAAAGCTCTGTTTGTGGGAAAAAAAGGACGTCAAATTCGTTTAGGTACAGCGTCGCACGACCGCGCAATTGTCTGTTAAAGTCACGCAGTAAAAAATCGCAAAAAAACCCCTGGTCTTTTAGCAGCCAAATCCTCCGGGGCTTAAGTGGTTAAGAAGACACGCAGCCCCTCAATAAAGTTGGACGAGAAGCAGTTTAATCTTAAACTGTGTAAGGTGTTCTCTACTGTTAGAGCGGTAAGGATGTGCAACTACCTTCCACAGTTGGTGGTGTCAATGAGGAGTGTCAATATTTTCAAAAAAACGTTTAAATGGGTATCTTAGCAAACACAATATATATGCAATATACAGGAATATCGGAAACACACACACTCAAGTTAAACTGGATGAACAGTCTTTATTCCACCTTACCGACTACGTAACTATGATTACACTGACTGTAACATGATCTGTTAGTGGGGAAGGAATCTTGTGACTGATCATGCACCCCCTTCACAGATCATGTTACACGCATTGTAATGAGTGAAAAACTTTTCTCTATTGAGGAGTGGGCAGAAGGGGGGGGCGGGGTGTTTCCGATGGATTATCTTTAGTGCAGCTGAGCCTGGAGGCCCAAAGCCATTAACCCCTACAATGCTGGAAGTTCAGCAGCAGGAAGAGTACTGGGCAGCCCTGCAGTGAAGATTTTATTCAGAATCCAGCAGTCTGCACAGTGTGGTACTGTACATACTTCATTACAGCTAAGTGATCTAACGCTGTAGAGAAAAACATTTTATTTTTTAAACTTAAATTTTATGTTTTAAAGGGCCATTTTTGAAAACAATATATTATTCTGTTAACTGTATTGTGTTATTAAATGTAAAAATTATGTAACAAGTTTTGTATTAAAACCAATTTTTTTTTTTTTTTTTTTTTAAACCAATGCTTTAACAAATAAATGTCATTAGGTTAGGGTGTACATCAATGTGAAGTACATTAAATGACTAACAATAATCCCTTTTTTTCAATGCAGTTTGAAATTTAAAGTGGTATTAAACCTAAAACCAAAAATGTAATATATTTCAGCTTACCAATTATTAGATGTGGTGGCTGCATTCGCTTTCTTTTTTTAGGCTTTTCCCTCACCTTTGGCCAGTAACACATCTCCTGTAATAGTGCCTACACTCTGCATTAAGAAACACAGAGGGCACGTTTGGACAGCAGCATTGTCAGTCTGCGGGAGAAGGGAGTGTTAGGCAGGCCTTAGATGGTGCAAATCTCTTCTCAACCACGGTCGTCCCCGCCGGGAGAAGACAGTGATTATTGCTAGCAGCTATAGCAGCCGATAGTGATAATCGCAAGTGAATTAAGCAGGCTGGTTGTACCCAAGTTGATCGATTGATGAACTTGGTACATTCAACCTACCCATACACTGTTCGAATCTTGGGTGATTCCTGCTGAATGGGCAGAGATTTGAATGTCTATGGCCGGCCTTAGATATACTAGCAGATTCAAATACACTAACAGATTGAAGCTGAACTCCAGCTAAAATTTTATAATCAGTTACATTAAATAGTTTTTTTTTTCTTTTGGAATAACATTTTACATAAAAAGAACTAATAATTGTAAGTATCCTTGCCAGTGTTAAATTACTTATCCCATCCCTGTAAACTGATATATCTGGAAGAGAGCTTGTTCTTTTGAAAAACAGACTTACTAGCTGGATCATCAGATAGAAATAGAAGAAAGAAATGAAAACTAATTCAGCCATCACATCTAAGAATTGGTAAGCTGCAATATAATAAATGTTTGCTTTTGGGTTTAATACTGCTTTCATTTTTACAGCTTTAAAGTTGTAATGAAAAAAGTGGCAATCATATTCTGCCACTTTCAGATTTTTCTAGCACTGCCATTAGATTTTACACAGCAGTTATTTGTCTTAGAATACAGTATTAAGATTAAAAGTCATCCAAGAAAATGTTCAGAGATAGAAGTACAGATGTATCAGCTGGAGACCACATGGGAGCACACTGGATTAGATCCATTAGTTGTCAATGGAATCTGTCATTGGAAATCTGTACTTAAGTGTTATATAATTCTTGTGTAATTCCTGTTTCACTTTCTAAGGGGTATGAATAGGTGGCATTTGCCTCCATGCTGAGCTTCCTTATTGCACATGGATCCCCTGTTCTCGCTGCACATGTAATCATATTATTAAAATTTTTAAACGTATGCAGTTCATACAGGTAGATAATTAGAAATAGATTTTACATAGATTTACATTTTATTAGACTGTAAAATAAAATAAAGTTATTTTTTCTATTTTTATTTTTTTGCTCTATTTGTCCTATAAACCATTGTCACTGAAACAGAAGATGGGGGAAGATCCAGTTGTCACCAGAGCAGGAAAAGAGGGAAAATCGTCTAGTGGGGATACCTGTTCAAGATAGGATTTTCCTCACTTTGAAGACATTTCCGCCCACTTCTGATGTGTCTACTGGCCAGGAAGTGAAATCTCCTCAATGGAACAAGAAAATAAAACAAGTAGCTAAACAAACTATTGAAATCCATATGTCTGAACTGTTTACCTGCTGAAGATCTTTTGTTAGTGTTCAGTCACCCTTGTGATTCCCCTGGCAGCATAGGTCCTGACATCATTTTTTAAACAGTACAGTTTGTTTAAGTACCTGCCCTAATTTGTGATTGTAAAGGAAAGGAGCAGTGCCACCCTAATTAAGGGTATTTCCTCCCTTCCTCTGCTATCAGCAAGCCCTCTGTGTCCCTGTGTTAAGCTGTGGCCATAGACGGATCAAAATTGGTCCAGGTCAACAGGAACCAGATGAAATTCAATTCACCTATGGGTAGGCTGGTTGTAATGAAGTCAATTCATCAATTGTTTTCAGAACAGCCATTCCGTTGTTATTTTTTTTTTCTCGCCAAATGACTGCCAGCGGCTATTGTCGCCAGCAGTGATCCCTGTGTCCTGCTGGCTAGGAAGGCTTCCTGGGCTCCTCACTGACAGAACACTATAGCATTGCAGGAGGGACTGACTATGTTGATGGGGGAATCATGGTTGAAAGAAAGAAAATTGCATAATGTATGGCCTGAGGTACTCAAATATTTGAATGAATATGTAAATGAATTAAATGCATTTTTTTGTATTTGCTTATAGTTCTTGAAATTGTACCTTTTATTAATCATACAGTATAGTCAATATTCATATAACAATATGGACAATTAATACGGACAATAGGGACATAAGAACATATTACATTTTTTGCTTGTATATTGTCCAACCTGTCTTGGCCTTTTTATATTTATTGTGATGAATTATCTTTATTTATATATATATATATATATATATATATATATATATATATATATATATAAATAAATAAATAAATATATATATATATATATATATATATATATATATACAGTATCTCACACTTAAGTGAGTACACCCCTCACAAAAAATGGAAAATGGAAGAGTCTACGATTTCTGGGATTGCACATTCAGTGGAAGTTGGATTTTTCCTATGGACTTATTATTATTACATATTGTACATGCACTTAGCTTATTTCTTTCTTTGAGGGATAGCACTTCACTATAGTATTTAGTATTTGTAAAAAATAAAAGCACTATGGAGTACAAATGTGACCTATTATATAAGTGAAATTATATACAGTATCTCACAAAAGTGAGTACACCCCTCACATTTTTGTAAATGTTTTATTATATCTTTTCATGTGACAACACTGAAGAAATGACACTTTGCTACAATGTAAAGTAATGAGTGTACAGCTTGTATAACAGTGTAAATTTGCTGTCCCCTCAAAATAACTCAACACACAGCCATTATTGTCTAAACCACTGGTAACAAAAGTGAGTACACCCCTAAGTGAAAATGTTTACATTGGGCACAATTAGCCCTTTTCCCTCCCCGGTGTCATGTGACTCGTTAGTGTTACAAGGTCTCAGGTGTGAATGGGGAGCAGGTGTGTTAAATTTGGTGTTATCGCTCTCACGCTCTCATACTGGTCACTGGAAGTTCAACATGGCACCTCATGGCAAAGAACACCCTAAGTCAAAATGTCCAAATTGGGCCCAAAGTGTCAATATTTTGTGTAGCCACCATTATTTTTCAGCACTACCTTAACCTTCTTGGGCATGGAGTTCACCAGAGTTTCACAGGTTGCCACAGGAGTCCTCTTCCACTCCTCCATGACGACATCACAGAGCTGGTGGATGTTAAAGATCGTGAGCTCCTCCACCTTCCGTTTGAGGATGCCCCACAGATGCTCAATTGGGTTTAGATCTGGAGACATGTTTGGCCAGTCCATCACCATTACTGTCAGCTTCTTTAGCAAGGCAGTGGTCGTCTTTGAGGTGATTTTGGGGTTGTTATCATGTTGGAATACTGCCCTGCAGCTCTGCTTCAGTCACAGTACATGTTGGCATTCATGGTTCCCTCAATGAACTGTAGCTACCCAGTGCTGGCAGCACTCATGCAGCCCCAGACCATGACACTCCCACCACCATGCTTTACTGTAGGCAAGATACACTTGTCTTTGTACTCCTCATCTGGTTGCCGCCACACACGCTTGACACCATCTGAACCAAATAAGTTTATTTTGGTCTCATCAGACCTTAGGACATGGTTCCAGTAATCCATACCCTTAGTCTGCTTGTCTTAAGCAAACTGTTTCTTCTGCTTTTTTAGAAGAGGCTGCCTTCTGGGACGACAGCCACGCAGACCAATTTGATGCAGTGTGTGGTGTATGGTCTGAGCACTGACAGTGTGACCCCCCACCCTTTCAACCTCTGCAGCAATGCTGACAACACTCATACGTCTATTTCCCAAAGACAACCTCTGTATATGACACTGAGCATGTGCACTCAACCTCTTTGGTCGACCATGGTGAGGCCTGTTCTGAGTGGAACCTGTCCTGTCAAACCATTGCATGGCCATCATGCTGCATATCAGTTTCAGGGTCTTGGCAATCTTCTTATAGCCTAGGTCATCTTTATATAGAGCAACAATTCTTTTTTTCAGATCCTCAGAGAGTTCTTTGCCATGAGTTGCCATGTTGAACTTCCAGTGACCGGTATGAGAGAGTGAGAGCAATAACACCAAATTTACCACATCTGCTCCCATTCGCACCTGAGACCTTCTAACACTAACGAGTCACGTGACACAGGAGCGGAAAAATGGCTAACTGGGCCCAATTTGGACATGTTCACTTAGGGGTGTACTCACTTTGTTGTCAGTGGTTTAGACATTAATGGTTGTGTGTTGAGTTATTTTGAGGGGACAGCAAATTTACACTGTTATACAAGCTGTACACTCACTACTTTACATTGTATCAAAGTGTCATTTCTTCAGTGTTGTCACATGAAAAGATATAATCAAATATTTACAAAAATGTGAGGGGTGTACTCACTTTTGTGAGATACTGTATATCCCACATAGCAAGCAATTGTGCAAGTTTGAAAATTACTTCACAAGTTTGTTGCACAATTGCAGCAAGTCGGCATTGCATGACCCCAGATCAACTTTCTTTGCAAACATTCTGCAAGTCTGCTGCAAGTCCTCATTTAGTTATGTTGTGCAATAGCCATCCCACCACAGGGGTCACTGTGACTTGCAGGACTCCTGCTGTAGCCTCACCACTGCAACTTTGCTCTTGCCAGAGACTTGCCACGCAAATTTGCTAGACATTGGAAAAGTGTCAACTAGAACCCTGTTCTTTAAAGGCTCAAGTTAGTAGCAAGGTATCTTTGCTATCTGGGGCATATATACAGTGGGTACGGAAAGTATTCAGACCCCCTTAAATTTTTCACTCTTTGTTATATTGCAGCCATTTGCTAAAATCATTTAAGTTCATTCTTCTTCCTCATGAATGTACACATAGCACCCCATACTGACAGAAAAACACAGAATTGTTGACATTGTTGCAGATTTATTAAAAAAGAAAAACTGAAATATCACATGGTCCTAAGTATTCAGACCCTTTGCTGTGACACTCATATATTTAACTCAGGTGCTTTCCATTTCTTCTGATCATCCTTGAGATGGTTCTACACCTTCATTTGAGTCCAGCTGTGTTTGATTATACTGATTGGACTTGATTAGGAAAGCCACACACCTGTCTATATAAGACCTTCCAGATCACAATGCATGTCAGAGCAAATGAGAATCATGAGGTCAAAGGAACTGCCTGAAGAGCTCAGAGACAGAATTGTGGCAAGGCACAGATCTGGCCAAGGTTACAAAAAGATTTCTGCTGCACTTACAGTTCCTAAGAGCACAGTGGCCTCCATAATCCTCAAATGGAAGACGTTTGGGACGACCAGAACCCTTCCTAGAGCTGGCCGTCCGGCCAAACTGAGCTATCGGGGGAGAAGAGCCTTGGTGAGAGAGGTAAAGAAGAACCCAAAGATCACTGTGGCTGAGCTCCAGAGATGCAGTCAGGAGATGGGAGAAAGTTGTAGAAAGTCAACCATCACTGCAGCCCTCCACCAGTCGGGGCTTCATGGCAGAGTGGCCCGACGGAAGCCTCTCCTCAGTGTAAGACACATGAAAGCCCGCATGGAGTTTGCTAAAAAAAACACCTGAAGGACTCCAAGATGGTGAGAAATAAGATTTTCTGGTCTGATGAGACCAAAATAGAACTTTTTGGCCTTAATTCTAAGCGGTATGTGTGGAGAAAACCAGGCACTGCTCATCACCTGTCCAATACAGTCCCAACAGTGAAGCATGGTGGTGGCAGCATCATGCTGTGGGGGTGTTTTTCAGCTGCAGGGACAGGACGACTGGTTGCAATCGAGGGAAAGATGAATGCGGCCAAGTACAGGGATATCCTGGACAAAAACCTTCTCCAGAGTGCTCTGGACCCTTAGACTGGGCCGAAGGTTTACCTTCCAACAAGACAATGACCTTAAGCACACAGCTAAAATAACGAAGGAGTGGCTTCACAACAACTCCGTGACTGTTCTTGAATGGCCCAGCCAGAGCCCTGACTTAAACCCAATTGAGCATCTCTGGAGAGACCTAAAAATGGCTGTCCACCAATGTTTACCATCCAACCTGACAGAACTGGAGAGGATCTGCAAGGAGGAATGGCAGAGGATCCCAAAATCCAGGTGTGAAAGACTTGTTGCATCTTTCCCAAAAAGACTCCTGGCTGTATTAGATCAAAAGGGGGCTTCTACTAAATACTGAGCAAAGGGTCTGAATACTTAGGACCATGTGATATTTCAGTTTTTCTTTTTTAATAAATCTGCAACAATGTCAACAATTCTGTGTTTTTCTGTCAGTATGGGGTGCTATGTGTACATTCATGAAGAAGAAGAATGAACTTAAATGATTTTAGCAAATGGCTGCAATATAACAAAGAGTGAAAAATTTAAGGGGGTCTGAATACTTTCCGTACCCACTGTATATATATATATATATATACTGTATATATATATATATATATATATATATATATATATATATATATATATATATATATTGTGACGGTATGCGAGGTGAGATAGTAGATAATCGCTATATTTCACCTCGCATACGTTCTGTGGTGAGAGACTGAACTGGAATCCGGCCTGGGTTTTTCCAGCCTCTGTGACAGGCTAGGTTCCGGTCCAGAGATTGTAAGTTACCTGAGTCCATGCTCAGGTGGACTTTAAATTAACAGGAAAAGAGCACAGAAATGCTCTGGCCTGAGACTCAGAAGGGGATCTGAGAGAGGAGCTCTGTTTGGACTTTAAAAGGTTTGCTTTGCAATATGTTTTGTCGGTGATGGGGACCAGCCCCACACAGTATAGTGAGGAAAATTCCTGTATAGTTTAGTGCCGGACGGCAAGGATTTATTTTACTGTTTTGTTGTTTGTTTCATATTGGCAAACCTCTGCTGAATAAATCTGGCAACCCACCAGACTTTTAAGAAACTACCTGCCTGCTGACCTTATTTTGCTGGAAAAGGTGATCCCTGTAAGCTAATCTCCCACACGTGGTGGACTCAGTGGGCAGTTTCTAAAGATGGAGGAAATGTTAAAGGCCCTGCTACAGGCCAATGCAGCTCAGCGAGAAACAAACCGCCAAATCGCAGAGGCCGCTAGAGCACAACAGGAGGCTACTGCAGCACAACTGGCAGCACAACCGGAGGCCGCTGCAGCAGAACACGCAGCCCAGCAGGAGATGAACCGCCAAATCGCAGAGGCTGCTAGAGCACAACAGGAAGTTGCTGCAGCACAACAGGCAGCACAACAGGAGGTTGCTGCAGCACAACAGGCAGCCCAGCAGGAGATGAACTGGCAGTTTGCAGAGGCTCTGCTGGAGTTAAAGAAAGAATTTGCATCTCCTGTGCCAGCTGAACCAAAATTGGTATGTGCCTCGTACCACCTGCAAAAGATGACACCGGCCGATGATGTGGAAGCATACCTGGCGACTTTTGAGAGGGTCGCTGTCCGTGAAGGTTGGCCAAACGAACAGTGGGCGGGTCTGTTAGCCCCATTTCTGACAGGAGAACCGCAAAAAGCGTATTTTGACCTGGACCCAGATAAGGCCCAGGACTATGAGACTCTGAAAATGGAGATACTCGCGCGATTGGATGTCACCATGGCAGTCCGGGCCCAGCGCGTGCATCAGTGGACCTATTCCAGCAGCAAGCCGCCCCGTTCTCAAATGTTTGACCTGGTCCACCTCACCAAAAAGTGGTTGCAACCAGAGACCTTGACGGGCCCCCAGATCGTGGAGCGTGTGGTAATGGACCAGTACCTGCGTGTGCTCCCTGCTGCTCTGAGGAAGTGAGTCGGACAGGGGGACCCCAAAACTGCAACCCAATTGGTGGACCTAGTGGAGAGGTACAGTGCTACTGAGGACTTGGTGAACCCGTCTACGCCCCACTTCAGTGTGTCTAGGGGTGCAAGATCGCCCAGCGGTTCTGGTAAGACTGTTCCAGGGTTCAAGTGCATGGGGAAACTAGATAAGACTGTTGTTACAGCTAATGAGACTGTTGGTCCTAGGCCTGGAGACTGGCCAAAGAAGCCAGGAAGGTCTTTGGGACCGCTAAGAGGACTGGAGATAGAGCACATACAGTGTTTCCGCTGCCATGCATTTGGGCATATTGCTGCAAACTGACCTATAAATGATGAACCTATGCAATGCAATTTTGCTTATAGGAAAAGATGCATATCTTTGTTTGCATCGGTCGCATATACTGCTTCATGTCAGAGTCGCATTGAAAAGCAAATGTGTGTTATTGCAGTGGATGGAAAGCCGCTCACAGCCCTGCTAGACTCTGGAAGTGTAGTGACCCTAGTCAGAAGTGATTGTGTAAATCCCACAAAATTACACTCCAGCACTATCGGGGTCATTTGCATCCATGGGGACACTCGGGACTACCAGACAGCAGTGGTTGAGGTTGATACCCCTTGGGGCAGTGTGACCCATTCAGTGGGGGTGGTGCCTTCGCTACTTCATGAAGCTTTAGTGGGGAGGGATTTCCCCCATTTTTGGAGGTTGTGGGAGAACAAGGGGAGGCTGGTGGAGAGAGCTCCCCCTGCTCCGGAAGCACAGGAACTCTCACCAGACCCTTTTTGCCAAAGTGAAGGAAACCCTGTTGGGGGAATCGAGGGAGCTGGAGATCCTCTTCCTTTCCCTGTCATGGCTGGGGAGCCGGAGGACCTGGAAGCTAGCTCCCAGCCAGAGGGTAATGAACAGGAGGACATTTCTGGACCTGACAATGAGAATAGCCAGAATGTGGTACCCGACTTAGAAGTCAGGAGAGAGGATTTCTGTACTGGGCAATTACGAGATGTCACCCTCCTTAGAGCCAGAGAAAACGCTAAGATGGTGGATGGGGAACCAGTAGATCCTCACTGGGGGGTGTCTTTTCCCTACATGGCCATTAAAAACAATTTACTGTATCAGGTGATAAAACGTGGAGAGGATGAGGTTGAACAGCTGCTGGTTCCCAAACCCTTCCGCAGGTTGGTCCTAGACCTGGCCCATGGTCATGTAATGGGGGGACATCTCGGAATCGAAAAAAGACCAGGGAGAGAATCGCCCAGAGATTTTTCTGGCCTGGGTTGCATGCAGATGTCAGGGGGTACTGTGAATCATGCCCTGAGTGCCAAATGTCGGCACCATCGCCCCATTTTCGCAGTCCCCTGGTCCCTCTACCAATCATCGAGGTTCCTTTTGAGAGGATCGGCATGGACCTGGTGGGGCCGGTAGTGAAGTCTGCCCAGGGTCACCAGCATATTCTGGTAATCCTAGACTATGCGACACGCTATCCTGAGGCCATACCCTTGCGTAACACTTCCGCTAAGGCTATCGCCAAGGAGTTAGTCCAGGTGTTTAGTCGAGTGGGAATCCCAAAAGAGATCTTAACTGATCAGAGCACCCCATTTATGTCCAGGGTTACCAAGGAACTGTGTTGATTATATAAAATCTCCGTACCTCTGTCTACCACCCCCAAACAGATGGTTTGGTCGAAAGATTTAATAAAACCTTGAAAAGTATGCTAAAAAAGGTGGTTGACAAAGATGGGAGAAATTGGGATTTTTTTGCTCCCATATCTTATGTTTTCCATACGAGAGGTTCCGCAAGCATCCACAGGCTATTCTCTCTTTGAGCTCTTGTATGGTAGACATCCCAGGGGGCTGCTGGATGTTGCCAAAGAAACATGGGAAGGTGAGGCCACCCCTTATAGAAGCGTCATAGAGCATATCTCCCTGATGCAAGATAGAATCGCTGCTGTCCTGCCACTGGTACGAGAACATATGGAGCGAGCGCAGGAGGCCCAGAGGATGGTCTATGATCGGGGTGCCAGAGTCCGTACTTTCAGCCCCAGGGGCAGAGTGTTGGTACTGGTTCCCACGGTTGAAAGTAAGTTTCTAGCCAAGTGGCAGGGTCCCTTTGAAATTATCGAGAGGATAGGAGAGGTCAACTATAAAGTCTACCAACCAGGGAAAAGGAAACCACAACAAATTTATCATGTGAATCTCTTAAAGCCCTGGAAGCAACAGAGAGACTTTATTGGCTGCATCTCCAGCCCCAGCAGACCGGGTGCCGGTGACACCTGACGTCCACATAACAGATTCCCTGTCGGTGGCACAACAAAATGATGTTAGGGGGTTTGTGTAAAAAAATAGAGACTTTTTCTCCCCCTTACCTGGACTGACCAATGTGATCCAGCATGATATAGTGACGGAACCAGGGGTTCGCGTAAATTTAAAGCCATATAGAATCCCAGAGGCCAGGCGAGAGGCAGTCGCAAAAGAAATAAAAAATATGTTAGAGTTGGATGTAATAGAAGAGTCCCACAGTGAGTGGTCGAGCCCCATAGTATTGGTCCCAAAACCTGACGGCACTATCAGGTTTTGTAACGATTTTAGGAAACTCAACAGTGTATCCAAGTTCGATGCATACCCGATACCTCGGGTTGACGAACTCGTGGACAGGTTGGGACAGACCCGCTACATAACAACCCTAGATCTAACGAAAGGCTATTGGCAAATACCCCTAACTGAATCAGCCAAAGAGAAGACTGCCTTTTCCACTTCTGAGGGCTTGTTTCAATACAAGCGGATGCCTTTCGGTCTGCATGGGGCCCCTGCATCCTTCCAGAGAATGATGGACAAAACTTTGAGACCACATCGCTCATACGCAGCTGCTTATTTGGACGTTGTGGTCATCCATAGCCTAGATTGGGACTCGCATCTGCCCCGAGTACAAGCAGTGGTAGATTCCCTTAGGGAAGCAGGTCTCACGGCCAACCCAAAAAAGTGTGCCATAGGCCTGGAGGAGGCCAAATACCTTGGGTATGTTATTGGTCGGGGACTGGTCAAGCCTCAGACCAATAAGATTGAGGCAATTCAAAAGTGGCCCCAACCGGTAAACAAAAAACAAGTTCGGGCCTTCCTAGGCATTATGGGGTATTACCGGCGGTTTATACCTAACTTTGCCACCATTGCCGCCCCTCTGACTGACCTAACGAAGGGTAGAGGGTCGGTCATGGTCAAATGGAATCCTGAAGCGGAGGAGGCGTTTCAGAGGTTAAAGCAGGCCCTTTGTGTACTGCCGGTGCTGGTGACTCCGGACTTCACAAAGGAGATTGTGGTACAGACTGACGCCTCCGAGGTGGGCCTCGGTGCTGTACTATCCCAGAACAGAGGTGGTGAGGAGCACCCGGTTGTATACCTGAGCCGAAAGCTAAACAAGCATGAAAAAAACTATGCTATTGTTGAGAAGGAATGTCTTGCTGTTAATTGGGCATTGAACTCCCTGAAGTATTACTTGTTGGGGAGGTCGTTTAAGTTGGTCACTGACCATGCTCCCCTAAAGTGGATGTGTGACAACAGGGAGAAAAATGGCTGCGTGACAAGATGGTTCCTGGCTCTACAGCCATTCAAATTTACAGTAGAGCATAGGCCGCGCAAGCTCCAAAACAATGCGGATGCCCTCTCCCGCATGCACTGTATGATTGGGTTGATTGCTCAATCGCTGGCGCTTGAGCAGAGGGGGAGGATATGTGACGGTATGCGAGGTGAGATAGTAGATAATCGCTATATTTCACCTCGCATACGTTCTGTGGTGAGAGACTGAACCGGAATCCGGCCCGGGTTTTTCCAGCCTCTGTGACAGGCTAGGTTCCGGTCCAGAGATGGTAAGTTACCTGAGTCCATGCTCAGGTGGACTTTAAATTAACAGGAAAAGAGCACAGAAATGCTCTGGCCTGAGACTCAGAAGGGGATCTGAGAGAGGAGCTCTGTTTGGACTTTAAAAGGTTTGCTTTGCAATATGTTGTATAGTGAGGAAAATTCCTGTATAGTTTAACGCCGGACGGCAAGGATTTATTTTACTGTTTTGTTGTTTGTTTCATATTGGCAAACCTCTGCTGAATAAAGCTGGCAACCCACCAGACTTTTAAGAAACTACCTGCATGCTGACCTTATTTTGCTGGAAAAGGTGATCCCTGTGAGCTAATCTCCCACAATATATATATATATATATATATATATATATATATTGTAACAGGAAGTCAGCTAAATCTGGGAATGTAGTCACAGGAAGGAGATACATTTCCACCTGATTTAGAAAGTCCATTAATTAATTTAGGGTGTTGGCTACAGAGCTAGCCAGCAGGAAGTTGAAAGGCCTTCACCTGTTCAGAATGAGGGAGTTAAGGCTCTATAATTTGTTCAGAGAAATTCCTATTGTTTGCTGCCTCCTGTCGCCGTGTGGGCTGGGAGAGGAAGGCAGACATACGTGTACCTCCCGACGCCGTGTGGGCATGGGAGAAGGACTGCTGCCTCCTGTCGCCGTGTGGGCTGGGAGAGGGGGACAGTCGGATGTGTGCCTCCCGACAAGCTGGTGAGCATGGGAGAAGACCCCCTACAGCGATGTGAAGCTAAGGAGGGTAACCACGAGTGAAGACGTCTCAAAGGTGAGAAGACAAAGTGTTCCATGTGAAGAGTTGTGTAAGAAAGTGTTAAACAGCTGCGTACAGAAATGGAAGAATTGGTCAGCTCCAAGGATGATGTTGTGAAAAGCGTTCAGGAGCTAGAAAAGTCTAAGCGAGCCTTAGAACAGCAACTAGAAGAGATGAAGATTCCGTTGCAGGAACTGGAAGAGGAATTCCAGGCAACAGAGGATCTGTCCCAAAGAGGGGATAGTGTGCCTGATGCAGTTTTTAAAAGGATCAGTGTTTTGGGGTCTGTCCTGAGTGAGCCTCAGAAATGTGATGACATGTGGCTTGAATCACCCCTTTGGAATAAACCGTTCCTTCAAAAACTTCAAGCATTGGAAAATGTATCATTAGAACTTCAGCAAACAAAGGAGCTGTGTAAGAAATGTGATGATTTCTCAGTTCAGGCTGAAAACCTAGAGGAGAAAACTAAAGCGGAGAAAACTAAAGCAAGTGATATAAATCTGGGAGAAAAAAGCAAACACCACCTAGTGGAGAAAACTAAGGCTGTTGGTGAAAACGTGAAGCAAATGAATAAGTGCCTTTCAGGGAGTGTTTCCAAAATGGAACTGGTGAAAGACGGGTGGCAGAAGTTTGATCGTGATCTTGAGATGCATTCCATGTGGAATTCAGATAGAGAAAAAGAACTAGGTGACCTTGAGCGGTCAAATAGTTCAGCAGAAAGTGCATTGAAGAAACCTGTAAAAGAATGTGTTGCAGTTCCATGCTTCTTCACTGATGCAGAGAGGAGGTCTATAATGGATACCACCCAGATCGCTGGGTTCAACTGTGTTGTTGCCTTTGACCCCTATGTTGGTGGAAGGAAAGTTGATGATGTTCTGGTTGGCTTCTTCTGTGAAGAGTTTGGCAAGAAATATAAACTGAATATCAAATCAAATAGTAGGCCTTTACTGCGACTCGCTCAGGAGGGCGAAAAGTTTAAGAAGTTGATGAGTGCAAATGCTTCAGATCTGCCTATGAATATGAAATGTTTGAATGATATTGATATCTCTGGGAAAAGGAACAGGGGTCACTTTGAAGAAATGTGTGACAGCCTGTTGTCTCAATTGGAAAATCCTCTGCACAGCATCTTAGAGCAAGCAAAGCTCAAGAAGGAAGATCATTCCCTTTTACAACAAAAAGTCAATGATTGTGTACAGATGTATGGAGAGGCAACTCAAGTCACAGAGGGATGTCAAGAGTCCCTACTTGGAACAAAGCTTAGTGAAGCAAAGGTTCTCAAAGTTTTGTGGAAAACATTTATGGATTGCAGAGAGAGGCGTCTTAAGAATGTTGAAGACATTAAGACTAGCCCAATTGAGTTGCCTATGGATCACGGTCCTCCGTGGTGGATTGGACAGACGGTTATGAGGGACAAGCTGTCTGACATTTATGAGAAAGCTGTCAATGAAGATGACAGAAACGAGAAGGAGCGAAATGATGCCAAAAATGCAGTTGAAGAATGTGTATATGAGATGAGAGACAAACTGTGTGGCATTTATGAGAAATCCGTCAATGAAGATGACAAAACAGTTTCATCCGGAAGCTTGAGGATAATAGGAGGCTTATCAGTGAGTCAGCAGTGCTTGACACATGCGTGCCTGGAAATCTGTGTCCCAACCCTAGGGTTGAAACAAGAGGGGGGGGTATGTAACAGGAAGTCAGCTAAATCTGGGAATGTAGTCACAGGAAGGAGATACATTTCCACCTGATTTAGAAAGTCCATTAATTAATTTAGGGTGTTGGCTACAGAGCTAGCCAGCAGGAAGTTGAAAGGCCTTCACCTGTTCAGAATGAGGGAGTTAAGGCTCTATAATTTGTTCAGAGAAATTCCTATTGTTTGCTGCCTCCTGTCGCCGTGTGGGCTGGGAGAGGAAGGCAGACATACGTGTACCTCCCGACGCCGTGTGGGCATGGGAGAAGGACTGCTGCCTCCTGTCGCCGTGTGGGCTGGGAGAGGGGGACAGTCGGATGTGTGCCTCCCGACAAGCTGGTGAGCATGGGAGAAGACCCCCTACAGCGATGTGAAGCTAAGGAGGGTAACCACGAGTGAAGACGTCTCAAAGGTGAGAAGACAAAGTGTTCCATGTGAAGAGTGTGAAGAGAAGTGTTCCATGTGAAGAGTGTGAAGAGTAAAGGGACCTGTTAAATGAACTGTGTTCAATGTGAAGAATCTGAAGAGTAAAGGATCCTGTTATAAATGAACATGTGCTGTGTGAAAGAAAACAAATGGACATTTGAGTGTCTGCTGTAGGATCAGCAGTGTCGGCCCAACAGTAGGTTGGAAAGACTTCTTAGGCAGGTTCCAGCTGTGAGAAGGTAGCCGCCCACAGAGGCAAGGATTTATTTTGTCTTTTATTTTATTTTGCTGTTTTTGATGCTGGCACTGGTATGAAGAAAATTGACCTAATAAATAAAACTGTTGTTTTCAAGCACTTATCGGTTGTTTCCCTGTGAAAACGCACCCCCCAAGGGGTCATCCACGCCTACCACCGAGCTAATCCCTTACAATATATATATATATATATATATATATATATATATATATATATATATATATATATATATATATATATACACACAGTGTATATATACACAATAGAAATGATTGCATAATTGAGCAAAAATATATCTAACGGCAAGTTTGCACAAAAAAGCATATTTGTGCACAAATAACATAAAAGATGACATGACCCAATACTGGGAAAACAAACCAAACTCTGAAATATCTAGAAGTGACTAGACCTTGACAACTACTACCTTAACAATCTTTCCCACCATGTACAATGTTTTATGTTTGTACAAGGAATGCTATGAATTATATACCATGAACCCTACTGTGAAAACATTTACAGTACATGGATTAAATAGAGGCCCTGGATGCAAACTACATCCAGGGTCCCTCATTGATTAAAGTGGTTGTAAACCTTCACATATACCCAGTGAAGTGAATAGCCCCAGATGATACACAGAAATTAAACAAATCCTCCTACATACAGTATGTTTTATTTGTATATCTGCTGTCTTTCCCACTCTACACTCTTTTGAAAGTGCAGATTGTGTTAATCTTTCTTCCTCTTTCAGCAGCACATGAGGGTGGGTGGGGAGACTGAGCTTACGCTGTGTGGGAGCTGATTGGAGGAAATGGACACACCCTCCCTTCACATAGGCAGAGGAATAAAGGAACATGCAGAGCTGTAGTTTAAATAGACAAGCTTTCTGCTAATCTCCCGCTAAGCTCCCACAAATTTTCAGCTACTGTTATCTTATGTGTTGGAGAACTTGTCAGAAGTAACTCATGCTGATAACAGAGGAATGGAGCACCAGAGAGAAGCGACACTTAGAGCTTTGGAGATAGATAGACACTACATATATATATGCTTAGTTCAACATCATGAATGGGGTTTACAACCACATTAATGTATGTGTGTAACCACTCAGATGTGCAGTTACAGGCATACAGTCGTGGCATCTGTCATTGATTTGTATGGCTTGCTGTCACCTTTGACTCCCGGGTGCAGAAATACAGTGAATTGCATTGGTGTATGGAACCCATGCGCATGAGACCTTACAGAGTAATACAGAGTGTTCATGTTAGTAATGTGAGTACAGAGGCAGATGGATCAGACCCCAAATGGCAAAGGGTTTACCTGTTTGCTATGAATCACAAGTAGTATCTGTCACTATGCAGTTTATTGAAATAGAACATATACCATTAACACATATTTGTTTTTTCTACTCCTGTTCTCAGTTGTGCTTTTTTGCCCTGAATTTGTTTAGCAGTCATCCTGTTCTTGCTATCTCTAAGCTTTGCTGGTTGTGTTAATGACAGCATATGCCTTTCAGGCAGCAAGGCTCCATGTTTTCTGCTCTTTCATCCATCATTTGTAATGAGTGCTTAAGCATACTGTGTTATCATCTGATCTAGTCTGTCCTTTTCAAGTTGTTCTATAGGCAAATCAACCTTCCCTTTTTATCAGCTTTTTCACTGACTAGCAAGCTGTCAGTTTGTGTAAGGCTTAATCCTTATTTATCCATTGCTTGTTTTCCCTTGCCAAAGAAACAGTCACTTTTTACTGTACTTGATGCTCCTTGACTATCTGTGCTGAAACTGTAATATGTAATTTTACTATCTTTGTTACGCTGTTTGCCATTAAATGTAAAATGCATTGCCAATCCTTTTTGCTGAATTTAAACAAGATAACAAAACACATTTCTAGAGCTGAAATCCTCATTTCAACAAAATAGATACTTATGAGTGAATTTCTGGAAGGCTTTTTAAAGTACTAAAATAGAGAAAATAAAAATGTTTTTTTAATGTTTCGGAAATTTAACCACTTCAGCTCCGGAAGATTTACTCCCCTTCATGACCATGCCATTTTTTTGCGATACAACACTGCGTTACTTTACCTGACAATTGCGTGGTCATGCGACACTGTACCCAAATAAAATGTATGTCCTTACATAATAAGGGCATAAATGAGCTTTCTTTTGGTGATATTTGATCACCGCAGCATTTTTTAATTTTTTGCACTCTAATAAAAAAAAAAAAGACCAACAATTTTGAAAAAAAACAATATTTTTTACTAAATACTAAAATATAAAAAATGTAAACAATTACAATTTCTTGATAAATGTAGGCCAACATGTACTCTGCTACATGTTTTTGGTAAACAAAATCCCATTAAGCGTATATTGATTGGTTTGCACAAAAGTTATAGTGTCTACAAACTATGGGAATACAAGAATTATTATTTATTTATTATTTTTTACTAGTAATCGCTGAGATCAGTGACTTATATTGGGACTGTTATATTGCGGCAGACATTCAGACACTAACTGAAACTTTTTGGGAACCAGTGACACTAATACAGTGATCATTGCCATACATATGCACTGTCACTGTACTAATGACACTGGCTGGATTAAATATCTAGAGCAATCAAAGGGTTAAATGTGTGTCTAGCCAGTGTTTTGGTATACTGTGTTAGGTGCTTTTACTAGGGGAAGTAATGGATTTTATTTTCTGCTTTGCGAGGAAAGAAAATCTTTTACTTCCCCTGCTGAAAGGACAGAGCTCTGCCTTGTTTACATAGGCAGGGCTCTGTCCTGTGTAAATTCATGATGATGGTGATTGACATCTGCTGTGTTTAATCACAGCAAGACCAGGTCGCCGGTGGCGTGTGCGCGCGCCCCCTACCCGGAAGTGTCAGATGGCATACTAGGGAGCGGTTATACAGTCGGCAAGTGGTTAAAAGATGTTTACAGTTTCCTAACATTACCAGTATAATTAGAGATTTTATTGTCGATGTTGTTAGGCTTTGTTTGCCTCAGAACTACTTCTAATTTCATTACATTCATCCCAAGTCAAAGGGAATGCAAAATGCACTTTTGCTTCTTCTGTTTCTGAGGCGGACTTCATCCAGACACCCATCAGTGAGTGGGATGGGGGTGGTTCAGAACTGCTCCTAATAACATTCCATTCATTCCATGTCATAAGGAATGCAAAAGCAAATGGTGTACCTTACACTTATAGGTCAAACACAGGTCAGAATGGGGTACACTGAAGTGAAATCTTTCTGAGGCTGACCCTATCCAGACATCCATCAGTGAGTTGGATGGCGGTGGTTGACGGTCTTCTGGACCCCATGGCTGAGAAGTGTTGGGCAGCAGATCTACTGTTCTGCCAGTCACATTGTGCTCCCTGATCCCACCCAGGCCTCCATCAGAGTGGAGAGAATTTGAGAGATCATCTGATTGCCACTATCATTTGTAAACACAGAAGCGACATGCAGAGGAAGTCTTTCACTTCTTGCTTCCTCTGCGGCTCTAACATATAACATATATTGCAGAGCACAGCAGAGGAAATAAACAGTGGAAAGCTTCCTATACCAGCTTCTCTGTTTACAAAGGGCAGTCAGGTTAGCGGCAATCAGGTTATCTGTTAAATCCTATGTAGTTCCCATACTGATGGAGGTCTGGATGGGGTCGAGAACCCAGTGTTACTCACAGAATAGGAGATCTTACACTCAGTACTTCTAATTTCTGGGGCCTGACGCACCCCTTGCCTCCTCCTCAGGCCCTACGGCAGCTGTGTTTGGCATGAATAGCTTTTTTTATCGTTCAAGATGTTACTAAAATTTAGGTTCTGACAGACTAAGCTTCTTTGCATTGGTACATTCACATGCTCTGGCTTTCACAATCCAATAACGTATTGGTGGGTTAACTGATTTTTATTTATACTGGCCTGATTGGTGCACATATGACTTTCATAGGCACATTATTCTGTCTAAATGTCTTTTGGGTACAAGAGCTGATGTGAATAATTCAATGTTTGTTGGATATTCTGATTAGGGGTTATAAGCTTTTCCACAGCTTTAAATACATTTTTATTTTTTATTTTTCCATTGTGAAAATCAAATAAAAATAACACAATTCCTATCTTATTTTTGGTTGCCATGTTTTAAAATATATTTAATAGAACTAACAAACCAATAAGATCCTGCTTATGTCAAAAAGGAGTTATAACAGATAAACTGGATTTTTATAAGTTGTGTATGTATTGGATTTTTGGAATCCTGCTTTTATCATCACCTGAAAAGACAGCCTGAATAAAGTTGTACAAATTGTCTAAAGGTCATAAAGAAATAGGTGAAACTTTCCCAGAGCTGAGAGTACAGATCCTAAGAACCCATTATAAGCCTATTTTTACTCCAGCAGTTTTAGTTAAAAACCAGATGAGAGCTCGGGGATAAAACTGGATTAAAGGAGTCTAAATAAAGTAGCATCTCAACTTTTGAAGGCAACACCTAATATGATTTCAACTGTTCAGCAAATGTCAAGGTAAACTGATAAATTACTGTGATATAGAATTAGGTGTGTCAGTAGATCTATAAAAAAGTCAAACTTTCTTTTACTTTCTTTAACTTTCTTTTGCCACTGCATTGATGATAGAATGAGTTCCAGAACAACAGGAGTCATGACAAAAAGCTCCTCCTGCAGGAAAAAAATAAAATATCTCATGAACAAGAACATGTGTTTATCACCATCTCGATATAACATTTTTGAGAATAATATGGACTTTGTAAAAAAAAAAGGCATGCAAAACATTTGGTGATTGGATTACTTTTAGATAAACAACAGGATCTCTCATAGTTTACATACAGATTGCACCAAAGTTAATGAAAGTATGCTGCAACCACACAGACACTGTCCTTCTAGAGATGGTAATGGGAGGAAGCAGCCAGTAAAATAATTTGAAAACTGCTGTGATAATATTTCAAGAACCTGCCAATGACACGAAAAGGTATTCAAACATTATAAAGGTGGGCCATATTAGATGCACTTCGCATGACTTTTTTAACCAGCAGGCAGATCAAATTCCCAGGGTCAATTCTGCTATTCCAGTATATCCCAGACAGCTGTAATACAAAGAATGAATAGGGTTAGCATAAAATTCTGCCCACCATAGACATGTGTAAAGGTGTGATGGGGAATTGCAATGCATATGGAAAATTTGACAGTGGCCGTGATAGGAATACCCTAGTCAAAGTGGCCTATATACCCATAGAGATTTAGTAGCCCAGCTTCATTGGTACACTGTCAATGGAAAATAATGGATTATAGTACTGCTGTATATTGAGAGTCACTAAAAAATTGTAAAGGTACATCCCTAAAATTCAGACTGTTACTCTGTATTTTCTCCTAAAATCAGTATAACATGGACTTGGACTCCCAAAAAGTATCAAAAGCAACCAAGGTATCCATAAAACATACTGTCCCTATCTCCTGTAAGCTTACTTTCTCATTCTGTTAAACTATAATCCACCATTATGCCAGGTCTGATATATTCAAATTTATCTGTAATGTGCATTTGTGTTTAGATGTAACATAATACCAAACAACATGGCCAGAGGAGAGGGTATAAATATTATCAGTAAGATGGCATCCCGACAATCCCTTAAGACACTGTATTATTGGGTGAAACATGTTGAGGCGGCATTTAGGACCCATGCCAATTCTGTTTTCTGGCATACATCCCTTCGGTTTAGCTCTTCCTCCCTGTGGACGCACACTGGCTTCCAGGGGATTAGAACAGTGGTGGCGGGGTATGCAAATGCAGTCGGAACATACTGGGTATGAGACACTTTTATTGTGAGTGTAAATCCAGTGTAAATCCATATGTGTTTGTGGTTTTTAAGTCTTTTAAATAGATGTAGTACGCAATGAAGTTTGCGTTTGTGTCATTTATATGGCTCTGATATCCATGTGGTGAGAAAAGAATGGACTATTCAAAGGCTTGGAGGGAATGTACCACCAAAATATAGGACGCATAATGACCCATATCTGTTTGTGGGTCTAAAGCTCTGTTGAGTTTTTAATCTGTGTGGATCCGGGGTGAAGATTTCCTTTGGAACATTGCACAGAGCACTCTTCTTGGGAGGGTGGATGACACTTGTATTTGAACACTGAAGTGTGGCATGCATGGACACTTGGGGTTGTAACACTGATTGTGTACAAGGAAGGGGTATATCCACATATAGACTTTTATTCTTGTGCTCACTACATAGTTGATTCTTTGTGGATGATTCATTGAGTCTATGTTTGACATCATTTTGGTTTGAAGTGCAGCGCTCATATATACTGTGTGTGTGTGTATATATATATATATATATATATATATATATATATATATATACATATACACACACACTGTATAAAATTTCACTTATATATATAATTTACTGTACACTTTGTGCACATTGGTTAAGCTTTATTGAGAGCAGCAGCTGGGTTAAATTTGTACTCCATAGTGCTTTTATTTTTTACAAATACGAAATACTATAGTGAAGAGCTATCCCTCAAAGAAATAAATAAGCTAAGTGCATATGCAATATGTAATATACAGTATATTAAGTCCATAAGAAAAATTCAACTTCCAGTAAATGTGCAATCCCAGAAATCAAAGACTTTTCACTTATCCACCTCACTGCCTTTCACCCCATCTTTGGGTGTCCTCTGATCTGCTTAAACGGACCTCACTAGGTAAAGGAGGTCAGCATACACTTTTGACATAGTATATGGATACTGTTCCACCAACTCAACAGTCACAACCCTCAACTCCCCAGAGTGCTATCATTTATATAAAATGCAAGAAGAAGATCCAATAGTGCAGATCGCTTTAAAGATAAAGTAAACTCTGTTTTTTTACTTTTACGTACAGTTAAGCCTATAAAAAGGCTTAACTGTAGGTACTGTGAAAATCTCCTAAACTTGCGGTGGGCCAGCAAGTGGGCAAGCAAACGAGTGGGTTGACGGGCAGCCGGGCGGATGAGCGAGCAGAGAGATGACAACATCTCTCGCCGCCCGCCCTGCATTACCGCAGTTGCGCCCTCACTGTGCAGCCGCAGGTAGCAGAGAGATTACATCATGTCTCACTGCCCACCCTTACATGTGCTGAAAAGCTGGGGAGAGAAGCCTATTTCTCTGCTCTCACTGTTGTTGTAGGATAGTGACAATCCGCATCTGGTTGCAGGTGACATGGCAAGTGACAATTTATATCTGGTGGCAGGGGACGTGGCAAGTGACAATCCGCATCTGGTGCAATGCGACATGGCTAATGACAATCCACTTCTGGTGGCAGGTGACATGGCAGGCGATATGGCAAGTGACAATCTGCATCTGGTGGCAGGTGATGTGGCAAATGACAATCTGCATCTGGTGGTAGATGTGGCAAGTGACAATCTGCATCTGGTGGTAGATGTGGCAAGTGACAACCCGCATCCGGTGGCAAGCGACATGGCAAGTGACAATCTGCATCTGCTGGCAGGTGATATGACAAGTGACAATCTGCATCTGGTGGCAGGCGATGTGGCAAGTGACAAGATGCATCTGGTGGCAGACGACAGTGGCAAGTGACACACTCATGGCTCCCACTGATTCTGCATTATGGTGAATTGAACTATTTCATTTTATATTACAATGTAATAGTAAAAATAATGTCTTCAATCATCCTGACACCATATCAATCATGGTGCCATGATGATTGAAGCGCCAACACCAGCCATTGCCCTGACAAATTGCCCGCAAAACTGCTTCCCCCCACATAATTTTCTATCACGCAGCCCGGTGCCAAAAAGGTTGGGGACCACTGCTATAGAGTACAAAGGAGGATTCCAGTTTTGATAAATATGTTGTGCAATGATAGTTGTTTGTGGCTTTTAAATCATTCCATATGAGGCACTGTAATGGCACTTTTCCACTGCAAGTACCGGCTCGGCTCTACTCGGCCCTGCTTGGCCCGGTTTGCTTTTCCACTGCTGGTACCGCATGGTACGGTGTTGGAACGGTTCGGTACGGTTTGCTTTTCCACTAAAGTAGTACTAAAGTTAAGTGAGTGGGATAGCAACGATTCTCTGACCAATCAGTGGCTAGTAGTGACTGCATGCAAAGGATTGTGGGATATGGTACCGGTATGGTACCTCTTGGAACCACAATCGAGGTGGTACTGTTTTAGAGAGCCTTACCATTCGGTTCCATGTAGTGGAAAAGCGCCGCCGTACCGTAGCGAACCGTTCCTACGCCATACCATGCGGTACCAGCAGTGGAAAAGCACAAAAGCGAACCAAACCGTTCGGTTCCATGCAGTGGAAAAGCCCCATAAGGAACCACAAGGACCATCCATTGTACCACTAGCATAGTGAAGGAGCAATTTGGTTTAAAGTGATATGAGACCTTCTTAGAAATAAATGGGTCACGGAGCTCTGGTGATTGTGTAAGCAAGTTGAAATAGTCAGAAAGGTTTGAGGGTAGGAGTTAAAGCCTTTCCCAGTTCTTTGTTTTTTTGACAGGCTCTGCTCTGGGGGAGAGGGGGAGAGAGAGAGGGGGGGGAGAGAGAGAGGGGGGAGAGAGAGAGAGAGGGGGGGGGAGAGAGAGAGGGGGAGGGGAGAGAGAGATGGAGAATGACACACTCCTTAAAGGGGTTTGCATATGAATGTATTTATTATTACAACAGGCTGATTGCTTTAAAAAAACATTTTTTAGTTTTTTTTTTTTTCAGTTTTTTGTTTTGCTTCATCTGTGTTTTGACTACAAGATGAAGGAATTCTTTTTTTTTTTATCATTTGGCCTCGTTAAGTTTCTTTATGTGGCGAATTTTGGCTGTCATGCAGATGTTAATCTGTGTTGATTGAAGTTAGCAGGCTTTAAATCTAGCAGCAGCGTGATGATTTCCCTCCAGTCCATCCTTTAAAGACATAATTTCCAACTTTACATGTAGGGCACAGCTTGTATGTGACGTCATCACGCACCAGTGCCGGTCAGAGCCAGCCTTTTTTTTTGCCAAACCATCAGCCTGCTACTGTGGGGACGGCGATCTCACACTGTTTATCATATCGTAATGGGATTATATCACATTACCATTGGATCTTTTTTGGTAAATAAAAGGCTTAAGGTTTTAACGTACTTTCACCATGGGAGTATATTTTTTTTCTTTGGCGTTTTTTTTCGCAAGCGGAGGTGTGATGCTTGCCCCATGCATTGGGAGCCATTGGAGAAATATACACTGCCTGGCCAAAAAAAAAGTCGCCACCCAAAAAAAGGTCACACATTTTGGACCGTCTTTAGCTTCGATTATGGCATGCATTCGCTGTGGCATTGTATCGATAAGCTTCTGCAATGTCACAAGATTTATTTCTGTGCAGTGTTGCATTCATTTTTCTTGTATTAATGATGGGAGAGTCGGACCACAGCGCAAAGCCTTCTCCAGCACATGCCAAAGATTCTCAATGGGGTTAAATTCTGGACTCTGTGGTGGCCAATCCATGTGTGAAAAAGATGTCTCATGCTCTGTGAACCACTCTTTCACAATTTGAGCCCGATGAATCCTGCCATTGTCATCTTGAAATATGCTTGTAACATCAGGGAAGAAAAAATCTATTGATGGAAAAGCTGGTCATTCAGTATATTTAGGTAGTCAGCTGACCTCATTCTTTGGGCACATGCAGTAATTATCCAATAGGATAGTTACTGCATGCTTAGTTTAGTTAGTTGCTTAGTTAATTCCAGGTGGCGACTTTTTATTTTTTGGTCAGGCAGTGTATAACCAAAGCCTGTTTGACTGGTTATAGTTTTATGGTCCATCACATCTGGTAAGAGGCCTCTGCTAAAGGTTTAATATGGTGGTGGAATTCCTTTCAAATTTGGTTGTATGCACCATTTGCCTACAGATAGATGTGGCTACTTATTTTCACCATTAAAAAGGTGATTACATCTGCTTGTGTGTTTGACCAAGGTCACAGGAAAGAAGATTTTTTTTTCACAAAAAACAAAAGTGGTATTAGACACTAACTCAAGCACTCCCAATGGACTGCTGGAAGGAATTATTCATGCATCTGAAATGGCTGCAAAAAGGTTGTGAAGGATGAGCAACTGTCAACTCTTGAAATAGTAGTAAAATGGTTCTAGAGCAGGGGTGTCAAACTCAATTTTATTGCGGGCCGCATCAGCATTATGGTCGCCCTCAAAGGGTCAGTTATATCTGTAAGATTAGATGTCTAGAGCACCCCACCCCCCCCTTACACCCTAACATGAGATGTCAAAAGCCCCCCCACCATTAGAAGTCAAGAGACCACCCTCCCTTACATCCCAATGCACCCCCTTACCTTGTGCTGCTGCCAGGAAGAAGATGTGGGTGGATCTTGGAAGAAGAAAGTCCAAGCTCTGGAGGAGGAGGACCCGAGGATGGCTGGAGTCAGTATACAGAGTCTGCTGAATGCTGAGACCAGGGGAGGCAGAGACAAGGTGGTGTTGTGGCTGCACAGAGAGGTGCAGGATCTGTAGGAGGAGTTCTGCCCTCCTCTCTGCTACAGACTGCTGAGATGGAAGGGGGGGGGGGGTGGTTAAAGACAGGCCTTTCTGCAGTTGCACAGAGGAGCACAGGATAAGGCAAATGAGTTCTGTCCTCATTTGCCTAATCCTGTGCTGCAGCTGCAGGAGAGGTGTGAGGGCCACATGAAATGGCCTGGGGGGCCGCATTCGGCCCGCGGGCCTTGTGTTTGACACCTGTGTTCTAGAGGATTAGGAACCGTCGTGGAGTTTCTTAAAAATCAGAACGCACAAGTTCCAGTGAATGATCCACAGCTCTTGATATAAAAGATCAGTGGAAGATCCACAGAGAGTTGCAAACAAGTGTTCAAGGTGCTGGACCATGAATTCTAAAAGTTTATTTATTAAAGGAGATGTACAACCAAAGCTCCTAGGAGTGCAGTTAATTTTGCACCCGCTGACATCACAGAAAGTCGGTCCAGGCACCGCGTCATCACGACAATGGAAGTCGGGATCCACCAGGTTTCTGGACTGACATTCGGTGTAACGTTAGAAAACCATACCTCGTTAGAATTCCATACCCTCGTCACTTCCTGTCAGAAACAGCTGAGCAGCATAGCAGTGCGCATGCTCAGAGCCCCGGATACATCATTGAACAGCAGAGAAGTTGACAAGTGCGCATGCTCGGAGGGTATGAAATTATGACTGTAGTGTGTGTAATGTTATACTTGCGGCGGTTACATTAAAACAGTTCGGCTGCAACATGGGTCATCTCCGCTCCTATCCCAGATGTCGGCTACTAAATATAAAAGCGGCGGCGGGTGTATGAAATGTAAATGACGGAGATGTCGGCTCCGTGATCCGCTTTTATATTTATTAGCCGAGATCAGGGAAGTGAGAGGGGTAGGAGCGGAGATGACTGATGTTGCAGAGGAGCTGTTTTAATGTAACGGCGGCAAGTGTAACGTTACACACACTACTGTGATAAATCCATACCCTCCGTAGGTGCACCGGAAGTGACGAGGGTATGGTTTTCTCACGGGTATGGTTTTTTCACGGAACACCGGGTCAGCCTCTCAGCGAGCCACTGAGATGGCCACTCCCTGCCTCTCCACAGCCCAGCGCTCCAGTGAGTGAACAGGGGGCAGAGTGGAGAGCTTCTGACTGACAGTCAGCAACTCTCTGCTCAGGGAGCTGTCAGAACCAAGCGAATGGCAGTGTTTGATCTCTCGGTTCTCAGTGTAGAGGCGCTGGGGGACAGATGACAGATGCAGCTTCAGACCGATGCTGCATCCACCTAGATAAGTATGAATAATTAAGAAAAAAAAGAAAACACCAAACTTCTCTTTTAAGAATTAACTAAATCTTACATGGATATCTTGGACCACAGTGAAGGAGGGGAGGGGGAATCCACAGACTGTCACAGTACAGATCAGGAGGAGACAGCGGGCTGGGTGGTGGTGAGCAGAAGCAGGATGCATGCAGGCATGCCACCTAATGGCAAGTGTGGGATGTGATTAACCCCACACCGAGTGGAAGGGAATATCCCTTGGTCGCGGTCGGTGTCCCCAGGCTGGCAGGGTCAGCAGGCCGGCACACATTGGGGTAAAGCTATGGAAGCTCCAGTCTGTAACATCCTCATCAGTGGCAGCAGCCAATAGCAGGCTCTACCGCCATCCTAGCCTATTCCCAAAGCCGGCACCACATTGCATTGTGGGAGTTGTAGTTCTCCACACCGCACACTAGACTTGGCCCGGTGGTGCCAGCAGACTGCAGAGAATACACCTCCCAGAATGCCCTGCAGGGCACTCAAAGCAGACAGTTGGCTTCTCCTGCTTGTAGTAGGGGACTGAGGACTCAGAGGAGTATATAAAGGGATCATCTGTCCTGTCTGCACCCTGTCTGTGGCGGAGATCATCTGTGGCTGTGGCTCCAGTGTCTGGCGGTGGCGGCTGCTGCAGCAGTAATGTGGTGTTACCTTGTTAGCCAGGTTAGAGTTGTCCGCACAGTTACAAGTTAATACTTTGTAGCGCCACCTTTTGCTGCTATTACAGCTGTAAGTCGCTTGGGGTATGTCTCTATCAGTTTTGCACATCGAGAGACTGAAATTTTTGCCCATTCCTCCTTGCAAAACAGCTCGAGCTCAGTGAGGTTGGATGGAGAGCGTTTGTGAACAGCAGTTTTCAGTTCTTTCCACAGATTCTCGACTGGATTCAGGTCTGGACTTTGACTTGCCCATTCGAACACCTGGATATGTTTATTTGTGAACCATTCCATTGTAGATTTTGCTTTATGTTTTGGATCATTGTCTTGTTGGAAGAGAAAACTCCGTCCCGGTCTCAGGTCTTTTGCAGACTCCATCAGGTTTTCTTCTGTCGGGATTATTGGGGGTGATTGATTCAAATAATAATAGGTTATTAATATAATAATAGAATAAAAATGATTTTAAAGCCATGTATATTCAGTCATATAAGATTCTGAACAGGACAGGATCCATTTTGTTAGGAGTTCATGGGAAGTTCATGTTCTTTTACAAGATGCCTTTACATAGTCTTAAGTTCTACAGAAAATCCTTGTGAGTCTTCGATCGTAAATAAGATTTACATAGACATCTTTCAGATAAGACATAATGGTAGTGCCAGTCTGTCTATAAGTATTTAACAATGGACAATACCCCAGTATACTCGACATTTAAAGATGAACCATATAAGTTTTTATAGATACATTATTATACGTGAGAAGATATTAGCCATAATTATGTCATTATATTATGTAAAGGCATATACATATATATTTAGGAATGTTAGATCACATTTTGGGTTTATATTCTTACAGTAGTAATCTTACTTAGACTTAAGACTAGAGTGAATACTAATTACTTCATTTTTAAGGCATGTGGTAGGAGTGTTTATATAAGAATTGCTTTGGACTAGGCTAAGTGTTCATAGGCATCATAGATCTTCCAATCTCAGACAAGATGTCTGACAGCCTTTGGCATGGTCAAATAAGTAATGGCTATTCACTAACCAGAGGTCAGAGAGGTCATCAGATAAGGACATAGTGGTAATTATTTAACTACAAAATCTAATGAACGGTACGACACTGCCCTCTATAGACGAAATACCAAATGCAGTTTTGGGATAATTCTGATATTTCCCATATAGAAATATTATATTGTATTAAAAATAATTATTATTGAAATGGTTTACCAGATCCAATAATTACCAGAGAATGATGGAGATACAGATGGACATTTATGTATGTACTGGAAGTATGGACAAAGTTTTATGTTGTGTTTTGTGATTACTCTTACATATAGAGAAATCATCATTTAACTTTATTATCCAAGGTATAGGGTTAATTATTTAAAGAGGTGTGACTCTGACCTCACCAGTTTAGGTATAGAATATCCCAGCCAATGGAGATAATGTTTCATCCCTCTGGGTTTAACTTATGGTAATTTTAATAGCCCTTTGTTCTTACCATATAAAAGAACACCCCAGATATGAGACACATCACATTACAACACATCACAGGACATTACACTACTGACAACACACCTTACACTTACATCACACACGCTACTACATCAATCTATGGACTCATCCAGACATACTCCATCTTGGTCCATCATTCATCTGAAACTTGAAGGGAAGAAGGGAAGCCACCATCTTAAGAAAGGCATCCATCTTAGGACTCTGGTAACGACCATTTGAAGCTAGCGGCCATCTTAAGTGTGGTAAATATGCCTTGCTGTATTATTTGATTTTATTCAATATTGTTTATTCCTTCCTTATATGTTTTATATTGCAAATTTGTTTTTATAGAACATTAATTTATATGGTTTATGCTTTACCTGGGAAGAAATGGTAATCTTGCTTTCGTTTCAGTTTCATTATTGAGCTAAACATCGCATTGCATTGATCTCTCTCTCTCTCTCTCTCTCTCTCTCTTTCTCTCTTTCTCTCTTTCTCTCTTTCTCTCTTTCCCTCTTCTCTCTTCTCTCTTCTCTCTCTCTCTCTCTCTCTTCT